>NC_040038.1:30473425-31073425 GCF_003713205.1 Coffea eugenioides
TTTTCAGCTCTTTTGACCATGTGTAGCATGGACAACAGTTTGCACTCAAAACTGACCATTTGTGTATTGGCCAGATTTCGTAAGTGATTGTGTTTGGTTCATTTGGGACTGAAGCCTCCAGTTTCAGTTCTGGATGTCTTCATAACAGTTGTTGTTCATCCTTTAAGTTTCAATATGGCATCTCATACGCCTTAATCCGATATTCGTAGCTCAACTTATGAGTAAACTAGAAATGAGTGTCAAATCTGCCGTTTCAGCTAACGGCCGTTTCCGTTTCCGTCCGTCATGTTTACGTGCGCGCGTGTCGTTTTTGCCGTTTTGTTTGTTTTAGGCACGATAGTAGCCGTTTACTATATTATGTGACACAATCTTCTATTTCAGACGGTGGTGAGTTGGGCGGAACTGGTGGGGCCCACTACTAGCTGTTCATTTCGATCCGACTTCGTACTTTTGCTATTTCAGTTTCTGAGTAAGTATTCAGGCCAGTTTGGTGTGTTTTCTTTGCTATGTGTTTCAGATATGTGAAAAGGGTACTTAGGCGAGGGTGTACTTTATCGCACTCGACCTAAACCCTAATTTGAATGTATAATTGTACTTGGCATATGTATATGAACCTTTTGGAACCAAAACCCTTGAGCTTGTGGCTCGGGACGACTTTCGAGTAAAGTTTGTGAAGTTTGCAAAGTTTGTGAGTTCGTGGGCCCGATCTAAGACCTGTTTGGACTATTCGAGCTGGTTAGGGCTTGGTCGAAGTCAGTCCAACTTAGTCTGAGGTCACCAAGTTTATAGGTTCATGTTATGAACCAATTTTGTGAATCCGGTTCACCGAGAAGGTGACCAAGTTTGTGACCCGAGCTTGTGACTCAAGCTCAAGTTTGTGATTTCGTTCGCCCGGACAAGTTTGTGAGGTGACTGGCCAGTGAGGGTGATAAGGTGTCGGTGGGTGTACAAGTGAATTTCTACGGACCATTGGGTGTGGTCGACGGAGTGTCGGCAGGAGATCACGCATGGCATATGAATTGGCTTTGGAGCCACCTGTATCCTTGTTATGTGATGTTACTTTTCTGCTTTTTCTTTACTCTTACTGTGTAACTGTTGTTACGTGAAATTTATGCTTTCACCCCTGTTTACTTACTAAGCATATAGCTTACCCCTTTCCTTTTGTTTTCCTTAGCAGGGGCCGACGCGGGGACTTTTGGCTCGTACACTAGTATAGTTAGATTGGCTTGTATTAGTTAAACAGTTAGGATGTTTGTTTTAGTTTTGGTGGTTTGTATAAGGACCCTTCTTAGGGTCTATCTTCTGCTTGTTGTGGTTATAGTGTATTAGAGTGGTTTGACTCGAGACTTTTGAGGATGTAAATGTAACTTTTGGGATTGTATATAGTGCTCTTTCGATTTATCTAGTTTTATTGCTTTAAGTTTTGAGTCCTGGCGCGAGCTAGGCAGGCGGCCCGCCGATACCCTTGGGTTCGCCCTTGGGAGAAGTGGGGTCGTCACATACTTGAATTTCAATTTGAAATTTTGTGAATAACTGATGAGTTTGTTGAATTTTGTATATGATGGGCTGATACAAGGTAAAAATTTCCTAAACTGGGTTTTTCCCCCTTGATTGTATACTAGTGTATTCTCACACTTAAATTTGTCTATACTTTACACCCAAAAAAAAAAAAACTTGAGTTTTCGAAAGAATGGCGAACTTATGTTTTTATAATGTAAATCTTGAACTTGATAAGATTTTTGTTACTTTAAATACTCTTCTTATATTTTAAAATTCTTGGTTTTCAAGAAGAGTGAGCCTATCTTTAGGTGTATGGACTGAGGGAACTTTGAGATATGGAGTAACCGCATTCAAGAGCACGAAGTTAGTGTGAATTGACTTGATTTCCATTTGACATGTAAGTTAGCAAGTTGTACTTATTTCTTGGGTTTGAACTTGGAGCTTGAGGCTTTAACTATAAAACCTTAAGACTGGTTATTCTTGGAGATGATGGTGCTCTGGCTGGTGGCTTGCTTATTAAAGATTTTGAACTTCGAATGGATAACCTTTGGTTTCAGCTTTTGTTATGGTTTGATTGGATCAAATTTCGTAAAGGCACGTGATCTGATTGAAATTAGTGATATTTGGACCTTTTGGTTTAACTAAGGACTTAGGAAGGGTGGTGCACGCCGTGAGGCCTTTTGTATCCTGCTTGCATATACTTCTACATTTTGTGGCACTTCATTGCCTATATACAGTATTTGACATATTGGGCTTGTTTTGTGACTTCTTAACTCGTGCTATAACTTTTGATACATGTGAAGAATCATGTCTTGATTCTAAATATTTTTTGTAACTTGTATATGCATTAAGTTCTTTTACCCTTAATTATTCCTTTTCTTGCGTTTATAGACTTCTATTAAGTATGGCAGCAGGAATGGAAAAAAGGGGTCGTGGCCGAGGGCTTAGACAACCTCGTACTCGTGAGAAAAATTGATGGATAGTCTTATATAATTTAATGAGACCCTAGTACTGAATATGAATCGAGAATAAACCAAAAGATTAGATCTACCAGTGTATAATGGATTAACCTAGTTGGGAACTTAGTGAGATTTTCCTATGCAAAATTTTAATAGTTTCTTTATACGTATATTATGATTGGTCCTGTGGCCATATTTCAACTTTTGGGAAAGTTTGAACTCCAAAAGTATTTCGTTGGTTTGGTGAGATGACTTGAACTCATTACCTATTTGTTCTACTTGAACAAAAGTGCTTTCAATTTTACTTGACTATTACTATACCCGGATTCACTTGTTTTACTTTTTCAAAAAATTTATATATATATATGTATACACATTTTGAACTCGTTTGAGAATCGAAATCAGATAGAGTTCAAGTTTGAATCTTTTCTTAGGAACATGAATGCCTATTTATTGTGAATCAGAGTCTAGAAATGATCGGGCTTTATGTACTAGTAGAGTTAGCTCTTGGTTTGGATAAAAGGGTGGTAAAGGTGTTGGATCACAGGTTATGCGAATATGAACCTACATGTTTACCTATCTTTCTTAAAGGTATTTTCTAAAATATACGCTTTACCCGAACATAGATTTAACTCGAAACTTTGAGGAAAAAGATTTTTGGTCCTACTAGTGCGTAACAGTTTTTAGTTAGGGTTTGGAACTTGTTTCTTATGGCGTGTAATTTATGGTTTCACTACATACGTGAGTAAGACCTTAGAATGGAAGTACATATCATTATATCAAGGGGTATTACTTTATTCGTGTGTGTGGATTTTCTTAAGTATCAAATTCGTGGAGAGGTAGGAGTAAATATACCTGGATGACTTAGATGCGTGAGAATTTATAGGTTGTGGATAGTTAAGTTTCAAATTTTGATTTGCTACTTGTTTAGATGCTTTGAGTTGTTGATAGGCTGACAGTTAGGATTAAGCAAATGGATGAATGAAAAGTTTGGAAGAAATGCGTATAGAAATAGAAGTTCTTCGCAACGAGTTGGAATTCCAAACTAAATTGGTTGAATTCTGGGAAGAACAATGCAAACAAGAGTTTGTAGAGAAGATGGAATTATGAAACAAGAACTTGGAAACGAAAAAGGAATACGAAGGAGTATTGGAGGAACTTCAGAAAAAGCCCGAGGGGATATGATCCACTATTCAAGTTTCACCTCAGTATATTTCTAGCAACCAAGTTAAGGGTAGTGAATGAAACTCCCATAATGAAAGAGGGAAACGTAAAGAGACATGTGAACATGAATTTGTTGTGGAGCAGAGAGAAAAGAAGAAAAAGAAAAAGGAGAATTCTCAAGCTAGTCAAGCCGTAACTTCTAAAGTAACTTGTAGATACTGTAGCAAGTTTAATCACACTGAGACTATGTGCTGGAGGAAACAAGGAAAATGCTTGCCATGCGGGAGTCCTGAGCATAAAGTTTTAAGCTGCCCGAGGAACTCCTCAGCAGCTCATTAAGTCTGCTGCAAAATAGTTGAGTGTTAGAGGGAGTGGTTAATACTAATGGCTATGAGAAGAACCAAAGTGTTAGAAGCTCTACGAGTGAAGATGGATCTGACTTTGCTTAAAGGCAGGGATTATGATTATAACTTAGCCTGGACTGAGACTTTTGAAGGTTGTAATCTTTTGTGTAAAGGATAAAATCTTTTGTTGCTTTGAACATGGATGACTTAGCATGTTTTGCTACAATCTTGTTTATTTCCTTGTTCTTTTGAAATGATTTGCTAAACTTATCCTAACTTGATGAAACTATTATGGAATTTTATAGGAAATGAAAGTTTACTTTGCATTTAATCAATTTCATGACTTATTCGTATATCTAAATTTTGTTATGCTTATAGCCTTGTGAGAAGGCCATGTCTATAATATCGAGGCTGGAATCAAGTGGGTATTAGGCATAAATATCTTTTACCTAGCATAAATAAATCATTTGAGTATCTACAAGAGACCGCAGTTGTGACGCCCCCACTTCTCCCTACGGCGAACCAAAGGGTATCCACGGGACGCCTGCCCAGCTCTCGCCAGGGCTCACTGCAATCCATAATTCACAAGCCCGAAATACTTCAATAATACTTCAAATAACTCCAATACATAATAAAAGTACTCCAAAATATCTCACACTTACAATTAATCAGCTCTCAAGCTTAATACAACCCAAAATAATATTTACTACAGCCATCTGCTGTAATACAACTTAAAGTCTTCAAGAGAAAGCAATCTAGTACTATTCACGAGCACTCTTGGTTTCGAACCCTATTAAAGAAACCCAAAACATGGGATGAGCTACACAGCCCAGTGAGGTTCCAAGACACTCTAGCAGTTCTAATAAATCAAGTAATTGAGCATACTGTGTGTATGGTTCAAGGTTGCACATTGGCATATTAACATGAGACAATAATCATTGTACGAGTAATTTCAGCATGTCACAGGTATGGCACATTTGCAAGAAACGGTTATCATTATGTAAAATGAACATACATTGAAGGATACGGTATTCCATTGGAACCATTTCGGTCAACTGTACCTTATAACTTCCGGTCCCCACAGTACTGTCTGGCAATCGCCTCATCCTTCTAGTGGTAATATTCGAGTATACCGAAACGGTGGCCCAGGGTTCCAACCTACCCGACCGAGCCCAGTCCTGGTTCGAGTAGGTCAGTAACCAAGGGCAGGACCCAAGTTCAGTTTAGAGCTTACAACATGCACAAGTAATCAAATAACTTGGCTAACGGTAAAAACTTATTCTTTTGGTAGGTCGAGTGAGATAAAGTACACACTCGCCTTAAAGTGGTGGGCAATTTCATATGAGCAATTGCTAGCAACAATTAACACATAAACACATAAGCAATATTTGATAATTTCATGTGAACATGTAATTTACGGTAATCAAATTGTCAAATACCAGGTAATCAAGTAGATAGGAAACGGTAAGAAATTACGGTAAACGGTAACGGTTGACGGTTAACGGTAGTAATCACGGTTAATTGGTAGACATTAGTCATTTTAATAGGCGGCCATTGGCCGTTTCCCACTTTTACCACTTTAGAGTCGAGGAGATTCACTCCAACCGACTTATGCAGCCATAGCATAATTAATCATTTAAACACATCACATAAATATGCAATTAAAGTATTTCATGTCGAGTAATTCAAGTATACATTACTTAAATATGCATGAGTGTGGTAAATACTTAACATGTAATACTTAACACTTAATGTTAATGGATTAAGCATGATAGACTTATTCAAATTACGTACTCCTGTATGGAACACTCACCTATTGCAACAAAAGAGTAAGTGCGTATACAATCCTTCAGGTGTTCCCCTCGAGATCCTCTTGAAGGTCTCCTTGAGCACCTGAGCAAACAATAGTTGTCTATTACACACCATCGCTTAAAATCCCTTACTTATCGTGAAGGTTGTACTAGTGTTCATTCTAAGGAGAATTCATGAATTGAGCCTTAATTATTTATAGTCGAGGCTCGGAAGTGGGTTTTAGAAACACAAGAGAAATTTGATTCTCGCTTTTCAAATCAAGTGTAAAACAGTCTAGCAATATCGGAGTAAAATGGAGAGTTTGAAACCCTCAATTTCCTTTAAGTTCGGAAATTTCAGATTCGGCAAGTAAATTTTGAAAAATCAGATCTCACTCTCTATGAGTCCAAAATTGGAAAACTTGGTACCGTTGGAAACTACTTCCAAATTACTAAAAGTTTCTAGAAGACACTTTTCCATGATTCCAAACGGAAGGTAATCAAAAATTGGCTCAAAATTACTGTTTTGAACATGAAGACAGCTTTCGGGGTTGGTTTTTGGCCAATTTTGGGAATTCGGAAAAATTCACTCAATTTGAACTAGCCTTTGAAATTTGGAAATCTGTTAGAGTTGCAATCAAAGTTTAAAATGCAAAAAGTGGAATGAGAATTGAAGTTTTGAGCACCAAGATATGGTAGCTCAAAGTTACCCAAATTTCTTTGTTAAACAAGGGTTTTTCCAAAATCAAGTCACGAACTTTGGAAGTTTAGTTGAGAAATGAAACGGCCTCAGAATGACACCAAAATTAGCAGTGTAACACTACCATATAAGGGTTGTTCCTATACCAAATTTCATGGGGAAATAAGCACATAAAGTGGGTTAACAAAACCGTTGAAATCACAAGAAATTCTAAGGCTAAGCTGCCTTTGAACTTCCGTTTTGCCGTTTCCGAACATTTGGTCAAGGAACATCTCAAACATGGTTCATTCCAGTAGGAAATATCCAAAATATGTTCAAGGTACATTCGATAGATGATTTACAATAAGAAACTTTGGATAACAAGTCCCAAACCGTAGTTAGTTTCAAATCTGTCCAAAACACTATTTTCGTTCACAAAGTCAGTTTTGAATTTAGATCATAAATCACTCAATTCAACTCGGAATTGAGCGTGGTTTGTGGAGTTAGAAAATAAACTCATAAGGCTATATTTTCTCAGAAGAAACCATTTTCAAAATCTGTCCATAAACAGCTCATTCGTGAGCACCAATTTGCAACTTGTGTGCTGCCTTCCAAGAAGCAACGAAACAGGACAGTGGATTTCAAACGAATGGTTTGGCTCACTCAAATGGAACCAGAATGTGCATTTTATACCGTTAGAAATCTAGGAATGTCTAGTTTCCAGTGCCATAAACAGCACTCGATTCCGACGTTAGAGTAAAACGATATAGCCGAAACAAATACACTGCCTGGGTGAATACGGGATAAATTTCCAGATTCCTAAGCTGTCATAAATCCAACATTTGGTTGACCAAATCAAGTTAATTTTCAATGAAAATTTTTACACAACCAATATAACATTGAAAAAACATAATCAAGCCATTAGAATCTCAAAATTTTGCACAAAAGTGGTCGGACAAGACAGGGGTAAAATGGTCAGTTTTGCTCCAAGCACCTCCTTTGATTTTCTACCAATAATTCAACATTAATCCACTAATATAAGCACTAAACCACCATTAATTTCATCATCAATCATCAAATCAGTCTTTCCATCAAAGTGGGAGTTCATAGAGCCCACTCACCAATTTTACAACAATTTAAAGCTACCCATGAGAATCCAAGAGCTCATGAGTGTAATCTAACTTCCATAAATCAAGAATTAAGAGGTTGATCGTTCATTACCTCTCTTGATGACTAAATCAGAATTTTTGGTCACTTTGAAGCTCAAGAAAATCGTGGAAATGAAGCCCCTTTTCTAGCTTAAGATGATCACCAAGTGTTTAGCTAGGTGTGTTTCAATTTTGGTTTGATTTGGTGAAAGTTTGGTGAGGATTTGATGAAGAAAAATGAAGAACTTTGGTGTTGTTTTCTTCTCTTGATGCACGGCTGTTTTGGGAGCAAAGAGGAAGAGTGTTGCACTCCACTTTTGGGTGATGAATTGAAGGGTTTTGATCTAGTGTGATGCTCCCATGAGAAGCTCAATAATGTGTGGCCCAAAATGCTCCAAAAGTCAACTAAGGATACGCGTGCTTCGTGCTCGATTCCTCTGGGGTTTATTTCACTAGTGCACTAAACCTCTAATGCACTTATATTCATACTATTATTATTCACTCTTAATAATCTAGAAATAAATTTCTGAAGTCCCTCAATTAAATCGCGTGTGTGAAAACGCGTATTTCCAATTTGTGCGCGATAGAGTGAAATCTCCAAGAAATTCCTATAACGATTGTACCACTAACTAATGCTTGAATACTTACCACTAACTAATACTTGAATACTTAAACATGAAAATATCTTTTTTTAAAACTAATGCATAAGTATCCAATTTTTTTGAACTTATTGTATCATCAAATCGGTCACTGTCTCCAAACGCGTGTTCACTATTTTCACTAAACGAACTTTCAAAAATTAATTTTCACAACAAGTCATTTTAAAAATATAAGAAAGTCATAGTTCCATGTAATTGGGTCTAAAAAGATTAGAAAATAATATTCGGAGTAAACTAGCAATTAAATATTTAAATAATCTCGTAACAGGGGTGTAAAATAAATAAATTTTTACGAGTCCTCACGATTTTTCTTAATCTACTATTGATCATTCTTATTTTTCCAAAATTAATACACTCTCAATTAAAATATAGTCTCGAAAAATATGTATTCATTATTCCGGACTAAACGAGTTTTCGAAAAGTAATTTTTTTTTCTAATAAAACGCTTTTAAAACATAAGAGATGCATTTTTTCATATAAATGGATTTTAAATAGTTGAATTAAATAATTAATTAAGCTAGTAAAATAAATTAAATTAAGGAAATTTTCGAGTCCTCACAACCTCCCCTCCTTAAAAGAATTTCGTTCTCGAAATTCATACATTCTGTAATCTCAGATAACCCTGAACCTTGTTGTGTGATCATGTCATATGTTCTTGCAGATGCCATTGGTCGGTTTTCTCTTCCATTTACTTGTCGAGGAATAGTTCTTTTTCCTTGTTGAGTGGTAGTCTCTCGGGGATACCTCATTGGACAGTCGTGAACTTTATGGTTGGTACTCCCACATCCCATACATTTTCGTCCCTTTATCCAACAGTTTTCTTCGGTATGGTTTGTCCTTCCACAATATTCACAGGTCGGACGAGACATTGTGACTTGACTTGCTTGTGAGGTTTCCATTGATCGTTTCTGTCCAACTAGAGTTTCTCGTGACATAGTTCCTTTTGGTTCCTTTATCATGAGTGGTGCAGGGAGTGATAGTCTTACCCCATCCTCTCATTTTCTAACTTTGGGTGGTGGTCCAAATTTTCTGGATCCATCATCGGATGTACTCTTTTTTCGCTTGAAAGGCTCTCAGTTGGGTTTTTACGCTCTCTACCCTTTGCGCTTTCTCGAGAGCGTCACTAAATGTTTCAATCTGTGCTGCGGCAAAGACATCTTGGATTTCTAAATCTAATCCCTGGATAAACCGTCTTATTCTCTTCCATTCAGTAGCCACCAATTCTGGTGCATATGTAGATAACTTCGTGAAGCGTGTTTCGTACTCTGCCACACTTAAAGTTCCTTGATGAAACTTTATAAAATAGTCTTCTCTCTTTTCTTGGACAAGTAGAGGGAGAAATTTCTCATTAAACTCACGCACAAAGTTTATCCAAGTCCTTGGGGTTTGATCTCTTTCCCACTTATTTCTTATAACATTCCACCAAGTTCGGACCGCTCCTTCATGTTGAAATACAGTAAATGTGACTTGTCTTTCCTCTGTGTAATCCAAGGTATCGAATATATTTCTTATATTCTCTAACCAATTCTCAGCAATTTCTGGGTCAGGTCCTCCAGAAAATTTGGGCGGAAAGAATTTCTGAAACCGCTCTAAGGCTCGATCCTCCCCTATCTCTTGGTTTCCACGTTGGTTTCTTTGTCCAACCCCTTGACCCTGATGAGCTACTAAGAGCTCTAATATATCCGTCATGCGAGTCAAAACTACTCCCATTTGGTTATTTCGTCTCCCAGCATTTTGAACAATATCAGACCCATTATCTACTCTTTGATTTCGGAGTTGTATAGGTTGACGTCTCTTTCGCAGTCCTCTAGTTTCCATGTTCACAGCTAATCTATACGCATAGGTATAAACCTCACACCAAGCTATAATTGAACTATACACACATACTAGTAACAACTTTTAAAGAAAAGGAAATCATTTACACAAATAACATTATCACTATGCAAGTAAACACAAACTAAAACTCATTAAATCATAACACAAGTTTTAGTCAAGTGAAATTCATACCAAGTCAAAGTCAATAAACAAAAATAAACAAATGATTATCAAAAGTACATTCCTCTCCATGGCACAAAACTCTCAACTTCTGCTCTCATAGTCCCACTAGAAAAGATCACAAGTAGTGTCTCACTAGATTAATTGGAACTAGACAAATCCCGTTCCCTAACACGTTCAACTTCAATCCCAACATAAGGATCTTCTGGGCTACGATCATTTCCACCTCCCGCTCTTAATTATCGTGCCATTATAGCCAAACAATTATTGGTGTTCTGTAACTATTCACGTGAAATATCGCTTTATTCTTATTCCCCACAAATGGAGATATCAAGTCCTTTAGGATTGCCCTCAACTCTCAAGTACTCGGGTACAAGGATCCGAAATAAGGTAATTCACAACTCGAGCCGGTCGGTCCCAAGAGTAAATCACCACATTCGAGATTCCTACCCAACATACATATCAAATTTCCTCCAAGGATCGAGATAAAGGTTTTACAACCTATCACATTCATGATTCACAGTTTACATTTCTAGAAGGGCACTTAAGCCTGTACTCAATCACATAGTAAGGACCATAACACCACTTGGCTCAATCTTGCCCCGTGTAGAGACCACGTGAAGTGGCACTGATTTTTGCCCCTACCAATAGTCACTTAACTTTCAAATCAGTCCCACAGTCTGGCACCCTAAACTTTTAAGTCAAGGATACACTACAAAGATCTGAAGCCTAAACTCTGATACCAACTGTGACGCCCCCACTTCTCCCTAAGGCGAACCAAAGGGTATCCGCGGGACGTCTGCGCAACTCTCGCCAAGGCTCACTACAATCTACAATTCACAAGCCCGGAATACTTCAATAATATTTCAAATAACTCCAATACATAATAAAAGTACTCCAAAATATCTCACACTTACAATTAATCAGCTCTCAAGCTTAATACAACCCAAAAGAATATTTATTACAGCCATCTGCTGTAATACAACTTAAAGTCTTCAAGAGAAAACAATCTAGTACTATTCACGAGCACTCTTGGTCTCGAACCCTGTTAAAGAAACCCAAAACATGGGATGACCTACACAGCCTAGTGAGGTTCCAAGACACTCTAGCAGTTCTAATAAATCAAGTAATTGAGCATACTGTGTGTATGGTTCAAGGTTGCACATTGGCATATTAACATGAGACAATAATCATTGTACGAGTAATTTCAGCATATCACAGGTATGGCATATTTGCATGAAACGGTTATCATTATGTAAAATAAACACACATTGAAGGATATGGTGCTCCATTGGAACCATTTCGGTCAACTGCAACTTATAACTTCCGGTCCCCATGGTACTGTCTGGCCATCGCCTTATCCCTCCAGTGGTAATACTCGAGTATACCGAAACGGTGGCCCAGGGTTCCAACCTACCCGACCGAGCCCAGTCCTGGCTCGAGTAGGTCAGTAACCAAGGGCAGGGTCCAAGTTCAGCTTAGAGCTTACAACATGCACAAGTAATCAAATAACTTGGCTAATGGTAAAAACTTATTCTTTTGGTAGGTCGAGTGAGATAAAGTACACATTCGCCTTAAAGTTGTGGGCAATTTCATATGAGCAATTGCTAGCAATAATTAACACATAAACACATAAGCAATATTTGATAATTTCATGTGAACATGTAATTTACGGTAATCAAATTGTCAAATACCAGGTAATCAAGTAGATAGGAAACGGTAAGAAATTACGGTAAACGGTAACGGTTAACGGTTAACGGTTAACGGTTGACGATTAACGGTAGTAATCACAGTTAATTGGTAGACATTAGTCATTTTAATAGGTCGCCATTGGCCGTTTCCCACTTTTATCATTTAAGAGTCGAGAAGATTCACTCCAACCGACTTATGCACCCATAGTATAATTAATCATTTAAACACATCACATAAATATGCAATTAAAGTATTTCATGTCGAGTAATTCAAGTATACATTACTTAAATATGCATGAGTGTGGTAAATACTTAACATGTAGCACTTAACACTTAATGATCATGGATTAAGCATGATAGACTTATTCAAATTACGTACTCCTGTATGGAACACTCACCTATTGCAACAAAAGAGTAAGTGCGTATACAATCCTTCAGGTGTTCCCCTCGAGATCCTCTTGAAGGTCTCCTTGAGCACCTGAGCAAACAATAGTTGTCTATTACACACCATCGCTTAAAATCCCTTACTTATCGTGAAGGTTGTACTAGTGTTCATTCTAAGGAGAATTCATGAATTGAGCCTTAATTATCTATAGTCGAGGCTCGGAAGTGGGTTTTAGAAACACAAGAGAAATTTGATTCTCGCCTTTGAAATCAAGTGTAAAACGGTCTAGCAATATCGGAGTAAAATGGAGAGTTTGAAACCCTCAATTTCCTTTAAGTTCGGAAATTTCAGATTCGGCAAGCAAACTTTGAAAAATTAGATCTCACTCTCTATGAGTCCAAAATTGGAAAACTTGATACCGTTGGAAACTACTTCCAAAGTACTAAAATTTTCTAGAAGAAACTTTTCCATGATTCCAAATGGAAGGTATTCAAAAATTGGCTCAAAATTGCTGTTTTGAACATGAAGACAGCTTTCGCGGTTGGTTTTTGGCCAACTTTGGAAATTCGGAAAAATTCACTCAATTTGAACTAGCCTTTGAAATTTGGAACTCTATTAGAGTTGCAATCAAAGTTTAAAATGGAGCTTACAGAATGAGAATTGAAGTTTTGAGCACCATGATATGGTAGTTCAAAGTTACCCAAATTTCTTTGTTAAACAAGGGTTTTTCCAAAATCAAGTCACGAACTTTGGAAGTTTAGTTGAGAAATGAAACGGCCTCGGAATGACACAAAAATTAGCAGTGTAACACTACCATATAAGGTTTGTTCCTCTACCAAATTTCATGGAGAAATAAGCACAGAAAGTGGGTTAACAAAACCGTTGAAATCACAAGAAATTCTAAGGCTAAGCTGCCTTTGAACTTCCGTTTTGCCGTTTTCGAACATTTGGTCAAGGAACATCTCAAACATGGTTCATTCCAGTAGGAAATATCCAAAATATGTTCAAGGTACATTCGATAGATGATTTACAATAAGAAACTTTGGATAACAAGTCCCAAACCGTAGTTAGTTTCAAATCTGTCCAAAACACTATTTTCGTTCACAAAGTCAGTTTTGAATTTCGATCATAAATCACTCAATTCAACTCGGAATTGAGCCTGGTTGGTGGAGTTAGAAAATAAACTCATAAGGTTATATTTTCTCAGAAGAAACCATTTTCAAAATCTGTCCATAAACAGCTCATTCGTGAGCACCAATTTGCAACTTGTGTGCTGCCTTCCAAGAAGCAACGAAACAGGACAGTGGATTTCAAACGAATGGTTTGGCTCACTCAAATGGAACCAGAATGTGCATTTTATACCGTTAGAAATCTGGGAATGTCTAGTTTCTAGTTCCACAAACGGCACTCGATTCCGACATCGGAGTAAAACGATATAGCCGAAACAAATACACTGCCTGGGTGAATACGGGATAAATTTCCAGATTGCTAAGCTGTCATAAATCCAACATTTGGGTGACCAAATCAAGTTAATTTTCAATGAAAATTTTTACACAACCAATATAACATGTAAAAAACATAATCAAGCCATTAGAATCTAAAAATTTTGCACAAAAGTGGTCGGACAAGGCAGGGGTAAAATGGTCACTTTTGTTCCAAGCACCTCCTTTGATTTTCTACCAACAATTCAACGTTAATCCACTAATATAAGCACTAAACCACCATTAATTTCATCATCAATCATCAAATTGGGAGTTCATAGAGCCCACTCACCAATTTTACAACAATTTAAAGCTACCCATGAGAATCCAAGAGCTCATGAGTGTAATCTAACTTCCATAAATCTAGAATTAAGAGGTTGATCGTTCATTACCTCTCTTGATGACTAAATCAGAATTTTTGGTCACTTTGAAGCTCAAGAAAATCGTGGAAATGAAGCCCCTTTTCTAGCTTAAGATGATCACCAAGTGTTTAGCTAGGTGTGTTTCAATTTTGGTTTGATTTGGTGAAAGTTTGGTGAGGATTTGATGAAGAAAATGAAGAACTTTGGTGTTGTTTTCTTCTCTTGATGCACGGCTGTTTTGGGAGCAAAGAGGAAGAGTGTTGCACGCCACTTTTGGGTGATGAATTGAAGGGTTTTGATCTAGTGTGATGCTCCCACGAGAAGCTCAATAATGTGTGGCCCAAAATACTCCAAAAGTCAACTAAGGATACGCGTGCTTCGTGCTCGATTCCTCTGGGGTTTATTTCACTAGTGCTCTAAACCTCTAATGCACTTATATTCATACTATTATTATTCACTCTTAATAATATAGAAATAAATTTCTTAAGTTCCTCAAGTAAATCGCGCGTGTGAAAACGCGTATTTCCAATTTGTGCGCGATAGAGTGAAATCTCCAAGAAATTCCTATAACGATTGTACCACTAACTAATACTTGAATACTTAAACATGAAAATATTTATTTTTAAGACTAATGTATAAGTATCCAATTTTTTTCGAATTTATTGTATCATCAAATCGGTCACTGTCTTTAAACGCGTATTCACTATTTTCACTAAACGAACTTCCAAAAATTAATTTTCACAACAAGTCATTTTAAAAATATAAGAAAGTCATAGTTCCATGTAATTGGGTCTAAAAAGAGGTTAGAAAATAATATTCGGAGTAAACTGGCAATTAAATATTTAAATAAGCTCGTACTAGGAGTTTAAAATAAATAAATTTTTGCGAGTCCTCACGACTTTTCTTAATCTACTATTGATCATTCTTATTTTTTCAAAATTAATACACTCTCAATTAAAATATAGTCTCAAAAAATATGTATTCATTATTCCGGACTAAACGAGTTTTCGAAAAGTAATTTTTTTTTCTAATAAAACGCTTTAAAAACATAAGAGATGCGCTTTTCCATATAAATGGATTTTAAATAGTCGAATTAAATAATTAATTAAGCCATTAAAATAAATTAAATTAAGGAAATTTTCGGGTCCTCACAGTAGTACTTTACAAGTTAGATTTAATACAAGACCACAACTAAATGAGGATTTTAGAGGAAGCTGTGATTAAGGCTAGTTCATCAGAACAGTAAGTACTTTGAAATTCAATTATGCCATTGGGAGTAATGAATACACCAGTAGCATTAATGGATTTGGGTCTTTAAGTCGTATTTGGGTTAAAAATTGGTGGTAATACTCATAAATGACTTGGGGACTACAATAAGATATTATTGAATTTAAGGTTTCATTTAGTACCTTGATATTTGCATACATGTATACAGAACCGGATATGATTTTTGAAGTTATTGATTCTTGAGGGCTCTTACTACCTATTTTGAAAGACTACTAGGGTTAAGGTCCAGTAGGACAAAACTTGTGTGCTATTAAGATCTTATCGAATTTGATCTACGAGATATTTAAAGTTCATTGCGTGTACAAATTTAAAGGGGCTATTACATCATTTGTACTTGAATTGACAAATTTCTCGAGGCAATTGAATCTGTGAACCGCATGAAAGAATTGTTATCTCGCTCGTCGTGAACAGATTAAGAATACAAGACTCACGTGATATTTAATGCGGAATAAGTTTTACCATTCGTAAGAGCGGGATGCAAAAGAGACATCTGGAGTTTTCGAGTTAAGGTATGAATTTCGAGGACGAAATTCTCTTAAGGGGGAGAGGATGTGAGGACTCGCAAAATTTACTTATTTAATTTCCTATTTCTAGCTTATTTAATTATTTACTTGGCCATTTACTCCGAATATTGTTTTCTAAGCTCTTTAGACCTAATTACATGGGTCTATAACTTAATTATATTTTTAAAGTGACTCGTTTCAAAATTTAATTTTTGAAGGCTCGTTAAATGAGAATAGTGAATACGCGATTGGAGTAAATAATTGAAACGAGAATACAATAAGTTTGGAAAATTGGAGACTTGTACATTAGTCTCAAAATAGGTAGTTTTATGTTTAAGTGCTCAATTATTAGTTAGTAATACTATCGTTATAAGAATTTTTTAGAAATTTCGCTTCATCGTACACAAATTGGAAGTACGCATTTTTACGCGCGCGATTAATTGAAAGACCTTTGATTTTTATTTTGGGACTACTAAGAGTGAATAATGATGATATGAATGTAAGTGCATTAGAGGTTTAGTGCACTAGTGCAACAAACTTAAAAGGAATCGAGCACAAAACACGCGCGTACACGCACTATTCCTAGTTGACTTTTGAAGCAAATTTTGGTCACAAATTTTAAAGCTTCTCATGGAAGCTTACCATCAACATTAGCTCTTCTTTTCCTGCTCCAAACAGTCGACCAAGAGGAAGAGAAAAACAGCTTCAATTTCTTCTCCATTTCTTCAATAAATCCTCACCAAATCACCTCCAACTTCAACCACACTTTGCTAAGCATTTGGGGATTATCTTAAGCTACCAAAGAGCTTGCTTTTCCACGGTTTTTGTGAGCTCTAAGAGGACCGAAATTTCTGTTTAATTCATCAACAAAAGTAAGTAACGATCAACCTTGATAATCTTGATTTATGGAAGTTCTATTGCACATCTAAGCTTATGCATGCATGTGGGTAGCTTGTTTGTGTTGGAAAAATTGTTGTGTGGGCTCTATGAACTCCCACTTGGATTGAATGGACTGATTTGATGAATGATGATGCTATTAATGTTGGTTTAGTACTTAAATTAGTGGAATAATGTTGGGTTGTTGGTAGAAATTCAAGGAAAGTGCAATGAACAAAAGTGACCATTTTACCGCTGCCATGTTCGTGCACTTTGGTGCAAAATTTTGAGGTTCTAAAGCCTTTTTAGTTATGTATACATGTTATATGAATGGTGTAGAAATTTTCATTGAAAAATAACATGATTTGGTTGGTCAATTGTAGGGATTTCAAAGGTTTAGCAAAACTGGAAAATTTTCCCGGATTTCCCAGGCAGTCCTTTTCTTTTGGCCATAACTTTTTACTCCGATGTCGAAATCGAGTGTCGTTTGTGGTACTGGAAACTAGACATTCCCACTTTTCTAACGGTATAAAATGTATATCCTGATTCCACATGAGTAATCTGTATCAACCATTTGAACTTGGCTGCCCTGTTTCGTTAGTTCCCTGGAAGGCAGAACATGAACTACAACATGAGGCTCCAATGTGGACTAGTTGTGGGCAGATTTTGGAAATGGTTTCTTCTGATAAATTGTATCTTTATGAATGTGTTTTCCAACGCCACCAACCACATCCAATTCCGAGTTGAATTGAGTGATTTGTGGCCATATTTCGAAACTGACTTCTTGAAGGAAAACCCTCCTTTTGGGCAGAATTATTACTAAACTTGATTGAGACTTGTTAATTCGAGATTCTTGGTGTTAATCCCCTACCAAACCTATCTTGGAATGTTTATTAGACCTTTTCTACACCAATGAACCATGTTGAGGGAATTTCCTTGGCAAAATGCTTGAAAACGGAGAAACGGAAGTCCAAGGCTGATTTGCCTTGGAACTTCTTGGGACTTTAGCGGTTTTATTAACCGACTTCCCATGCGTATTTTTCTATGAAATTTTACATCGGAATAGCCCTTATATGGTAGTACAATACTGCTAATTTTGGTGCCATTCCAAGTCCGTTTCGATACTCAAACAAAGTCCCAAAGTTTGTAACTTAAATCTGGAAATTGCTCAACCGTCTCAATTTTTCAGCAACTTTGAGCTACTATAACTTGGTGCTCAAAATTCCGATTCTTTTTCCGTTTGTTTTTTTTTAACTTTGAATGCAACTCTAATTGAGTTTCAAATTTGAAAGGCTAGTTCAAATTCTGTGAATTTCACCGAATTTCCAAAGTTGGCGAAAAACCAACTCCGAAACTGTCTAGCAAGCTTTAAACAGCTACTTTGAGCCAATTTTTGAATACCTTCCGTTTGGAATCATGGGAAAGTGTATTGTAGGAAATTTTAGTACTTTGGAAGAAGTTTCCAACGGTACCAATTTTTTGAATTTTAGACTTGTAAAGAGTGAGATACGATTTTTCAAAAATCTCGTATCAAAACTGAAATTTTCAGAACTTAAGGAAATGGAGTTTTTCGAATTCTCCTTTTTCCCTCGATATCACTTGAACGTTTTATACTTGATTTCGAAGATGAAAACTCGATTTCTCTTGTACTTTAAAACCCCACTTGTGAGCTTTAATTCGCGAGTAATTTAGTCTCATTTTAGTGAAATTTTCTAGGATTGTACAAGCATGCAATCTTCCTTGATAATTGGGGTTTATAAGTGATTGCTTGCTATTAATTGCTCAGGCTCGCACGAGGACCTTCAAGAGGATCCTACGGTAGACGCTTGAACTTCAAGTAACATTTCTCCTTGGTTGACTTGGTGAGTGTCAAGTGCATGATTACTTGAACTCCTGTGAATTTGATACATGCTTACTTGGTATCCATGACTTGAGATTTTGAAAATAGAGACGAGTGTGTATTTTATCGCACTCGTTCTCATTTGAAACCAATGACTCATGATTAACTTGCTTGACATGAAATGAATGACCTGTTGGGCATGACACGAATGTTTGAATATATCACATGCTTGCTTGACCTGAAATAGTATGCTATGGCTGCATACGTCACAGGAGTGAATCTCCTCGACACTCAAATATACATGGGGAACGCCCAAACTCATAGGCTGATCTTGGAACTCGAGCCCTCATAGGCCGACCTTGGAACTCGAGCCGGCATGGGCTTGGTCGGGAATCTCGGTGAGCCATGAAAATTACATGATAAGCTTGATCTATTGGAGAGATCTTGCTTGGCATACTCGTGGAGTATCGCCTTATAAATGACGTTCGGGCCTGGTGGGGGGTTGTAAGGTGGACGGACATGAGAAGTAAGTGGAGATCTACGGATTGGGAATACCAGCCCGGTTGACAGAGAGTCATCGCGGGAAGGTATACAAATGCCCTGGCAAAGCATGTGGAACTTAACTCCTGAGAACTACTATATCCTTGAATTATTTCTGTTTATATTTCATTGAAATTGTTAATTACTCGCAATTTATCATTTGACCTGTTATTTGGACTTGCTACTTGGACTATGTGCTTGCATGTGTGTTCTTGGACTCACGAGCGTTTTGCTCACCCTGTAGATTTGTTTTCCTTAACAGGATTGGGCATGGATTGAGATTCGAAGGAACTCCCTTTTGATGTACTTTTGTAATAGGGTTTGCAATGTACTTGAATAAATTTTGGTTGCTACATATTTTGGGTTTAAATGTATCTTTCAGAGATCCTGATGTAAGGATTGGATAACTCATGTATCATGAACTTGGGATGTAGTATTAGATATCATCCAAAGAAGTCTTCCGCATTTCTTTACTTTGTCTTATCATTTTAGAACTATTGTCTTAAGCTTGAATGGATATTGTTTTGAGTCCTGGTGAGAGCTGGGCAGGCGTCCCGCGGATACCCTCTGGTTCGCCTTAGGGAAAAGTGGGGGCGTCACATTCCACCCAAAATCATCCAAATTGGTTGGCCAAAAGTTGAAATTTTAAAAATGTAGCAAAATTGGAAACGTAACCAGAGCCTCTCTAGCAGTGGTTTTGTTTCGGCCATAACTCTTTGTTCTGACTTCAAAATTGAGTGCTGTTTGTGGCATTAGAAACTAGACACTTCCAGTTTTCCAACGGTATAAAATGCATGCCCTGAATCCAACTGAATGAGCCGTACCAACCTTGTAAAGTTGCCTGTTGTGTTTCTCGCCTGTGCTAGAAGCTCTGTTTTGAGCTGCGATTTGATGCTCAAATATGAGCTAGTTGTGGGCAAAATTTTAAAATGATTCTTTCTGAGAAATTGTAGCATTATGAATATAGTTTTCAACGCCACTGACCATGCTCAATTCTGAGTTGAATTGAGTGAGTTGTGGCCGGATTTCAAAGCTATTTTCGTGAAAGAAAACCCTAATTCTGGACTGATTTATAGCTACTCTTGATTTGGGACTTGTTATTCGAAATTCTTGGTGTTAATCACCTACCAAATGTATTTTGGATGTTTCCTAGACTTTGTCTTCATAAATGAATCATGTTCGAGGAATTTTCATTGGCCAAATATTTGAGAAAAGAAAAACGAAAGTGCAAGGCAGATTTACCTTAGCAAATTGTGGAACTTTAATGGTTTTGTTAACCGACTTTCCGAACGAATTTTTGTATGAAATTTAACAGAGGTATAGCAATTACATGGTAGTGTAATCATACCATATTTGGTGCCATTCTGAGTCCATTTCGATGCTCAACCAAAGATTCAAAATCTATGTTTTAAACCTGGAAAATGGTCTTACCGTCACAACTTTTGGGTAACTTTGAGCCGCCATATATTGGTACTCAAAACTCCAATTCTTGTTTTACTTGTTTTTTTTTTAAACTTTGATTGTAACTCTAATTGATTTTCAAATTTGAGAGGCTAGTTCCCATTGTGTGAATTTTTCCGAATTTTCAAAGTTGACCAAAAACCAACCCAAATCTATCTTGATAGCTCAAAACAGCATCTTGAACCCAAAATTTGAATGTCTTCCATTTGGAATCATAGAAAAGTGTTTTCTAGAAACTTTTAGTGCATTGGAAGTAGTTTCCAACGGTAACAAGTTTTCCAATTTTGGACTTACAGAGTGTGAGATACGATTTTTAAAAAATCGCTCGACAAATCCGAAATTTCCGAACTTAAAGGAAATTGAAGGTTGCGAACTCTCTATTTTCCTTCGATATTGCTAGACCGTTTTACACTTGATTTAAAAGATGAAAATCAGATTTCACTTGCGTTTTAAAACCCCATTTTTGAGTCTCGATTTACGAGTAATTAAGGCTCTCTTTTACGACGTTTTCTTAATATTGTACAAGAGTACAATCTTTCCTGTAACAAGGGGGTTTATAAATAACGGTGTGTGATAGTCAATTACTACTTGCTCAGGTGCTCAAGGAGACCTTCAAGAGGATCTCGAGAGGTACACCTAAAGGCTTGTTTACGCACTTACTCCCTTGTTTTCATTGGTGAGTGTCAAGTGCATGAATTTGTTGCTAAGTGGTTAACTGTTTCTTATCCGTTATGTGAATTTGAAATTTTGAGACGAGTGTGTACTTTACCGCACTCGTTCTCTTTCGAACGAAATTATATTCGTATTTTGTTATTTGAATTCATATTCGACTTGTACATAGTAATGTGGATGCGATTCGTATATGTGATTCGTATTTGTGATTCCTATTTGAAATCGTCGATTTGAGCATTGCTCATCGACTTATATTCGTATTCGTATTCGGGGGACGCCCAAACTCGTTAGCTAACTTTACGAATCGAGCCAGCATGGGCTTGGTCGATAAGCTTAGCAAACCATGAGATATTCGTAAAGCATGATCTATTGGAGAGATCTTGCTTGGCATACTCGTGTAGTACTGCCGTGATATACTCGAGTATTATCAGAACTTTGATGAGCGGGTCCGGTAAGGGGGTGTAACGGTGACGGGATTCGAAGAAAAGTAGTGTATCTACGGATTTGATACTTATGTGGTTGACGGCGTGTCAACATGAGTTGTGATCAAGACTTTGATTCAACTACGTGGAATTTAGCTCCTGAGAGCTACAGTATCCTTAAATTGTTTCTGTTTATTTTTTTCCTATTCGAAAGGTGAATTAGTCGAATTTTATAGCTTTACTTACTACGTAGTTTGTGGCTACTTGGATTACATATTTGCATGTGTGTTTCTTGGCCTCACTGAGTATTGGCTCATCCCATTAGTTTGTTTTCCTTAACAGGAACCCGATTGGAAGGAGTTAAGGAAATGCCGACTTGAGGCACTTTTGTATTAGTGTTTTGATTGTAATCGACTAGACACTTTTGGAAGTTGTATATTTTGGAAAAAGTGATTGTAAATTTGAAATTGTGATGTAAGATTGGATATTAATGTATAGAAATGACTTCGTATCTTTATTCCGACTTTTATTGTTAGTATTAAACTAGGTTTGAATTGGATTTGTCTCGATTCCTGATGAGAGCTAGACAGGCGTCCTGCGGATACCCTTGGGTTCGCCCTTGGGAGAAGTGGGGGCGTCACAATTGGTATCAGAGTCTAAATTTCAGATCTTTGTAGTGTATCCTAGGCTTAAAAATTTTAGGATGCCGGACTCTGGAACTAGTTTGAAAATTTAGTGACAACTTGTAGGGATGACTGATATCCTAGAGCGTTTAGTTGATAGACAAGGTCCTGGACCACTTAACCAACTTGGGGGACAGGATAGAGGAGAGGATAGAGCCTTGGAGAGGTTCCCGAAGTTTAACCTGCCTAAGTTCACTGGAGAGCCCGACCCCAAGGCAGCTGAGAACTGGTTGGAGAGAATGACCAATATATTCGCCGCCTTAGACTATACCGAAGATAGGCGAGTGAATTTTGCTACTTTCCAATTTGAGAGAGTGGCACGTGCTTGGTGGGACTTGATAAGGGGAAAGTGGGAAAGAGCGCAAACCCTTTAGACTTGGGAAAACTTTACGAGGGATTTTAATGAGAATTTCTTCCCACCCTTGATTCAAGAAAAAAGGGAAGATGAATTCATAAAATTGAGGCTAGGGATTTCTAGCGTAGCTGATTATGAAGGAAAATTTACTAAACTTTCTAAGTATGCTCCAGAATTGGTGACTAATGAATGAAGAAGGATAAGGTAATTTGTACAGGGACTTAATGTGGAGATTCAGGAGGGGTTAGCAGTGTGAGAACCCGTAAAACCCTAATATTTTCCTAGGGTTTATTACCCTTTAATTGCTTATATTTTTGCATTTTCGGGCTTAGAAATATTTTCTGGTAGATTTTATGCTTAATTATAGTTTTAAGATGATTTTTCTAGTATGGGAGAATTTTTAGAAAATTAAGCATATATATTGGACGTGGGACCCACTAGTGCGATAAGTTCGGAAAAATTCGGCCAATAAGGTTAAGTTTCGGATACTGTGTACAATTTATCGGGTGTTAAGAGATAAGTAGAGAGTGAGATTTGATTGATGTGAGAGAGAAAAGAAAGGATTGGAATGCATTTAATGAGTGTGACAAGTGTCACAATCTCATTGGTTGGACTTTAAGAATTACTATTCACTTTCTTGACTTTTTTTACCAAAGGATTAAATATCAAAAATTCACAAAATTTCCTCATTTTTCTTTCTCCTTGGCCGGCTCTCTCTCACTCTCTTGCAAGAAGAAGAACTCTTCAATCTTCAAGCTTTCTACTAGCAAATCATCTAAATCAACCAAATAAACAAGATTCCACTCCATAAAATCCTACCTTCTAGTGCTAGTAAGGGTTGTAGTGAAGTTGTTTTGAAGAGCAAAGGTGTCCACAATCTCTCTTTCCCTTGTTTCTTGGTAAGTGATGCTACAACCTCTTCCCTATACCTAATGATGGTTATATTATGCTTAGAAGTGGCTAAAGTGATGGATTATATGATTTATTTCTTGGTTTGGCTTGATTTGGTGAAGTTTTCCATTTTATGATGAATTTTCTGGTTTCATATGATCTTGATGGTGTGGTTGTTTTTGATGGTTTGTAATAAGGGGCTTTGACTCTAGTGGGTGTGAATTGTTGATCAATGCAATCAATTTTGGATTTGAATGGAATTGTGAAAAGTTAGGGTTCATGAACCCCTAATCTGCCCGAAATTTTAGGTCATAGCTAGAGGCCGAATTGGACTTTGCTCAAAACATGAAAGTTGTAGGTATTGATGATTTTAGTGTGCCTGCAAAATTTCAGGGCAATTGGACTAGTGTAGAGTGAGTTATGCCGTTTTTACTGTTGCTGTTTTTGGTGCACAGAATGTCCGAACTGCGATAGTAATTGCCTGTTTTGACTGGAATTGGTTTGGATTTTGAAGTTAGTGTCTTCTGAGGAAATGTAGCTGGATGTCTTAGCTAACTTATGCCTTTGGAATTTCGGCATTTGGACCTGTGTAGGCTGAGATTGACGTATTACAGTTTTGTGTGTTTTGCAAACCTGTTTTGGTAATTCTGGTTTGGTATTTGGTACTTTTGACCTAGTTGTGCTAGGATTTGGACTGAGAGGCCTTCTACATTGTTGTAGCTCTGTTTCTTGGCTTCGAAATGGTGGGTCTTACACCCCCATCCGACATTTGTAGTGAGAGTTGTGCCATTACCGCATTATGAGGTCAAATCCGGTTTTCTTATCAAGGCTTAGGTTAAAGCCCTTTCTTAATTTCTGGTTTGCTTTCATGCTTGTATATGTTTATAAAACCCTATTGGGGTTGTGAATTGGTGTTGTTTATGGCTCGGTATGGTTTCTTGTTTTATGATATTGTGAGCCTATGGAACGGCTCTTGACATGAAATGCTTATATGTGTGTTGTTGGGTTGTGATTGAAGAAAAATAATGAAGCCTTATGGCTGGAAAATTTGGTAAACACAAAGGGCATGCTGCCCGAATTTTTACTCGAGATTTAGAAAACTATATTCTCGACTTGAGTAAAGGTTAAGTATTTAACACTTGAATTTCCATGCATGAAACCCTATTGGGCGATAATTGGTTTGACTTTATGACTCGTTATCGAGTCTTATGGTATTTGTTTACATGCTCTAGGGCGTGACGATAGCTCACGACGTCTTGGTGATCGTGGTGCATGAAATATCACTTTCTTGCTTGGTGAGTATACTACTCACTTACTTGTTATAATGTGGCTTTGTGCTATGTGTATTGATGCCTTGAAGGCTTAATTGGTTATTGGAAATGATTGAGGTGAGGGTGTACTTGACCGCCCTCACCCCTTGTGATTCCATGCATGGCTAGTGCTTGCATTGCTGAATTACTGCACTTGATATATGAAATACTGAATTCCATTCATGGAAACTGATTTGGTAGCATTTGGGCGAATGTCCAATGGCTTTACTGTATCACTGAGCTCAACCCCATTTGGTAGTCAATTGGATCGAGCCGGCGAGGGCTTGGTCGTGAAAATTGTCATGCCACGGGGACTGTACTGTGGAATCTTGTGGTAATGAGACCTTTGGTTCCGGTATACTCGAGTATTACCAAAATGACTGAATGGAGTGCGGGCCCGGTTGGGGTATGATAGTTGGACGGTTGGATGTAAGTGATGTCTACGGATGGTTACTTTTCATTGACGGAGGGTCAATGAGGTTGGATCAAGATTGCAAGCGTGGAAATGGGCTCTTGAGAGCCGACCGTATCCTTTTCCGTTTTGTTTTACTGCTTATTTGTGCACTTTAAATGAAAGTTCATCCTTATGTGACTTTGGTTGCTTATGTAGTAGTATACCACTGGGCTTTAGCTCATTCCGTGTTATTTGTTTTCCTTACAGGGATATAATTACTTTTGAGAATGGATTGGATAGTCACTTGCCAAATTGAGCTTGTAAATGTCTTTTGTATAGCTCTTGAAATGAAGCCTTAATGTGTAACGGGTTCATTTCCTTTTGATAGGCAAACTGAATATGTACTTCCTTTATGAATGTCTGTGGCATGCCACTATGGTTGTAAATGTTGGATTTCAATATGTATATGTTAAATTGATGTTTGGATTCTACTATCCAGGCCACTATTCAGTTTTCCATTTTTTTTTATTTTGCTATTTTGATACTTATGGCTTGTCCGAGCGCACTTTTGTTTTCCCGAAACGTATTCGAACGCGTGTAACTGTACCGTAGTCCTGGCGAGAGCTGGGCAGGCAGTTCGCTAACCCCTTTGGTTCGCCTTAGGGGAAGGTGGGGCTGTCACAGGTGGTATCAGAGCCTAGGTTTGAATTAGCCTAGGTGTTATCGGATTGTTTGACTTGAGGATTGTTGTTTTTGGCCTTTAAGCTTATATTTATGATTACATGTTCTTGTGATGTAGGATGGCCGGACAGGGTGACCCTAGTGCTAGTCCTTCGGGGGCTAGACCTCGCAAAGTACTCCCCGTGATTCCCTATCAGATATGGCCGGGAGGGGCCGTCATTCGTTGGAGCCCGTCTAACCGTCTTCGACGGTGCCCGTGTAAGGAGAGATATGCTTACCCGAACACTCTAGTGTTTGCGCTGGATAAAGAGCGCAAGGTATTGGCTAGAGAGAATGCTCGCCTTGAGGTCGATGCGATTCAGGATAGGGCGACGAAGGATAAGCAAGCTGCGCGTATAAAGGAGCTAGAATACGATGTGCTTGAGGCTGAAGATAGGGTTGACGACCTTTGCGCCCAACTGAGGGAGGCACGAGAGCGAGAGCTTAAGCGAGCGCGCAAGGTCAGGGGTCGCGCTGAGGCGATCCTTAATCTGTGTGACGATGGCCTTGAGGAGTGTAGCGACGAGGCGTCGTGTGCGGAGGCCGACCCTGGGGAGGAGTCTACCCCATCGCCTGGATCCCAGACCCCGGCGACTGACTAGGCCTTGATCTCTAGGCATCTTTTGGATAGTGGTGGTTTTTGTATGTACATAGGGATAGGGATAGAGCCTTAGCTAATCGTTTAGGGTCGTTAGATTAGCTACGTGTAAATCTCTTTTGATAGGCCTATCCTCCGGTGGATCGTTTGTGTACGTACGTGCTTTGGCCGTACTTGACTGACTGATTGTATATATGTGTTTGGCTTGTATATATGTGTGGTTGTGCTTATGCTTGGATTGTATAAATGTGTTATTATGCAAGTTTACGTGTTACTTATATGGCTTGTTATTACTGTGGTTTAGTATTCTTGCCTAGACCGAGTGGAACTTATGGAAGGTACTCGGAGTGGTCGGGGACGTGGGCGCGGTGCTAGACAACCCACACCGGTTAGGGGTGTAGGGGAAACCTCGACTGGACCCGATCCTGAACCCCAAGCCGACCCTAATGCCCAGATCGCTGCTGCTATGCAGCAAATGACAAATCTGCTTGCACAAGTAGTGCAGCAACAAGCTCAGAACCCAAACCTTAACCCTGGAAATCCCGGGAACCCTGGCCACCATGTCGAGAGCGAGGATAGAGCTCTCGAACGTTTCCAAAAGTTTTCCCCGCCAAAGTTTGTTGGGGGACCCGACCCTGACGTTGCTGAGAAATGGCTTGAGAAGATGGTAGACATTTTTGCAGCTCTACATTATCCAGACGAACGGCAGGTGACTTTTGCCGTGTTTCAACTTGAAGGGGCTGCTCGTTCCTGGTGGAACGTAATTAGGCAGAAATGGGAACGGGAGCAGACGCCTAGGACGTGGGTGAACTTCATCCGCAAATTTAACGCAAAGTTTTTCCCTCCTTTAGTCCAGGAGAGGAAGGAGGACGAGTTTATCCGGCTCCGGCAAGGGACTCAGACTGTGGCGGAGTACGAGAGTCAGTTCACCCGCCTGTCTAAATTCGCGCCTAAGCTAATCATTACTGAGCAACGACGGGTTAGGCGCTTCATTCAGGGTTTGAACGTTGAGATTCAGAAAGACCTCGCGGCAGCTCAAATTACCACGTTTAGCGAGGCAATGGAAAAAGCCCAACGAGTTGAGAGTGCACGGTTGCAGGTCCGAAACTTCCAGGCTAAGAAACGTGGTTTTCCTGGGAGTACGTCTGGACAAGGTGAGAAGAGCACTCCCTCTAAGTTCGGACGAGGATCGGGTGGTGGCCGACACTCCGGCTCGGGCAGAGGGACTCCATTCAGGGGTAGTCAAGCTGGGCGTGGACAAAGGGGAAATGCTCAGAGTGGCTCGGCTTCGGCACCTCGCGGTCCCTGTGGGCACTGTGGGAAAGCAAACCACACCGAGGATAACTGCTGGAGGAAGCAGGGTAAATGTCTGCGGTGTGGAAGTGCGGACCATCAACTGGCTACATGCCCGGTCCTGAAACAAGACGGAAAAGGGAGCCAACCACTGCCGAGGACCAATACTGGACCCGCCAAAGGAGATGGGTCCAAACCGAAGGTTCCAGCTAGGGTGTATTCTTTAGAGCCCCATCAGGTCCCAGAGTCTACGGAGGTTGTAGAAGGTACGATCCCTATTTTCCACCGCTTTGCCAAAGTTTTAATTGATCCTGGTGCCACTCATTCGTTTGTTAACCCTGATTTCATGTGTGGCATCGATATAAAACCTGCTAGTTTACCTTATGACCTAGAAGTGAGTACACCTACGGGGAATCAACGTTTGGTGACTAGTATGGTTTATAGGGATTGCGATGTATGGGTTGGTGAGAAGAGATTTTTAGGAGACCTGATTAGCTTGTCCATTAAGGGGTACGATGTGATTCTGGGCATGGACTGGTTAGCCAAATATAACGCCCAACTGGATTGTAAAACGAAAATAGTAGAATTTCGCATTCCTGGCGAGGCAACCTTAAGGTTGGATATAAGGGGTAGGTTAGCCTCATCTGCTCTCATTTCGGGCATTCGAGCTAGGAAACTGATAAGTAGAGGGGCGCAAGGATTTTTGGCCTTCTTAATTAATACCCCTACGGATAAGTTAAAGGTAGAAGATGTAGCCATAGTGAGGGACTTTCCGGATGTTTTCCCTGATAAGTTAGTAGCCTTACCTCCGGAAAGAGAGATAGAATTCCGCATAGACTTGTTGCCTGGAACTGCACCTATCTCAAAAACCCCTTACCGAATGGCGCCTGCAGAACTTAAGGAGCTTAAGTTGCAGTTGCAAGATCTATTGGAGCGGGGATTCATTCACGAGAGTGAGTCTCCTTGGGGAGCTCCTGTTCTATTTGTGAAGAAAAAGGATGGAACGTTGAGGATGTGCATTGACTATCGGGGCCTAAACAATGTAACGATCAAGAACAAATATCCACTGCCCCACATCGACGAGTTATTCGACCAGTTGCAAGGAGCAGTGGTCTTCTCGAAGTTAGACCTCCGACAGGGATACTACCAGTTGTTGATTAGGAAGGAGGACATTCCGAAAACTGCTTTTAATTCAAGATACGGGCACTACGAGTTCGCCGTTATGCCCTTTGGACTGACCAATGCTCCCGCCGCCTTCATGGACCTAATGCATAGGGTTTTCAAACCCTATCTAGACCGATTTGTTGTTGTGTTTATCGATGACATTTTGGTCTACTCTAAGACACGTGATGAGCATGAGAAGCATTTGAGAATGGTATTGCAGACATTGAGGGAACATCAACTGTATGCCAAGTTTAGTAAATACGAGTTCTGGTTGGAGAAAGTAGCGTTTCTAGGGCACGTGATCTCCCACGAAGGTATTTCGGTGGACCCGGCGAAGGTCGAGGCCGTGACGAATTGGAAGAGGCCAGAAACCCCCACAGAAATTCGTAGCTTTCTAGGGCTAGCTGGGTACTACCGACGGTTTATTAAAGATTTTTCCAAACTGGCAGGACCTTTAACTGACTTGACAAAGAAGCATGGCCAGTTTATCTGGAACGGCCGATGTGAAACAAGTTTTCAGGAATTAAAGAAAAGACTGACCATGGCTCCAGTACTGGTCTTGCCAAATGGAGTGGACGGGTTTGTAGTATATGCGGATGCGTCGCGAGAAGGCCTGGGGTGTGTTTTGATGCAGAACCGGAATGTGATTGCTTTCGCCTCTAGGAAATTGAAGCTTCACGAGCAGAACTACCCGACTCATGATCTAGAATTAGCCGCAGTGGTGTTTGCTCTGAAAAAGTGGAGGCATTACCTATACGGGGTGACCTTCGAAGTGTTTTCGGATCACAAAAGTCTTAGATACCTTTTCTCCCAGAAGGAATTAAACATGAGGCAACGAAGGTGGATGGAGTTCTTGGAAGATTACGACTGTACGATCAATTACCATCCGGGAAAGGCAAATGTGGTAGCAGATGCTTTGAGTCGTAAGGTGAAAATAGCAGGGCTAATGATTAAGGAGTGGGGTTTGCTAGAATCCGTGTGCGAGTGGAAACCCTGTCTAGGGAGCCATAAGGTGATATTTGGTAATGTCAGGGTTACCTCCACTCTACTGGAACATATTAAAGAGGCACAAAAAGAAGATTTGATGGTACAGAAATGGAGAGAGAAGGTGGAAAGAGGAGAAACAACGGACTTCAATTTGAGTCCTGAGGGTATTTTGAAGTATCGGAACCGAATAGTGGTACCGAAAGTGGAGTCGATGAAAATGGAGATTTTGGAGGAAGCTCATCGGTCCAAGTATACAATCCATCCGGGCAGCAGCAAGATGTATCAAGACCTAAAAGGAACCTATTGGTGGGACAATATGAAGAAGGAAATTGCTCAATACGTACAGAAATGTCTCATTTGCCAGCAAGTTAAGGCAGAGCATAAAAAACCATCGGGTCTGTTACAACCCTTGGAGATACCTGAGTGGAAGTGGGAAAACATCACCATGGACTTCGTTTCCGGTTTACCGAGGACGCAAAGAGGACACGATGCCGTTTGGGTGATCGTTGATCGATTAACCAAGTCGGCCCATTTCTTGCCAGTGAACATGAAATGTTCAATGGACAAGTTGGCTCGACTGTACATGGATGAGATAGTAAGACTACACGGTGTTCCTGTGAGCATCGTCTCTGATCGGGATCCACGGTTTGTATCTCGGTTTTGGCAGAAGTTTCAAGAAACCCTGGGGACTAAACTTAATTTGAGCACGACCTATCATCCTCAGACGGATGGCCAGTCAGAACGGACGATTCAAACTCTTGAGGACATGTTACGAACGTGCATTCTGGATTTTGGAGGCAACTGGGGTCAGCACATGACCTTGGTAGAGTTTGCGTACAACAATAGCTTCCATTCATCGATTCAAATGGCCCCGTACGAAGCTCTTTATGGACGCAAGTGCCGGTCACCGATTTACTGGGATGAAGTTGGCGAAAAGAAAGCACTGGACCCGTCAACCATTCCATGGATGGAAGAGGCTCAAGAGAAGGTCAAGTTGATAAGGCAACGGCTTCAAACAGCCCAAAGTCGACAAAAGAGTTACGCGGATAATCGAAGAAAAGACTTGGAGTTTGAAGTTGGAGACTACGTATTTCTCAAGATCACACCTTTACGAAGTCTTACAGTGGGTAAAGGAAAGAAGCTTCAACCGCGGTACGTCGGACCCTACAAGATCCTTCAGAGGGTTGGAGCGGTCGCGTATCGATTGGAACTGCCATCCAGTCTCTCTCGAATCCATGATGTATTTCACATCTCGATGCTAAAGAAGTATCATCCAGACCCATCCCATGTATTGCAACCGGAGGAGATTGAAGTGGACGAATCGCTGGCCTATGAAGAGAAACCGGTCCAAGTGCTCGATCGAAAAGTCAAAGAGCTTAGAAACAAGCGGATTCCACTAGTGAAAGTGCTATGGAGAAACCACGGAGTAGAGGAAGCTACCTGGGAAGTGGAAGAGGAAATGCGAAAGAAATACCCAAACCTATTCGGGGATTAAGGTGAGAAATTTCGAGGACGAAATTCTTTTAAGTGGGGGAGAGTGTGAGAACCCGTAAAACCCTAATATTTTCCTAGGGTTTATTACCCTTTAATTGCTTATATTTTTGCATTTTCGGGCTTAGAAATATTTTCTGGTAGATTTTATGCTTAATTATAGTTTTAAGATGATTTTTCTAGTATGGGAGAATTTTTAGAAAATTAAGCATATATATTGGACGTGGGACCCACTAGTGCGATAAGTTCGGAAAAATTCGGCCAATAAGGTTAAGTTTCGGATACTGTGTACAATTTATCGGGTGTTAAGAGATAAGTAGAGAGTGAGATTTGATTGATGTGAGAGAGAAAAGAAAGGATTGGAATGCATTTAATGAGTGTGACAAGTGTCACAATCTCATTGGTTGGACTTTAAGAATTACTATTCACTTTCTTGACTTTTTTTACCAAAGGATTAAATATCAAAAATTCACAAAATTTCCTCATTTTTCTTTCTCCTTGGCCGGCTCTCTCTCACTCTCTTGCAAGAAGAAGAACTCTTCAATCTTCAAGCTTTCTACTAGCAAATCATCTAAATCAACCAAATAAACAAGATTCCACTCCATAAAATCCTACCTTCTAGTGCTAGTAAGGGTTGTAGTGAAGTTGTTTTGAAGAGCAAAGGTGTCCACAATCTCTCTTTCCCTTGTTTCTTGGTAAGTGATGCTACAACCTCTTCCCTATACCTAATGATGGTTATATTATGCTTAGAAGTGGCTAAAGTGATGGATTATATGATTTATTTCTTGGTTTGGCTTGATTTGGTGAAGTTTTCCATTTTATGATGAATTTTCTGGTTTCATATGATCTTGATGGTGTGGTTGTTTTTGATGGTTTGTAATAAGGGGCTTTGACTCTAGTGGGTGTGAATTGTTGATCAATGCAATCAATTTTGGATTTGAATGGAATTGTGAAAAGTTAGGGTTCATGAACCCCTAATCTGCCCGAAATTTTAGGTCATAGCTAGAGGCCGAATTGGACTTTGCTCAAAACATGAAAGTTGTAGGTATTGATGAGTTTAGTGTGCCTCCAAAATTTCAGGGCAATTGGACTAGTGTAGAGTGAGTTATGCCGTTTTTACTGTTGCTGTTTTTGGTGCACAGAATGTCCGAACTGCGATAGTAATTGCCTGTTTTGACTGGAATGGGTTTGGATTTTGAAGTTAGTGTCTTCTGAGGAAATGTAGCTGGATGTCTTAGCTAACTTATGCCTTTGGAATTTCGGCATTTGGACCTGTGTAGGCTGAGATTGACGTATTACAGTTTTGTGTGTTTTGCAAACCTGTTTTGGTAATTCTGGTTTGGTATTTGGTACTTTTGACCTAGTTGTGCTAGGATTTGGACTGAGAGGCCTTCTACATTGTTGTAGCTCTGTTTCTTGGCTTCGAAATGGTGGGTCTTACACCCCCATCCGACATTTGTAGTGAGAGTTGTGCCATTACCGCATTATGAGGTCAAATCCGGTTTTCTTATCAAGGCTTAGGTTAAAGCCCTTTCTTAATTTCTGGTTTGCTTTCATGCTTGTATATGTTTATAAAACCCTATTGGGGTTGTGAATTGGTGTTGTTTATGGCTCGGTATGGTTTCTTGTTTTATGATATTGTGAGCCTATGGAACGGCTCTTGACATGAAATGCTTATATGTGTGTTGTTGGGTTGTGATTGAAGAAAAATAATGAAGCCCTATGGCTGGAAAATTTGGTAAACACAAAGGGCATGCTGCCCGAATTTTTACTCGAGATTTAGAAAACTATATTCTCGACTTGAGTAAAGGTTAAGTATTTAACACTTGAATTTCCATGCATGAAACCCTATTGGGCGATAATTGGTTTGACTTTATGACTCGTTATCGAGTCTTATGGTATTTGTTTACATGCTCTAGGGCGTGACGATAGCTCACGACGTCTTGGTGATCGTGGTGCATGAAATATCACTTTCTTGCTTGGTGAGTATACTACTCACTTACTTGTTATAATGTGGCTTTGTGCTATGTGTATTGATGCCTTGAAGGCTTAATTGGTTATTGGAAATGATTGAGGTGAGGGTGTACTTGACCGCCCTCACCCCTTGTGATTCCATGCATGGCTAGTGCTTGCATTACTGAATTACTGCACTTGATATATGAAATACTGAATTCCATTCATGGAAACTGATTTGGTAGCATTTGGGCGAATGTCCAATGGCTTTACTGTATCACTGAGCTCAACCCCGTTTGGTAGTCAATTGGATCGAGCCGGCGAGGGCTTGGTCGTGAAAATTGTCATGCCACGGGGACTGTACTGTGGAATCTTGTGGTAATGAGACCTTTGGTTCCGGTATACTCGAGTATTACCAAAATGACTGAATGGAGTGCGGGCCCGGTTGGGGTATGATAGTTGGACGGTTGGATGTAAGTGATGTCTACGGATGGTTACTTTTCATTGACGGAGGGTCAATGAGGTTGGATCAAGATTGCAAGCGTGGAAATGGGCTCTTGAGAGCCGACCGTATCCTTTTCCGTTTTGTTTTACTGCTTATTTGTGCACTTTAAATGAAAGTTCATCCTTATGTGACTTTGGTTGCTTATGTAGTAGTATACCACTGGGCTTTAGCTCATTCCGTGTTATTTGTTTTCCTTACAGGGATATAATTACTTTTGAGAATGGATTGGATAGTCACTTGCCAAATTGAGCTTGTAAATGTCTTTTGTATAGCTCTTGAAACGAAGCCTTAATGTGTAACGGGTTCATTTCCTTTTGATAGGCAAACTGAATATGTACTTCCTTTATGAATGTCTGTGGCATGCCACTATGGTTGTAAATGTTGGATTTCAATGTGTATATGTTAAATTGATGTTTGGATTCTACTATCCAGGCCACTATTCAGTTTTCCATTTTTTTTTATTTTGCTATTTTGATACTTATGGCTTGTCCGAGCGCACTTTTGTTTTCCCGAAACGTATTCGAACGCGTGTAACTGTACCGTAGTCCTGGCGAGAGCTGGGCAGGCAGTTCGCTAACCCCTTTGGTTCGCCTTAGGGGAAGGTGGGGCTGTCACAAGCAGCAGCCCAAATCTCTATGTTCACTGAAATCTTAGACAAAACGAGAGAGTCGAGAGTGCAAGTATAATGATCCCACATCGGCTAGGGAGAAAGCCTGGGTTGCTTTGATAAGTCTGTTGTGGTATCACCCACCTCGACGAGGCCTTTTGGTGAGGTAGCCTGCGGGTGTCTGTTTTGTTGTCCAGCACCGCCAAGAACAAAACCCACGGCCCCACGGGGTGTCAAACTGTGGGACAATATTGTCGAGGGACTGTTAAAGTTGGTATCAGAGCCGACTCCCGACCCTGGTGTGCCAGCGAGGAGGCTGGGTCCCCTAAGGGGGGTGGATTGTAATGATCCCACATCGGCTAGGGAGAGAGCCTGGGCTGCTTTGATAAGTCTATTGTGGTATCACCCACCTCTACGAGGCCTTTTGGTGAGGCAGCCTGCGGGTGCCTGTTGTGTTGTCCAGCACCGCCAAGAACAAAACCCATGGCTCCACGGGGTGTCAAACTGTGGGATAATATTGTCGATGGACTGTTAGAACAAGGCTGCAAGTTAGAGACTTTCATGCTAAGAAAAGGGGCATTCCTAGTAAGCCTTCTGGACAGGCAGATAAGGGTACCTCACTTTTTAAAAAGGGAAAAGAAACAGGTGGAGTGGATATATCTAGCACACCAAAAGGGATTCAATCAAGAAGAGGCCACAATGGACGAGGTCAATCGAGAAGGACAACTCTAAGTGGTCAAGTTGTGGTTCCCCAAGTTGTTTGTGGTTATTGTGGCAAGCTCAACCATACGGAGAGTGATTGTTGGAGGAAACAAGGGAAGTGCTTGTACTGTGGTAGTACTGAACACCAGATATTGAAATGCCCAACCGTACCAAAAGGAGGAGGTAGTACTCAAAGGTCTGAAAAGTCAGTTGCTAAGTAGTCTAGTGCTGGAGGGAGTCGATCTAAAGCACCAGTTAAGGTTTATGCATTAGGCTATCAACAGGTTTCCGATTCTACTAAAGTTATTGAAGGTATGATTCTTCCTTTTCATTGTTTATCTAAGGTTCTAAGTGACCCTAGTACCGTACACACTTTTTGCAAAACCCTAGAATCATGAGATGGAATCAAAGTTTGACTACTAATTGGGTGAATAGAAATTGTGACATATGGATCGGAGAGTGTAAGTTAGTGATTGATTTGAAGGGCATAACTATTAAAGGAATGATATTACCCTAGATGTGAATTTCGAGAACGAAATTCTTTTGAGGGGAGGATGTCAGGACTCACAAATTTATCTATTTTAAACTCTTATTATTAGCTTATTTAAATATCTAATTGATCGTTTGCCCCGAATATTTCATTTCAATCTTTTAGACCCAATTACATGGAGCTATGGCTTACGTGTATTTTTAAAATGACTTGTTTCAAAATTTAATTTTTGAAAGCTCGTTTAGAGTGAATAGTGGATGCGCGTTTGGAGACAATAATCGAATCGAGGATACAATAAACTTGAAAAATTGCAGACTTATACATTAGTCTTAAAATAGGTATTTTTATGCCTAAATACTCAAGTATTAGTTAGTTATACTATCGTTATAAGAATTTCTTGGAAGTTTCACCGTAACGCGTGCAAATTTCTTGGGTCCGCCCTTGGGAGAAGTGAGGGCATCACAAAACCTCCTAGTGTTACAGAAGAGAGATAAAGATGCGAGCATTCCCATTCTCATTAAAGGGGGCTGTTGAAGACTAGTTGTATTATTTGCTTGTAGAAAATATTACAATATGGAATGAAATGAAAGAGTTCTTAGAGAAGTACTTTCCTGTATCTCGAGTTGCCAGTTTATGAAAAGAGATATGTGGTGCATAGGGAATCTCTTTATGAATATTAGGAGAGATTAAAAAGGTTATGTATAAGTTGCCCTCAGCACCAAATAAGTGAGCAGCTTTTAATCTAGTATTTCTTCAAGAGTCTTCTTTTTGTAGAAAGGAGCATCATAGATGTTGCAAAATGGACGTGCACTTTTTAATAAGAATCCTCGAGAAGCATGGGAACTGATTGAAGGGATGGTAGATAACTCCCAGCAATTTGGCACGTTGAATTATCTACCTACTCAACGAGTGAATGAGGTAAGTGTTACATTAATTCAGCAACAATTATCTAAACTATCCTCTATTGTTCGATAGATGGTAGTAGGACATATGCAACAAGTCAAGGCATGTGGAATTTGCAAGGATACAAGTTACCCCACCAATAGGTGTCCAATGTTGTATGATGATAGTGCAGAACAGGTGAACATGGCTGGTAACATGCTCGTGCCTCCCCCTACTCCAACACCTATAATTTGGGTTGGAGGGATCATCCAAACCTCAACTATGGAGGGAATAGGTAGCAGAATTTCTTTCCCAATAGATAACCAGGGTTCCAACCACAATATCCACCAAGGTCTCAAACTTCCTCTTCTAACTCATGTACATCTTTGGAAGATATAGTTAAAACATTGGCTACTAACACTCTACAATTTCAATAGGAGACTGAGTTGAGCATACATAATTTAGAGAATCAGATGGGTTAACCGGCGACTGTGTTCAACCACTTGGAAGCCAAGATAGAGGAAAGATTGACATCTCAACCTGAGGTGAATTTAAAGAATGTAAGTATTATGACCCTCAGGAATGGCAAGAAAATTGAAGGACCGAAACTGGCGGTTCCAAAGGATAAGAGTAAGCATCACATAGAAAAAGAACTTGAAGAAGAAGGAATGAGCAATGCAGCACTGAGGTAATTCTGACTTTGTAATTAAAGTTAAAACTAATTCACCTCCTTTTCTTAACAGGTTAGAGAAGTGAAAAAAGCAAGATAAGGAGAAGAAAATTCTAGAGGTGTTCTATAAGGTGGAGATAAACATTCTTTTGCTAAATGCAATCAAGCAAGTACATAAGTATGCCAAAGTTTTGAAGAACTTGTGCATCAAAAAAGGAAATTGAGAGGGGATGAGCAAATTGTGGTAGATGAGAATGTGTCAGTACTTTTATAAAGGAAACTACCACCCAAATACGGGAATGTAGGTACGTTTACCATCTTTTGTAAAATTAGAAATTCTAGAATTGGAAATGCCATGCTACATTTAGGGGTTTCTATTAATGTAATTCCCAAAACTATTTATGATTTCCTAAATTTTGGACCTTTGAAAGAAATAGGGATAATAATTCAATTGGCCGATCATACTTTTGCTTATTCGGACAGGGTAATTGTGGATGTTTTAGTTTAAGTAGATGGATTAATTTTTTTTATTGATTTTTATGTGGTTTACATGGATGATGCTAACTCTCCAAATCTATTATCTATTTCGTTAGGCAGACTATTCCTGAGTACTACTGGTACTGAAATTGATGTTAATAAGGGTACTCTTATGATGGAATTTGATGAAAAATTATCTATTTTAATATTTTTGATAAAATAAAACATCCCGATGACTATTTTTCTATGTTTGCAATTAATGTTATTAATCCCGTTGTGCAAGAAATTTCGAAGTTTAATTGCAGGGACAAGCTAAAAGTTGCTATGAACAAACATCATGGGTTGGAAACAACTTACCATGACGTGAAAATAGGCAAAAAGTTAAAGAAAATGGTTACACGCAATGGTGACTTGGATCCAAAAGAAATTTCACTAATTGCAAGAAAGTTCAAATTACATCCAGATTGAGAAATGATGTTTTATGTCTAGCCAAAAATGATAAAGAAAAGCACTTATTGGGAGGCAGTCCAATTCATTTTTAATTCATCTTTATTATTTTTATTTTAGATTTCTTGTGTTTTGTGTGTTTGATTTTGATTTTGTTGTTTTAGTCAATAGAAGACTACTACCAGACAAGTCGTGCCCGCACCTAGCTGACTGATGAGTTTTTATGACATGCTCAAAAATTGGTTGACAAGGCATGCCCATACCTCTAGGGAGCTCTGAAATTGGTGAGTTAAAAATTTTTAACCAGAAGACTCTATGACGGCCCCACCTTCTCCTAGGGTATACCTTAGAAGTTAACGGACTGCCTGCCTGGCTCTCGCCAAGGCTCACTCACTTACATTAACTTCAAAGATAACTCTTGTTAACTTCACATTTTTTCCATTCCAACTCTTGTTAAGGAAAACAAATCCAACGGGGGTGAGCGAATGCTCCTGAGGCCAAGAAAACATGCAAAACACGTAGTTCAATAACAATAGCATTTACACAATAATGAAAACTATAGCATTCAAGTAATTCACAATTTATAATAAAACACACTTGAGTAGGATACAAGAGCTCTCAGGAGCTCATTTCCACTTGCTTTGCCAAAGTTCAATCCAATACCTCCTCATGACAACACTTCGTCACCCGGGTAGGTAATTAAATTCGTAGCACTTCACTTACTCCCTTTATGTTTCTGAGACGACACGAGAGGTACCTCCCACTCGAATTGGTGTGGTACTTACTATCGCTCAGTGGTCGATGAGACATCACTCCAATCAACTTAGAATGGTTTATGGTTCCGAGACGACACGAGAGGTACCTTCCACCCGAATCGGTGTGGTACTTACTATCGCTCAGTGGTCGATGAGACATCGCTCCAATCAACTTAGAATCGTTTATGGTTCCGAAACGACACGAGAGGTACCTCCCACCCGAATCGGTGTGGTACTTACTATCGCTCAGTGGTCGATGAGACATCGCTCCAATCAATTTAGAATAGTTTATGGTTCTGAGACGACACGAAAGGTACATCCCACCCGAATCGGTGTGGTACTTACTTTCGTTCAGTGGTCGATGAGACATCACTCCAATCGACTTATGCAGCCATAGCATAATTAATTACTGAAACACTTCACTTAATTCACTTAACAAGTCACTTCGAGCAATTCCCTTCAAATAATTCAAGTACACTTCACTTAAATGAGAAGAGTGCGGTAAAATACACACTCGACTCAGCATTTTCAAAATATTCAATCACTAATAACGATTAAGCACGTAACACGTTCACATACACTTGATACTCACCACGTAATTCAAGAAGTAAAGCACAAGCGGTTGTTTAGGCGTCTCCCATAAGATCCTCTTGAAGGTCCTCTTGAGTCCTTGAGCAATTAATAATTAACTATTACATACTATCGTTTAAAATCCCTAATTATCAAGAAAGATTGCACTCATGTACAATCTAAGAAATATCATGAAAATGAGCCTTAATTACTCGTAAATCGAGACTCAAAAGTGGGGTTTAATAACACAAGAGAAATCTGATTTTCATCTTTGAAATCAAGTGTAAAACGGTACAGCGATATCGAAGAAAAATGGCGAGTTCTAAAAACTCAATTTCCTTTAAGTTCGGAATTTCTGATTTAACAAGCAATCTTTGAAAAATCATAACTCACTCTCCGAAAGTCCAAAATTGGAAAACTTGGTACCGTTGGAAACTACTTCCAAAGTACTAAAAGTTCCTAGAAGGTAATTTTCCATGATTCCAAATGGAAGATATTCAAATTTCAGCTTCAAATTGCTGTTTCGGAATACCAAGACAGTTTCGAGGTTGGTTTTTGGCCAACTTTGGAAATTCGGCAAAATTCACAAAATGCGAGCTAGCCTTTGAAATTTGAAAATAGATTAGTGTTACAATCAAAGTTTAAAACACAACAAGAGGAACAAGAATTGGAGTTTTGAGCGCCAAGATATAGCAGCTCAAAGTTGCTGAAAAATTTCTCACCATACAAGGGTTTTCCAGATTTAAAACATGAAATTTAAGACTTTAGTTTAGCATCGAAATGGACTTGGAATGACACCAAATTTGGTAGTATTACCCTACCATATAAGGGCTATTCCTCTATAAAATTTCATTTAAAAATTTGTACGGGAAGTCAGTGAACAAAGCTACTAAAGTTCCAAGAATTTCCAAGGCAAATCTGCCTTGTACTTCCGTTTTCCCTTTTCTAACTTTTGGGTCAACGAAATCATCTCAAACATGGTTAATTTATGAAGACAAGGTCTAATAAACATCCAAGATACTTTTGGTAGGTGGTTCACACCAAGAATTTCAAAATAACAAGTCCCAATTCAAATTAAGGCATTCAACTAGCCAAAAAAAGGGTTTTCCATCACTGAGACAGTTTCGCAATTCGGCCACAACTCACTCAATTTAACTTGGAATTAAGCGTGGTTGGTGGCGTTGGAAACTATATTCATAAAGCTACAATTTATTAGAAGAAATCATTTGAAATTATATCCATAACTAGCTCATTTTCAGGCAAAATGTTGCAACTCATAACAGGTTTTCTAACACAGCCGAGAAACAGGGCAGGTGACTTTGAAAGGCTGGTACGGTTCACTCAAGTGGAATCAGGGGATACATTGTATACCATTGGAAAACTGGAAGTGTCTAGTTTCTAATGCCACAAACGGCACTCGATTTCGACATCGGAGCAAAGAGTTATGGTCGATTCAAAATCGCTGCCAGAGCAACTCTGGACAGTTTTCCAGCCATGAACTTAATTCGAAATTTCAACTTTTGGACAACCAAATCAAGTGATTTTTGGTGGAAACTTTCCACACAACCTATACAACATCTCTACATCAAAATCAAGTCAATTGAACCACAAAAATTTGCGCCAAGAGGCATGGCAATGGACAGGGCAGATTAGGCCCCTTCCTCCATTTTGTTTCCTTTGAGTTTTCTGTCCACTTTTCAACTTATAATCACTAGTTTAACCACTAAATCAACATAAACAACACGAAACATCATCACATCAGTTCATCAAGTCCATTGTGGGATTTCATACAGCCCACTCACATGATTTCCAACAATATAGAGGTACCCACATGAAGCTACAAGCTTCTAAGTGCAATTTAACCTACAAAAGCTAAGATTTGAAGAGTGGATGATCATATACCTCCTTAGATGGTAAGACCAGAAATTTTTTGCCACAAGAAGCTCAAGAAAACCGTGAGAATGAAACTTTTCTCCTAGCCCAAGATGATCTCCAAGTTATTTGCAAGTTGTGGTATGATTTTGAAGTGATTTGGTGCAAGTTTGAGAGGTAAAATGATGAAGGTTTTTCTTCTTCTTCTCCTATGGAGTTTCGGCTGGTTGAGAGAGAGAAAGGAGAGTTGTTGGCTGATGGTGAAGCTTCCTTGAGAAGCCTAAGTGTTTGTGGCCCAAATTACTCTGAAAGTCAACTAAGAATAGTGCGCGTACGCGCGCGCTTCGTGCTCGTTTCCTCTCGGATTTGTTTCACTTGTGCACTAAACCTCTAATGCACTTCCATTGATACTATTATTATTCACTCTTAATAGTCTAAAAATAAAGGTCTAAAGTCCCTCGATTAATCGTGCACACAAAAACGCGTACTTCCGACTTGTGTGCGAGAAAGTGCAATTTCTAAGAAATTCTCGTAACGATAGTATTTGTGAGAACCCGTAACTTTTCCATTTGTTAGGTTTTATAATCTTTCTAGGCTTTCTTATTTTCAATGGCTTGTTTTCTACACTTTCTGTATCCGGAAAATTTTCTAGATTATTTTTACGAGTAAATATAGTTTTTTAGATGATTTTTCTAGTATCGAATAGATTTTGAGAAATTAAGAACGTATATCGGACGTGGGACCCACTAGTACGAAAAGTTCGGAAAAATTCGGCCAATTAGGTTAAATTCCGGATACTGTGTAAAATTTATCGGGTGTTAAGAGATAAGTAGAGTGTGTGAAATGATTGATGTGAGAGAGAAAAAAAAAGTGATAAGATTGCATTAATGGAGTGACAAGTGTCACACAACCATTGGTTGGACTTTGTTGGTAACTATTCACACTTTTGACTTTTGACCAAATTGAGTAAATATCTTGAAAAAAATTGCTCAAAAATCACCATTTCTTCTCCTCATATGGCCGGCCCTCTCTCTCCAAAAGGAAGCAAGAAACTCTTCAAGTTTTAGCACCAATCTTGCTCAAGGTGAACCATCCAACCATTTGATCTTGCAATTACTCCATAAAATCCCTTTAGTTAGTGATAGTGAGTGATTTGGTGAAGCTTTCTTGGAGAGCTAAGGTGTTCTAATACTTCCTCTCTCTTGTTTTCTTGGTAAGTGCTGCTCAAACTTCCTCCTACACCTAATGATGCTTAAGTTATGTTTAGTAGTGATTAAAGTGCTGAAATTTCTGGTTTTTATCTTGGTTTGAAGTGATTTGGTGAAGTTTTTCTATTTTTGAGGAATTTTCTGGTGTAATATGAATGTGATGTTGTGGTCATCTATGATGGTTGATAATGAGGGGGAATGACTCTAGTAGATGTGAATTTGTGATAATTACAACCAATTTTGGATTTGGCATGAAATGTGAAAAGTTAGGGTTCATGAACCCCTAATCTGTCCGAAATTTTAGGTCATAGATAGAGGCCGAATTGGACTTTCCTCAAAACATGAAAGTTGTAGGTATTGATGAGTATGAAGTGACTGCAAAATTTCAGGGCATTTGGAGTAGTATAGAGTGAGTTATGCCGTTTTTACTGTTGCTGTTTTTGGTGAACAGAATGTCCGAACTGCGATAGTAATTGCCTGTTTTGACTGGAATTGGTTTGGATTTTATTGTTGGTGTCTTCTGATGAAATGTAGCTGGATGTCTTAGCTAACATATGCCTTTGGAATTTCGGCATTTGGACCTGTATAGACTGAGTTATAGTAATTACAGTTTTGTGTGTTTTGGGAACCTGTAATTACGGTTCAGGTTGTGGTATTCTGCATTTTTGACCTAGTTGTGCTAGGATTTGGACTGAGTGGCCTTCTACATTGTTGTAGCCCTGACATTTAGCTTCGATATGGTGGGTCTTACACCCTCATCCGATAAGCGTAGCGCATTTTGTGTCATTACCGCAAAAGTATGACGAAAACTGTTTTTTTTGTTAAGGCCTAAGCTAATGCCATTTCTTAATTTCTGGTTGCCTATGATGCTTATTCATGCATATAAACCCTATTGGGGGTTATGATTGGCATGACTTTTTGACTCGTTATCGAGTCTCATTGTACTTGCTTACATGTTTTAAGATTTACTTTTATTCCGGTCATTTCCTAGCTAACTTTTGTACTTGTACTGCTTTGAGCCTAGTGAACGGCTTTTGGTAAATGAGATGACTTTTGTGTGAAATGTTGGGACTGATTTGAGGATATAATGAAGCCTTAATGGCTGGAAAAGTAAGAAATTTAGGGGAGGTGCTGCCCGATTTTATAGGCCGTTTGGTTCCTTTAAGTTGGATTTGCCTTTTTGTGGAAATGAAAGGCTTTTGGGTTGTTTGCGCCTAGGTCTTCATGTTACCTTTTCGTTTCTAAGAAAATCATGTTTTGCACCCTTGCATTAGTAACTATTTGGCGAGGCATACGACTAGTAGTCGAGCCTCATGTGCATTGTGTTTACTCGATTCTGGAAGTAAAACCTTCAATTGGTTTATTTTGATTATTTTAGGGTTTCTTGGCGATTAAGGCCAATCTGAAGTGAAAACTTTTAAAGTTGAGCCGGTGAGTGTACCACTCCCCTCCATTGCTGTTTAACTTGATTTCTACTCTGCAATCTGTTTAATTTGTTTGAGACGAGGGTGTACTTTATCACACTCGTTCTCTTGTCTGTTCATATGCCAATTTTGAGTGCCAATCTGAATCTGCCGTCTGAATCTGCTATCTGAATATGCTATCTGAATCTGCTATTCTGTATCTGTATCTGAATCTGTTATCTGTGTCTGCATCTGTTCGGATTTCTATGACCTATGAGCTCAATCCTGTGGCTAAGTTATTCGAGTCGGGCCGGCAAGGGCCTGGACGATTAGATAACGAACCACGGTAGTCTGTTCGGGGATTTTTGGGTATTGAGACCCTTGATTCCGGTATACTCGAGTATTACCATATCTGTTCGGTTACGGTGAGCGGGCCCGGTAAAGGGGTGTTTGGTGGACGGAATTTGGTGTAAAGAGGGGTCTACGGACGCGTTGGTTCTATATACGTTGACGGAGAGTCAACCGGTTTGGATCAAGTACTGCGCTGGGAAATTTGGCTCCTAAGAGCCACCCGTATCCTTCTGATTTGAATCATTGGTTCTTTTGCTTTACCTCTGACATGTGTACCTGATTTGTTAAATGTGAAATGCCATGATTTTAATGCTATCTGTTTGGTACCTCATTGAGCGCAAGCTCACCCCTTTCTGTTCCTTTTGTTTTCCTTACAGGAAAATAAACCCCTTTTGGTCTGGATTTGACAAATGGCTGCCAAATTGAGCTAGTTGAACATATCTTTTGTATAGCTCATGTATTAAAACCCTAAGTGTACTTTTGGGGCGTTTTCTCTTTTGATTTGGCAAACCGTGTGTATATATTAACTTTTGAAAACTTTTGTATGCCATTTTGACTCGTTTACGCTCGTTCGTAAGTTCCGGATCGCTATAGATAGTTCTAGTCTGCATCGTGAGTCCTGGCGAGAGCTGGGCAGGCAGTCCGCTCACCCCTTTGGTTCGCCTTAAGGGAAAGTGGGGCTGTCACAGTATTACTAACTAATACTTGAGTACTTAAACATAAAAATAACTATTTTAAGACTAATGTATGAGTCTTCAATCTCCTAGCTCACTGTACCCTCAAATCGATCATTGCCTCCAAACGTGTATTCACTAAATCTTACTAAACGAACTTTCGAAAATTAAATTTATTAACGGGACATTTTAAAAAATATATGCAGTCATAGTTCCGTGTAATTACTTCAAAAAGGTTGAAATAAATTATTCGGAGCAAACGGGTAATTAAATATTTAAATAAGCCAGTAATAAGAGTTTGAAATAGGTAAATTTTTTGGTTCTCACAGTTTCAGCAGCTAGCAGTTTAAAAGTATGAAATTTCCTCTAATAATCTCTTCATTTTACACTCAAATTTAACTTGCAATCATATAAACATTAGAGTGAGAACATGCAGCTTCAAACGAACATTTCCAGCTTTGACAACCTTTGTTTTCCAGAAAGTTTTCTTTTACTTGGTTCCAACTCAGTCTAAAAGACTACTAGCTAAACGTAGAAGAAATGGAAGAGAAAGACAGTAGTTTACCTCTAGTTCTTATGGTTCTAAGTTAGGAAAATAAAATTCTGGTTTCTCTCTCCCATTCTTAGCTCGATAGACTGCATTCCTGCTTTCTTTGTTGCTGGTTCTCACGGTTGAAGGAGGCCAGAAATGAGTTCCTAGTTGTTGTTGTTGTTTCTTTCTTTTGGTCCTTCTCTCCTTTTCCTCCTAATGTCTCTCGGGTAGCTAAACTAAGGACAAGAACTCCTTTCCTCTAGAATTCAGCAAGTGCAGACGGCTCCAAGTTGAGCTTCGGTTCCTCAAAAATTGCACCAAGTCTCACTCTTTCTTCCATCTACTTCACTCTCATTCGGTTGAGGCCATTAGGTGAAGTATACCACTAGGATTTCTCTCCCTCTCTCTCACTTTGGCTCATGGTTTTGAGGTTGCAAGCTGGAGAAATAAAGCTAGCAAATGTCTAACTCTCTCCCTCACTCTCTCGGTTGCAAACTGGAACAAGGAGGAACGAGAAATATTTTCCTCTCTCTCGGATGTGTCTTGAGATGAAAAGAAATGGCTTAGTCTCTCTCAGTTTTGCTCTTGGTGTTTGGTTGGTAAGAAAAGAATTGAAGCCTCGCTTCTCCACTCGGCCACCGCCCAACTTAGCAAGCCACTTTCTATTTGTTTCTTCACTTCCACCGCTTGACTTAGCAAATTATTGGTTGTGGATTTCTCTTGATTTTCCTTCGGCCACCGCTTGGACTTAGCAGCTTATAAGACTCTAGAATCAGAAGGAACAGCCCACTCGGTGGTCAATGTTTCCCAGTCGGTGCTACTTACTACTTGAGCTGTTTTGCTCCTAGTGTTCTCTCAATCACCGCTCTAGTAATTAAGCATTTGATTGCCTAAGTTCCTCGGTTGTCCAGAAGCTCAATTGCTCTCTTGGTTGCATGGTTAATTGTCCAACCGTTAATGGTTAAATTGGTCCTTCAGTTTATTATTTCATACATTCACTCCTAACTTAATTTGTATTTTCGTGAAAAATTTTCTTACGTTGATCTAGTAGATTTTCACACATTTAGCTTTAAGAAGAATTTATTAGACATGTACTTATTAAACTATATAGTATATGTTACATGTCTAGTAATATTTGCAAATGACATAAATTACGATATGAATGCCATATATTTATTTAATTCATAAAATTTTTCTACACTATTCTAGGATATTTTCTAAATTCTCAATTTTATAGGGATTCAATTAGGCATTTAATTTAACCATTTATTCATTATATATATTATTTCTAATATCAAAGTAAATAAAATGAAATAAATTCAGGGCATACACATAATTTTCTCGGGTTCTCACAGACTCTTTATGTTTTAGGCGTGATCGCATCTAAAATGATTGAAGAATTTGGTAGCTACTTTCATTCTATTGGTTGCACCAACCTCTTGCTCCTAATCCTTAGTAGTGTGATGTCCTGCTCCTTATTTAGGGAAGTTTTGTTGTCCCCTTTCTATTAGTTTGTTCTTTACTTTTGACATTGGGGACAATGTGTGACGCCCCCACCGCCCCCTAAGGCGAACCAGAGGGTTTAGCGGGGCACCTGCTTAACTCTCGCTAGGACTAACATATTCACTCAAACCCATCAAGATTTTCAAGCCAAACAATTTCTTAAAATCAATAAAGTATTTGAATAATAACATCCACAATCCTTAGACAATAGCGTTAACTATTACAGCCATAATATTTCAAATACAAATGGAATCTACACTTCCAAATGTCCAAAAGTCGCTCAGGGAATTACACTAGTTCTAAACAAAAGCTGGCTAGACTAGCACCTCCAATTCTTCACTTCAAATTCCTGTTAAAGAATAAAAACTTAAAGGGATGAGCGGACGCTCAGTGAGGCCAAGAAAGCTAGCAAGCAAGTAAAGTAAGTACCATAAATCAACTCAAGTAGCATATGTACAGAATAACAACAATAGTTTCACGTAAAGCCACAAAAGGACTAAAACATGTTCATTAAGACGATATAGGAGCTGTCAGTAGCTAATCCACAAGCTTGCCAATTCACGATCTTGGGTATCATTTTCTTTTGTTGACACTCTGCCAACCACGCAAGTAACAAATCCGTAGAATTCACTTGACATGAATCCCCATCCACCGTTTTACCCTTTATCAGGGCCGAACATCCACAAGGGTTTTGGTAATACTCGAGTATACCCGCGCAAGAACAAGTATGGTTGATGAGATAACTCTCCAATCGACTTAATCAAGATAAAGATACTGAGGCGGGATGAGAGGCACCTTCCACTCGAATTGAGTGTGGTACATGCTGCCGCTCAACACTAGGGTCGATGAGATAACTCTCCAATCGACTTAATCAAGATAATGGTACTGAGATGAGATGAGAGGCATCTCTCACTCAGATTGAGTGTGGTACATGCTGCCGCTCAGCACTTACAAGTCAAGCACAAGCACAAGTCAATCAAGTTCAACCAAGTACATGATCATTCAAGAAGGAGAGGACGAGTGAGATAAAGTACACCCTCACCTCATCAAGTTCAATATTCAAACACATAACACGTGGCAACATGTATCATTCAAATCAAGATATCAAGAAACATACACTTGACACTCACCAATAGTCACGTAAGCAAGACAAGAGAAAGCTTCCACAAGTTCTCCTCAGGGTTTCCCTTGAATTCCCCTTGAATACCTGAGACATACACAATCAACGATTACCTATAATCGTTCAACCAAGGTCAAACAATTTCCCCTTAACCTTTCACTCAAGCATGCTCAATTTCTTGTCAAATTAAGAAAGAAACTCTCTTCACTTAACCACCAAGATAACACTCAAGGGAAGATTTAAAAGTACTCCATTTGTAAGTCAAAACGTGGCAAGAGTTTTCGATTCAAAAGTTAGCCAAACCGCTCGAGAGTTTAACAAAACACACGTGGGAGGGAAAATCACTTTGACTTCCTTAATTACTAATCTTTTGCCCAAGTTTTGATATATAAATGAGTGTTCAAGTTTACTAAAACTTATGAAGTCAAAACTTCACCAAAATCACCATTTATTTCTTATCAAATCCTCCAAGTTTTGAACATAAAGCAAGTGAAATTTTCCCAGAAAACTCTTGGCATGACGCTCCATATTTCACCCCTTTTTAATTCAAACTTGTTGCTCCTTTCAAAAGCACATTCGAGGGCAATTGATTAGCAAGCTATGCTGAGTAAAACTTCACTTTAAAGCTAGAGAAAACGAGACAAATTCCAATCCAAGATTCGGCCAAACCTTCCAAACTTTCCAGCAATCAAGGTTCAAGAAAAACTCCTCATTTCACTTTTAAAATGCAAAGTTATCACTTCCAAATCTTGAGATCAAATTTGGTGCTTGAGTGAATCATGAGAGTTCACCACCAAAAACACATTTAGAAGGGCTAATAACATTCAAGATTTAAACCTCTAGTTCTTGATCAAAAAGTCAAGTTTTCTTGTTCAAGTCAGGAGAAAACTCATATACATAATAAATCCATGATCCAAGTATGAAATGGAGTGAAAGTAATTGAGAAAGTTAGGTTTAAAAACCAAAAAATGTTTCCAAGACCCTTCCGAGCTTTTTTTGTCATTTCATAAGAAAAATTCTAGTTTTTGTAACGCTCTTGGAAAAGTCATAACTTGAGTTTCGTAAGTTTAAAAATCATAAATCTTATACCATTAGAAAATAGATTCAAAAGACTGCATCTCTCTAGAAGACGTCTTCAAAAATTCAGCCCATAAATTAGTCAAATCTCAGCCTCAATTCACTGCTCAACTAAGTGAAAAAATAGGACAGTTTTGGATTTTTAGCCCACTTTTAAATTTTGCTGGTATTTATAGAAAGTGAACAAAAGCATGAATTTTATATGGTTAAATGATCTATGAGTCTAGTTTCAAATGCAAAAAATAAGTCTCAATTCGGATTTTTCTACACCAAGATATAACAAATGTCCCAAGACTGCTTAGAGTTTCCTGCAGGAAACATTTTCAGCAAGCGTCACTTGTTTGAAAAATCATAACTTGAGTTAAAAATGACAAAAAATCATAAAACATGTCCCATTCAAAACTAGACTCAAAGCACTAACAATCCTTAGAAGACTCTTCAAAGAGATTCAGTTCATAAATTGGTCCAAATTGAGCCGCAAATACTATAACATTCCAATTTTTACTTGTGCAGGGCAGAATTTTCAATCAAATTTGCTGATTTTCTGATGTGTGTATAAAATGAACCACAGCCCAAATTTTATAATGTAAATATCTCTGAGTCTAGTTTCAAACGCAATTGACGGAACTCAAATTTGATTTATCTACACTAAGTTATGATCATTTTACTAAACCTGTCCAGGGGTGACTGTCATCCGAAATTTCAACCTTTCACTTGTTTAAAAACACCAAACGCAGCACCTTTCTTACTTACTTTCATCCATAAATCACACAATAACATGTTTATAACATAAAGTGAGATATTAATCAAGTATTTCGTAGCAAAACTCAACAAACGCTGCAACTAAGAGCTGAAAATTCACAGCTCAACTCTCTCACCTTCCTCCTGAAAATTTAAGCAGCCAAAAACCTTGCATACATGCCATATTTCTGTCAAGCTTTATCTATCAAAGGAATAACTCATTCCCTATAAACTTGCAGCAAAACAAGAACCAAAATCTGGAAAAGAAAGGCCATCTCTAGCTTGGTCCAAGTTGGGAAATTTCAAGCTATAAAACAAGTTTCTACTACCAGTTTCTTCTTCAATCCATCCTCAACCAAACATACATCAAAAGCCCTCTAAAGTTTACGAAAAGAAACGAAGTTTCCAAGTCATGTTACCTTTAAAACAAGCTGGAAGTTAAGGTCAAGCAAGCTGGAAATGGAAGCAAGACTCAAACTGTCCTTTAACTTTCTCTTTCTAGTTCCTCTCAGCTGGTGTGGAGGCAAGACAAGAGAAATTTCTTGGCTTTCTCTTGAATTTTCCCTCAGCTGGAGTAGAGGCAAGACAAAGGAAGACTTTGGCTCATTTCTTCTCTCTCTCTCTCTCAATTGAGCTATAGGAAAGGTTAAGAAGGCTCCTCAACTCTTTCCTCTCCCTTACGGCTGGAACAAGGAGTAGGGAAAATGGATTTGACTTGGTTTTCCAAGAAGAAGAAAGGCTAATTCATTTGGACTCTTGGTCAAAGCTTTAGTTGCCCATGTGACAAATGGCACAAATACAAATGATACATATCTAATTTTCCAAAATATCTTTGGCCACATCACATCTTTAAGTACAAAATATCTCTTATTGTCACAAAATATCCCATTTGCACACAAATCCCTCTTTGTCACTCAATTTATGCCGCATGTCCTACTAGTTGGACTAAGTAGTATATCATCCCATGAAAAACAACATGCAATAAATTTTAAAAAAAACAATGAAGTACAAAAATCCTTTCTCATTCACCAAATGAAAGTATGAAATTCAAAGGAAAACTAAAGAAAACAATCTGTGAATTTTGGATCCTCAGACAATGTAAGGTTTAGGTGTGAGGGAGGGATTATGTTAGATAGGTTTTACTTTGCTTTGTTTTCTTTCTTTATTGTTTGTTTTTTCTTTATGGCTATGATGAATGCAATCGAGATGCAATAATGAGTGGTGTGATGATGCTAGTTAGGTATCTCTATTTTCTTGAAAATGGATTTCAATGATAGATGTGTGTTGGATTTGACAAATTTTTAACCACTTTGTGAGATTTGGAGTCTATTAACGAGCATTTCATTCAAATTTGCTCTATTTTTTTTGTTGAGTGGTTATTGCACATGGTTTTGTCATTCTAGATCTTGCTTTGTTATGCATGTTGAAATCACATTTTTGTTGAATTTGATGCATGAAAATGACAAGGGCACCTAGGATTAACCCTTTTTGACTTTCTTCAAAAAACCTACCCTTAATTTATTGACCATTAGTGAGCCATGCTTGACCCTTTAACCCTTTTTTTGTTTAATAGCCATTATTTTTACCAGAGACCTTTTGTTTAAACTTTCTTGTCGAACCTTGTGTTGAAAAGTTGTCTTAATCTTACTATATGAAGATTTGATACATTGATGCAAGGCAATGAATAGAGGCTAGCAAGTGTTGGCAAATGAAATTTACTTTGAAGGTGTTTATGTTTGTATTAAAAAAAAGAAAAAAAAAAGAAGCAAAAAAAGAGAAAAAGAAAGGAAAAAAAAAAGATGACGAGAAGTTGATAAAATTTTGAAAAAAAGAAATTATGTTGTGAAGTGTTTCTTGACATAATTGACATGTTGTGATCATTGACGAAAGTCCAAGAATATGCCTGTACTTGTTAGGTTGGCGGAAATTGTCGAAATGCCTTCGAAAGCAAAATTGTGTGACAATGGTTGTTGGAATATTCATGCATTGACTTTTTGACATACTCTTCGATGTGTTTACACCTCAATTTACCTTTTTATCCTACCCCTTGCCCAAAGTCCCATTACAACCTTATTCAAGTTTCTTGGATTCTTGTATTGAATTCTCAAGTAGGTGGTGGAGATGTGATATATGAGCAAGTTTATAGTAATGTTATTTTAGAGTGCTAATTTGAAAGTTAAATTATATCCTATACACTTTTGAGAGTGATGAGTGCATTTGTCTAAATTTGTGTTAGGATAGTCAAGTCCGGCGCATTTAGATTTTGATAAGTTGTTGAGAGAATTAGATGCTTGTGCTGGTATGTTATGTTGCGACATATTTGACATATTGATTGTACTTTTGAGCTATGATATGCTTACAGATAAGGATAGCTAAGGCATAGGGGAAATCAATAGCATATCACTTATTTTTTGGAGTAAGTTTTGCCCAAACGATTCGAAACTACTTAATTAATTAAGCTATTTTGTTTTAAGTTATCAAACACATCTGAACATATTAAGATCTGAACCCGTTAAATTTAAATATTCAATTGGGTTATCAAATAGAGTCTAAGTTATATAAAGTGTGAATTTTACTTCTTTTAAATAAAGGGAAGGGCTATATCCATAACCTTACATACTTATTAGACACTTATGCCCTTAACTTTTGTACATTAAATAAACACTTTTATTATTTAATTATTTTTCTACATAATTTTTTTCCAGAAACAATAATTGATTATATTAGCTTGTGTAAGAATTGTACACTTAATGAGCAAAGGCTCAAGTTGCACTATACAAATGTTTGCGACACTGGGGATTTAACCATTCCTCATCAAAAGATATAATTAGAGCATAAAGATTGAGATTAGTTATGCTATTCCCAACTTCCTCCCTAGCTAATACAAATGAGCATTCCACAAACATTGATCTTAGATCGTGGATGTCCTCTATATGAGAGTAAAGGCGAATATCAGTAGCCTTTTTGGCTTCTATCAGTTTCAAAAGCTGTCGTTGTGTGATTGCTACTTGAATTCTCCTCCATTGTTGCTCCCTTGCCTTTATCATTGCTTGCTTGATGACAGCTGCATTATCCATTAGATTGTTCCCTGTGCTGTATTCTTTTACTGCCCACTTAGCTAGCAGTTGACCATTTTCCTTCATTGCAACGATGCCTATTCCCATCTATCTTTCTATTCCTTGAGTTGCAATAGCTAGACAAATGGTTATAGGAAGTTCACTATTTCTGCTTCCTGCCTACTCTCCACTACAGCTTCTGTTGTTTCTAGGATGCTCATCTTGTCTTTTGTGTCTGTGACGACCCCACATCTCCCTAGGGCGTACCCCAGGTTTAGCGGACCGCCTGCCCAACTCTCGCCAGGACTCGCTCTCTTATTTCAAATAAAATAGCTCACAACCTCAAGCGTAAATGGAATAACAGTTCCCAAGTTTGAAATGTACATGTACATTCATTTCTATTCCAAACATTCATACAATCCCAAATATAACAAAAGATATGAATTCTAGATATATTCAACCCTAACCGAGCACTAGCACGAGTACATTCGTAAAAATTCAAAAACTAGACTATGCTAGCCTGCACCAGTCTCACGCTCTCATTCGAAACAAATCTAATAGAGTGAGTTAAAACTCAGTGAGGTTCCAAAACATCATGCAGACCCAAATAGCAATTTGACCATGATTTAAAAACATAAGTATCAAAATAGCGAGCATATGAAGTCCAGAAAATGAGCAATAACACTTCGTAAAGCCAACCATTGGATATTTAACATGTCAAGTAAAAGGATACAGCCGCTATTGCAAAATAGCTTCGCCATAGCTTGATCAAGGAGTAGTTGACACTCCGTCAACTTTCAAGTAAAGTAATCAATCTAGTAGTGCCCCACTTAACGCCAATCTCCGTCCACCATTCAACCCCCTTACCGGACCCGAACGCCAAGATAAATACGTGTGGCAATACTCGAGCATACCAATTAGTCGAGAAGATAACACTCCACTCGACAAAACAAGAGACCCAGGGTTCGTTACCTAATCGACCAAGCCCTTGCCGACTCGACTCGAGTAACTAGCCACAGGGTTTCTGGAATTACAGAGAGTGCTCACGTCATACACAAGTATATCAAGTCAATTGCAACAAATGCACAAGTATATATCATATTAGGGCAAGTGCGATAAAGTACACCCTTGCCCGACCAAACCAAGCAAATATTATCCGATCACGTTGGTAAAGAATTTAAATCAAGTATCAAGTTCAATCATGTATTTGGAAGCACTCACCAAAGACTTAGTGCTTTTCAAGTTCAAGCTCAGGTGCAACTCCTTGGTTGGAGTTCAAATCTGTGATAAAATATCATTTAAGAGTTTGAAATCAACTAGGGTTCAAAACATAGGAGTTTCGGTTAAAGAAAATCAAGTAAATGAAACTCGTTTAAGTAGTGTTCATTTTGCTTATCACACCCTAGAAAACTAATTCTCGCTCTTTTAGTTTTGGTAAGGAAGCGATTAAAACTTTTAAGTTTGCAAAGTGGTCTAAAAGACGAGGAAAACATATTTCGAGTGGTCGCTACTTTCACCTTTTAAAGGGTACGAGTTTTGGCCAAATTTCAGATTATATACCTCTACTAATGGAAACTTGAACACCAAAGACAATCCAAATTAACTTCAATCTCAAATCGTTGCTCAAGTTTCAAGTTCACTCGCTTATCCTTCGAGCTAAAATTTGGGCAGCATTTTCCCTATTTTCTTACTTTTCCTATCCAAGTACAACTTGGATTCACAAGCCAACAAACCTCCAATCCAACTACAAGTGATAACCAACAAAATACATCTATTCAAGGCCTCAAAACCAATCAAACATACCAAATAATAACTTATCACCATAGATATCAAAGCTAGAAACCAGTTTAGAGAAGAAATTATAAGTGGCAGATTTGTCATCCTTCGGTGTTTTGGTCATAACTGCAGCTAGGTATATCGGATCAAGGTAAATTTTATGGCTTTTCGAAGTTAAGACATACATCTACATTTCTTATGAGGCATCGACACCCAGTTCTCGCATTTCTAGGGTAAAAAATGGACAGTCAGAAGCACATGAAAAATAGGTCAGGAAGATTAGAGTTTTTGTGCAATCAGGAGTGCTCTGGCCAAATCATAAGCTAAAATGATCCAATTGATCTAAAATTTTGCAGGTAGAAGTTAACTCAAATCCCTATAATTTCATGTTTTGTCCAAAAGTTTATTCAGTCTAAAACTTGGAGAAATTCGCAGCCCAAATTGATTCCAAAAACAAGGTTGAACTGACATTCACCATCAAATGCTGCAAATGCAACTTTCAACTACAAAAAGTAATAAACATGCCACTAATCACTTCACAAGTTCCATTTCCAACCTCAATAACAACATTTGTTAGCTAAACATCAATAATCAAAACTGAAAAATACAAACCCTAGATGAAATTTTCACTACACCACCAAAAACTAGAGAATCATCCATCATATGCTAAGATTACAAGCTTCTATACCATATTTAGTAAGATTAAGAAAGAGAAAGGGAGTGGATCATCTTATACCTTCCCAAAACCTTCTTGTAAGTGAGGAATCAACCACTTTCTCCCAAGATTTTCACCACTCCTAGCTTCCCAAGCACCAAGAGGGAAGTTTAATCGGTTTGGTTTGTGTGATTTCAACTCAAACAAGGCTAATCAAGGATGAAGTTGGAGGTTTCTTCTCTTTGTTTTTACTCTCCAAAGCCACGGCCAACATCAAGGAAAAATGAAGGAAAATGAGCCAAGAAGAAAGATAAGAAGGAAGAAAACTAGTTTGGTCAAACTTCCATGGATTGTCGACACTTGTCGCACCAAGATTCAATCTTGTTTTTGTTCTCTTTTCTCCCTTTCTTTGGTCAATATTTTTGGCTGGTTTAGGGAGTAATTAGGGGCTGATTAGCTGAAATAAAAACAAGAGGATTAAGGCAAGAAAGTAGGGGTGAAGTGGGGTACTCGATCCCTACTTTCTTTAACTCTCTCGTACTTTTGTTTTTACTTATGGTTCACTAGCTTATTAATAGCACTTCTAATTATACACTTCCTCTTATCTAAAACTCACTCTTAACCGTCAAATTTAGTACACACACCTCACCAATAAATCACACTACCAAAATATGCAAAAATCCTATTTTACCCTAACTATAAAACTAAGGGCAAAAATCTTAATTCTATTATTTATTACAACTATTGAGGGAGTAAATAAGTAGTAAAGATATTATAAATTAATTTAATCAAAATAAGAGAAAATTTTAAGAAAATATGAGCGATTTTTCCAGTCGTCACAGTGTCATTGATTCTCTGTATTTCCAACCACTCTTCTTGAGCTTTGTGTATGATCTTAAATACTAATCTTCTGTTTTTCTGAAACACACTTTCGTTCCTAGCCTTCCAAATCTGCCACAAAATGTTTACAGTGAGTGTAATGTGGTCTAATCCTTCAGGTCGTTTCCTGGCCTCTGTTAAAGCATACCACCATCTTTTAAAGTTCCCTCTTTGGTCCTCAATTCCATCCCATTTCAATGGTGCTATATGCCATGCTTCTTCTGCATTCCTGCAATAAAAGAGTAGGTGTTCCACAGTTTCCACCTCTTCACCACAGTTTCTCGCATATTGGTGATCCTTTCTTGGTTCTGCTAAAAATCACTTCATTAACAGGTACTGCCTTATTTAGGCACTTCCAGATGAAAATCTTCAGCTTGTGTTTCATTTTAAGCTTCTACAAGTGTTTCCATAGGTGTTGCTCCTCTAGGCTGGTTTCTCCTATTGTTTGCCCTTTCTGCTTCTGTTTGTCTCCCTTCTTGTTGAATTCCTTGTATGTTGAGGCCACTGTATACTGCCCATTTCCACTATGTAACCAAAAGTGACCATCCTCCCTGTTAGCCAAGCTGATTGGTATCCTCATTATCCTTTTGGCCTCTTCTTCCTTGAAAAGTTTGAAAAGCAAGGCTCCCTTCCATCTATAGTTTTGGATCAGGTCTGCCATATTTTGCAATTGACAGTTTTGAGGCCTAGTTGATACAGGCTTTCCTTGGGGGATCTCTGGTATCCAATTGTCGTCCCAAATTCTTGTACTCCTTCCATTTCCTATTTTCCTTTTTAGTCCTCTTTGAACATCCTCACTGACTGCCATTATGCTTTGCCATATCCATGATGCATTTTGGTGTAGCTTGCAGTTGAACATTGTCGTTTTAGGGAAGTACTTTGTTTTCAAAACTTTGCTTACTAAAGAGTTGGGCCTTGTTATCAGCCTCCAGATTTGTTTCCCTAATAATGCATTGTTAAAGTTCAACAGATCCTTGAATGCTAAGCCCCCATTCTTTCTGTCCAGTGTGAGTCTTTGCCAGGAACACTAGTGCATTTTCCTCTTCCTATGTTCCTCTCCCCACCAGTAATTGGTCATCAGTCTCCTTATTTCTCTGCACAGTCAGACTGGTAGTTTGAAGCATGACATGACATATGTGGGCATAGCCATGGTTACTGCCTTGAGGAGAACTTCTTTCCCTACGGCACTCAAAAGTTTGTTTTTCCAGTGTTGCATCTTTTTCTCACATTTTTCCTTGATAAAAGTGAACACCTGTCTCTTAGATCTTGTTATAACCATGGGTAATCCTAGATATTTTCCTTGATTTACCCTCTGGATGTTGCCAAATTTCCTGCATACTTCTCTTTGTTGTTGCTGGGAGATGTTCCTGCTAAAAAATACTGAAGATTTCTCTAAATTTATCATCTGGCCAGAACCTTTCTCATAGTGTTTCAAAATTTCCATCAATGCTTCTGCTTCCACAGGGTCTGCTTTGCTGAAAATGAGAGCATTATCTGCAAAGAATAGATGAGTGATTGCTGGACCTCCTTTGCATATTTTCATTCCCGTGATCTTCCTTTCTCCTTCTGCTTTCTTGATCAAGTTAGTAAAATCTTCAGAGCAAATAAAAAAAAGGTATGGGGATAAGGGATCTCCCTGTCTGATTCCTCTCTTTGGGATCACATATTCTCTTACCTCGCCATTCACAGTAAAAGAATAGGCGACTGTTTTGATGCAGCTCATAATCTAGCTAGTCCATTTGTCACAGAACCCCATTCTTTTCATTATTTCCTCCAGAAATCTCCACTCTATCCTGTCATAAGCTTTAGACATGTCTAACTTCAAAGCAAAATATCTATTCTTTCCTTGCCTTTTGTTTTTTAAGTAGTGCAGAAATTCATGAGAAATGACAACATTGTATAAAATCTACCTACCAAGTACAAAGGCAGCCTGGTTTCTGCTTATGCAAGCATCAAGCACCTCTTTGAGTCTATTTGCAAGAATTTTTTAGATGATTTTAAACACTACTCTGCAAAGACTAATAGGTCTATAATGCTGGAGAGTGGTGGGGTTATCAATTTTAGGGATAAGGGAAATTACTGTGTGGTTAAGGGATTTAGACATATAACATGTATGGAAGAAGCTTTGAATGGCTCTAATGATTTCGTCTTTTATGATGTACCAAAATTTTTGGAAGAAAAGAGGGCTCATACCATCAATGCCTGGGGCTTTGTTTGGATTCATAGAGGAAATTGCTTTTTTATTTCCCCCTCCTTCACTCTCCTTGTTAGCTTTGCATTCATTTCTTGTGAGATTGTTTGTGGTATACCCTTCAAAATCTCATCCAGACAATCTACCTCTGTACTGCTGAATAATTATTGATAGTATCTTGCCATTTCTACTCCCAATTCCTCTTCACTCAGTCCAAGATCCATCATCTCTCTGTATGTTTTGTAATCTGTTTTTTTTCCCTTCTCCCTTTAACATTGGCATGAAAAAATTGTGTTTTGTCCGTATCTTTTAGCCATTTACATCTTGCCATTTGACTCCAATACATTTCTTCCTCTGTATAAGCTTGCTTCAATTGACTTTTTAGCTCTATTTTCTTCTCCTTTGCATTCTTCCCCTTTGATCTTTGCACCTCTTCCAGTTGTTTTTTGATTCTTGAGATTTTCAGCTTAGCATTGTCCTGAAATTTATTCCTCCATCTTAGTATTCTATTCTGCAATTAGCTATCTTCTTTGTTAGTTTGAACATTCTTGAGCCTTCTTGTTCCTTATTCCATGCATTGCGAATCACCTGATGTATTTCCTCCTGTTGCATCCATCTTTTATCAAAAAAGAACCTCTTTTTCCTTCTCTGAGTACTTGGGTTGGAATCAATCAGTAGCATACTGTGGTCTAACCCAAGGTTTTCTACATGTGTGCACTTAGACCTTTGAAAAGTTTGAAACCAACTTTGGCTACCCAAGGACCTATCCAGTCTTTGTCTCACTTCTCCTTCATTCTCCCAGTTATTACACCATGTCCATGGATGTCCTTCAAACCCTATGTCAACCAAGTCATTTTCTAATATGAATTTTCTGAAGTCATTGAAAGACCAATCCTCTCTTGCTGTCCCACCTCATTTCTCTTCATTTGTCAAAATGCCATTAAAATCTCCTTCTATTATCCATCTTTCACCCCAAAGTCATTTTCTTCTCCTATTACCTGCCACTATTGTTTCCTCATTCGGTCGCAGCAACTGGCAGAAATGCCAATAAACCACCAATTTGTTTGTGCTTCTATATCTTGAATCTGCACTTCGATTGTAAAAGAAGCGTGCTGCATCTCCTTTATCTTAATATCATCATGCCATGGTAATGCCATCCCTCCAGCTCTTTTCATTGCTTCTACTACATAGCATTCTTCAAAATTCGGCCTCCTTTTTACCTTTTGCATATACTGTTACAGCCCCACCTCCCCTAAGGCGAACCAAAGGGTTCGGCGGACCACCTGCCCAACTCTCGCCAGGACTACGGAGTCGATTCACACAAACCCAACATAGTACGCGCGATAAGATCTAAAGAAAACGGAAACTACAAATATTTACATTGGAGTCTTGAACAAATTCAGATACAGTACAATCCGAGGTATTCAAACTACACAAAATACAATTAAGGCTTCGTTTTCGAAAGAGCAAGTACAATTAGGGTTTCCAACCATTGAGGAGCTATACAAAATATCTAAACTAGCTCAACTCATGCTTCAAAGTCACAGTAGCCAAAAGTGGTTCCCTGTAAGGAAAATAAAGTAACAGAAAGGGGTAAGCTTACGCTCAATGAGGTACCAAACATATAGGGGTAAAATCATGGCCTTTCACGTTGAATCAATCAGATACATATACCAGATATAGAGGAAAGCATTTAAACACCGTGGTTCAAAGGAAAAGGATACGGGTGGCTCTCAGGAGCCAGATTTCCATTTGCAGTACTTCATCCGAACCCGTTGACTCTCCGTCAACGTAAATAGAACCAACATATCCGTAGACCCCACTTTACACCAATTTGTGTCTACCAAACATACCCCTACCGGGCCCGAACTCCATACGGTACAGAAATGGTAATACTCGAGTATACCGGAATCAAGAGTCTCAATACCCAAAGATTCCCAGAACAGACTACTGTGGTTGGTTATCTAATTGACCAGGCCCTTGCCGGCCCGACTTGAGTCACTAGCCACAGGTGTTCAGTTCAGAGGTCACAGAAAGGTCGTTGGATACCAGTCTCCAAACGACATCCGAACAGATTCAGATACAGTTAACAGATTATACACAGTAAATAGGCATATGGACAGACAAGAGAGCGAGTGTGATAAAATACGCCCTCGTCTCAAATAGAATAAACAGACAGTACAGTCATTCAGATCACAGATTGCAAGTGCAGAAATCAAGTTAAGTAACAAATAAGGGGAGTGGTGGTACACTCACCGGTTTCAGTACAGATACTTCAAAAGTTTTTGCCCAAAATAGAGCTTTAATCACCAAGAATTCCTAAAATAACCAAGGTGAAACAATTATGGTTCCCACTTTCACGAATCCAGTACACGAAATGCATAAATAAGACTGAATTATAAGCGTGTGCCTGATCAAATTAGCTACCAGTGCACAGACATAACAATGTGATTTTGGAGTAAAAGGTAGCGGTTGGTATCAAAGACATGAACAACCCTAAAACCCTTCGCTCAAGTCACAAGTAAATTCAACTAGCCTTCAAGTAAAATTTCGAGCAGCATATCCCTTGTGTTTACCTATTTTCCAGCCATTAATGGCTTCATTATTTTCCTCAAATCAGTCCCAACATCTCATACAAAATAATCTCATTTCCAAAAGCCGTTCACTAGGCTTAAAGTCATATAAATACAAAAATCAAGCTAGAAACATTTCCGGAAATGAAATCTAAGTTACGAAACAAAAGCCAGATTCGCCGCTACTTAGCGTATCGGACCTAACCGAAACTACGCTTATTGGATTGAAGTGAAAGTTATACCATTTCGAAGCTAAGACAGAGGGCTATAACTTTGATGAAAACTACTTAGTCCAGTTCTCGTCCTAACTAGGTCAAAGTTACCAAAACAACCTCAGATTTTTCCCGTTCGAAGTTCACTGTGGCAGTCCTGATTCATTCAATCATATCTCAGCATATACAACTCCAATTCAAGTCATTACAAAGCCATTTGAAATCTAAGATACACGGCTATAATTATTAAGAAGACATCAACAACCAATTCGGTAGTATTCCTGGTCAAAAGAACCAATTACAGAAGCTGATTATCAGTTTCGGATAGAAACAAGGCAGTAGGGGTATTTCGATCTTTTCACAGGCTACTTTGCTCCGATTGAGCTGAAATTTTGTAGGAAACTCTAAAATATCATTCTCTACAACTTTCATGTTTTAACCCAAGGCTAATTAGGCCTCTAACTATGAGGAAAAGTACCGGACAGAATGGTTGAATTGAAACCCTAAATCCGAATTTTTCCGTTCAATGTGGAAATTTTCCGCAAACAACCACAATTTACGCATTCTAGCTTCATTCTAGATCATTTCCAACCATCATACCTGGCCACACAATAGTAATCATATGAAAACAGAAAAAAATCATGATTAAATAGAAAATGCACCAAATTCAATCAAAATCATGAAATAGCCCCCAAATTCACCTCTTAAACTACCAAAAGCCACTAATTAAACATCATTAGATAGAAAAGAGAGGTCCCTTAGCTACTTACCTTAGCAACTCAAGAAAAGAGACCACTTAGCACCTTAGCCTTCCAAACCACTTCACTAATCACCTCACAATCACTAAACTAAGAGGTTTTATGGGAAAGATTCAAGATTAATCAGTTGGAATTGAAGATTAAACAAGATTGGAGGTAAGAAATTGGAGAGCTTTCTTTTCTTTTTCCCTTAGGGAGGGCCGGCCAAAGCTTGCAAAATTAAGGATGATTTTTGGGTCATTTTTGCTTAAATTGGTAAAGTAGTGAATAGTGGTCAAAGCAAGAATTAATCTCCAAGTGACACTTGTCACTTCATTTAATACAACTCTATCCTTTTGTCTCTCCAATGATAATCCATCTAGGTAACTTCTAATTATCTCTTAACACCTGATAAAATAAACTCGGTATCCAACACTTAACCTAACTGGCCGAATTTTATCGAACTTTCCGCACTAGCGGGTCCCACGTCCGGTATACGCTCTTAATTTCTCAAAACTAACCGATACTAGAAAAATCATCTAAAAACTATATTTACTCATAAAAATTATCTAGAAAAGTTTTCGAATAAAGAAAATGCAGAAAAGAGTGCAATTAAATAAATAAAGTTTAGAAAATAAGAAAATCCACGGGTTCTCACACTCTCTCCCCCTTAAAAGAATTTCGTCCTCGAAATTCCTTATCATCGCCTTCTCCGGGATACAAAAATTTTACTACTTCCTTCTCACGATTAAATTGAGCATCATACTTAGCTAACAGATCTGTACCCCTTCACTGGCCAGGTTCTTTGAATTCTTTGGTATAGTTTCTTCTTCCTTCCCAAATTGTAATTCTGATACACCATTCTAATGGGCAAACGGTGGAATACCAGAATCTTACCTTCCACGTCATCTAATGGGTCAGAGACTTGATGTTGTTCTAAGGAGTACACCCGAGATGACACTTTCGATCCATTCTTGTCCCCCTTCGATTGGTCAGGGTTGGTCGTGGTTGGTGGCAGAGTCCCTCTCCGCTCATGCAGGCGAGCTGGATAGTTAGCAATCCGATGTTCGGCGCTTCCACAGCGCAATCATTTTCCTTATTTCTTCCAGCAATTTGCTTCCGTATGATTTGGCCCTCCGCAATATTCACAGGGACCACGAGTAGCAGAGACTGATCCCCCCTGTGGGACACCACCTGACACCCCCGGTAGCCGTACTCCCCCATTTCCCTTTCCAACTTTAGGGGCTGTACTCTTATCCGCTTGTTCTGAGTTGCTCCCAGGAAAGCCCCTTTTCTTGGTTTGGAAGTTTTTAACTTGTAGTCTCGCATTTTCAACCCGCTGGGTTTTCTCCACAACATCGCTAAAGGTATTAAGTTGATCTACCGCTAAATCCTTTTGAATCTCAACATTTAGTCCCTGAATAAAACGTTTTATCCATCTTTGTTCAGTTACGATCAGTTCAGGTGCAAACTTAGACAACCTAGTGAATTGACTCTCATACTTGGCTACGGTTTGAGTTCCCTGGCGAAGCCGAATGAATTCATCTTCCTTCTTTTCTTGGATTAGAGGAGGGAAAAACTTGACGTTAAATTCTCTCATAAAATTCGCCCACGTCCTCGGGGTTTGTTCTCTTTCCCATTTTATTCGAATGACATTCCACCAGGAACGGGCGGCTCCCTCTAGTTGAAAGACAGCAAATGTTACCTGTCTCTCCTCGGTATAGTGTAAAGCAGTAAAAATATCGATCATCTTCTCCAGCCACTTCTCAGCCACGTCAGGATCAGGGCCACCAAGAAATTTGGGTGGGGAGAACTTATGAAATCTCTCAAGGGCTCTATCCTTGCCCTCTATGTGATTACCAGGGTTCCCAGGGTTAGGGTTAGGGTTTTGACCCTGTTGGTGCACCACTTGGGCTAGCAAGTCAGTCATTTGCTGCATGGCAGCAGCTATTTGGACGTTGGGGTCAACCCTAGGTTCAGGGTTTGGTCCATATGAGGTTTCTCCAGTGCCCCTCTCAGATGTAGGTTGCCTAATTCCACGCCCACGGCCCCGTCCACTATGAGTGCCTTCCATTGGTCTAATCAATCTAGGGTCGAAGCGGGAATAAAATATTAAACATAGATAGGCAAAAGCAAGTAGCAAGAGGTACGCACAGATCAAAAGCATACATATATAACATAACTGTACCAAACAAGCCACATAGTAGCAATCAATTAGATACAAATATGAAAAATCCATGAAAACAGCGGGGTCATCCAAAAGTATTATAGACAAACTATGTCACAAGTACAAGAATAACTAACGAAAAGCTTTTCCCCTCTAGGGCTCCGTCCTTAATCTACGAGAACAACACCATTTATATCTTAATCAAGGTTGATCATGCTTAACAACACCTGAACAGACTGCGCGAAATTCCATCGAATCACATTTCTAGTTCGCCCAAGTCCTTTCTAATCTAGGCTCTCATTTCTTTTGTATTCGGGCGCAAGAATCCCATCTACAATAATTCACAACTCGAGCCGGCCGGTCCCAAGAGTAAATCATCCATATTAAAGATTCCTACCCGACAAACATACCTAACTTCCTCAAGTCCCATGATAAAGATCTTTACACTTATGACATGCACGGTTCATAACTTATGCTCAAACGAGCACTTAGACATATTCACGAAATCAGGACCATAACACCACTGGCCCAAGCTCACTCCGCGCAGAGACCACGCGAAGCAGCTCTGATACCACCTGTGACAGCCCCACCTTCCCTAAGGCGAACCAAAGGGTTCGACGGACCGCCTGCCCAACTCTCGCCAGGACTACGGAGTCGATTCACACAAACCCAACATAGTACGCGCGATATGATCCAAAGAAAACGGAAACTACAAATATTTACATTGGAGTCTTGAACAAATTCAGATACAGTGCAATCCGAGGTATTCATACTACACAAAATACAATTAAGGCTTCGTTTTCGAAAGAGCAAGTACAATTAGGGTTTCCAACCATTGAGGAGCTATACAAAATATCTAAACTAGTTCAACTCATGCTTCAAAGTCACAGTTCCCAAAAGTGGTTCCCTGTAAGGAAAACAAAGGTAACAGAAAGGGGTGAGCTTACGCTCAATGAGGTACCAAATGTGATGACCCCACTTCCCCCTAAGGCGAACCAAAGGGTTCGGCGATCGCCTGCCCAGCTCTCGCCGGGACTCACTACAAAACTCAAGCATGAATATAATCGATGGTTCTTAAAAGCTCAAACGGAGTATAATATATCCACCAGCCCAACATACCAAAGTACAAGTCCAATACTTCATCTAAATTGTCGTACTAATAACTTAAGTACAATCCTTACGTTTGCAATTCAAATCATTCTTACAAAAGTAAAATCCCCAAAATGTCATGAGATTTACATTCACTTCAACCACAAGTACATCATACCATAAAGTTCACAAATCTTTCAAAATAACCATTACATTCCACAAAGAAGATCAATCACAACCTAGATAAAGGATAATCCACGGTACTCCAAATCCTTGTGCTTGAGTAACTATCCTTCTCGAGCCCTGCATAGAACTAAAATGTTTTTGGGGGTGAGCTAAAGCTCAATGAGGTTTCAAAAGGGAAAATCAAGTATTTATAAACCATTGCGTAAGTGGTACTTTGGAAACACATGTAGAAGTAATACTTTTGTTGGCAACTTTATTATGAGTACAACTCATAAATCATTTAAAAACCACTAACGTACATTTGGAATGAACGACCATATAAATATATTTTCATGAATTTTAGTCAAACAAATAGTGGCTCGTCCGACTAGAAGAACATTACAAGGATTGCTTCGTCTCAGAGATTAATGCTCATGAGGAGTCTTACCCGAGAAATGTCAACTAGGAGAGCAATAACAGTATTAATAGTAAAGCAAACAAAAAAGGATACAGTACTCGGTCCACTTCCCGTCCTTATAACTTCCATCGGTAACTCCTTCGGTTGACTGGCCATCACCTTATCCCTCCAGTGGTAATACTCGAGTATACCAAAATACAGTGCCCAGGGTTATCAACCTATCCGACCGAGTCCGCTTCTGGCTCAAATAGGTGATAACGAAGGGGAGAAGGCCTTGTTCAGCCAATGTGATAAAGTACACATGGCTTACAGCATACGCAAATAACATATAAACAATGAAATATTGAACAGTTAAGCAATACAACAACAGTTAGGTCGAGTGCGATAAAGTACACACTCGCCTAGAAATAAGTACTTTTCATTCAAGTGAACAAAATTCATCAAGTATTTGACCACTTAGGCATGAAAGAAGCACTCATCAAGTCACATCACGTATATATATACATATATAAGCAATTATACAAATAGTGATTATACAAGTTCGAGAAGCAATTTTGTGCAAAACAGTTTGGAATCCCTCACCGTAATCCGGAGCAAAGCAAGAGCAAAAGCAGGAAATTAAAAGAGCTTCTCGGTGTCTTCTGAATCACCTGAGATTAATCACAATTACAAATTACCTAGATGCTCGATTAAGGCGAATAAAGAAAACCTCCTAGATACACACACTCAAGCCTCAAGCTCAAACAAATTGAAATAGGAAGTTTTAACCTAATCATTGGTATAAAACCAAAAGGAATTTAAAAGTCCCGTTTCCGAGATAAATCGTGGCAAGGACTATCAATTTCAAAAGAAGGGTAAAATGCTTAATTTGGCACGGAAATCGAGAAGGTGAAAAATGTGTTCGTACTATAAAAGTTTCAATAAAAGCTCAAGTACTAGAGTATAAGTGAAAAAGAATCATGTTTCCTTGCCGAGCAAGTTTTCTACACTTTTCATTTAAATTTTAAATATTAACGCGCTATTCTCAATCTCTATAACTTGATAGTAAGATAAAATAATTCCTCAAAGCTTGATTTAAAAGTACTCAAATTCAATAGACCAAAACGGACTTCACGATTTCAAATTATTTGCACATTGTATTCCTGGTTGCCAAAATAGCTAAATCACAATTCAAACATCAATTTCACTAGGGCTTCATCAATCATTAGCCCTAGGTCTCCACAGATTCAATTCCAAATAAAATTCAACAAGGGAAGTCCAAGGTATCAAGACAATCCAAAACGCAAACCAAGGAACTTCCAAGCACATTTTAGCCAACTACTTGAACAATTTATTAAAATTAAATTCTTGCAAAAACTACTCAAATGGTCAAGAGCTTCATCAATCATTAGCTCTTGACAACCAATACACACTTTCAAATACCAATTCATTCAAAACAAGAACAAAAGCTACAACCAACTTGAGATCCAAATGATTCCAAGAATCTAAAATATCCATTAAACTTTCCACTTTTACTTGCTAGAATCACTATACATATAGATTATAATCTGTCCAAACCAAGCTAAAGTAAATAATACACAAATCCAGCAAATAAACTCACCAAAAGTCCCAACCAGTTTGGTCATGCTGGAAAATATTTTCCTTCAAAAATTGCTTTAGTTCATGTTCCACAAATCAAACAATTATGAAAATTATACTGTTGTAGAATAGATTTTTAATACTATCACATCCCAGAAGACACTTTTCAGAGATTCAAATCACAAATAGGCCAAATATTCGATCCAAGTCAAGAATTCAGTTTCCTGAGGAAACAGGACATTCAAACAGGACAGCCTACTTTGAGGAATCACGGACAGCAGTACACATGGAGGAAAAATATGAAATTTCTACAAAACAAAGGCCCATGACTCTAGTTTCAAATGCCACTGACGGCACCTCAATCGGATTTTCCTACACCAATATATAAGCATTTTACTGAGACTGGTCAGAGAAATCCGAAAATCTGGAAACTCATTTTTCACTTGTGAAAAACTCCTTTTTCTCTTTTAAAACCATAAGACTCTTATTCAAACCATCATACATTTAAGTATGACATTCATACCAGCATATACCAAAGCAAATAACGCTTAATTCCAATAAATTATTCCACCAAAAAGTCCCCATAAATCTGTCATCAGCTAAGATAAAAATTTCCAGCAATTGATAGTTTATTTATATAGCTTTTGTTCCTAGTTTTCTTCAATTCTTACCTCAGCTCAACATGCAAAAGGTGGTTAGCAAGCCTCAAGCAAATCTTAAACATCCAATACGAAAATCTGAATTGAAATTCGAAAACAAAACTAATTAAATGCTCACTTCCTACTCTCGACCAAGCTGGAATATTTTACAGCAGAAAATTTCCCTTGGTTTCAATCCACAATTCAACTTTTCCTCAGATTTTCTTCCATTAAGCTTCACTTAATACTTAAAGCTAACAATCTATATGCAATTCATAACAAAATTTTCCATTTGACAGCAATTACAAATGCAAACAAACATGAAGTCTCTCGGCTATTCCAGAAAATTTCCAGCAGTTAAGTTAGACGCAAATCTGGATTTTCTTCAGCTAAAACCTTGTATTAGGTACTCAAAACCAACATGCATGACTAATCAATGTATTAATTATCAGTCCCAGTTCAAATTAGGTTCGGTCATCAACAACATTCAACCACAAAACCAGAATTTTTGTTCACTGCTCTCGGATGAGCTTGCATGAAGCAGAGTCGTGTATTATTTTTCCCTTCTAGCATAATACGGCTAATTAACTTCATGCATGGTTTAAACTTCTTGTTTTCAGTTAGTTAAACACATTTCTAAGATCAGATTATCACAGATTAGCTAATTAAAGTTACAAAAATCCAGCTCACACATTCAGCAGCTTCAATTCATTCCAAACCAGATTTCTTGAGTCACAATTCTTCATCTAACCTCACCAGTCCACATGCATGCTTAAAGACAGCTTCATCATCCCATATACATCTCATCTAAGTTCAGAAATTACCTTAGCTTGAAGTCTAACACACACGACTAGCGGCTGCAAAACTCTTCCTTCTTGGTCAGACCAGAATTTCAGTCGGTCCACTCCTCCTTTCTCTCGTCCAAGCTTGCGACTGAAATGGAGGATGTTTAGCTCACAGCCCTCTTCACTACCTCACGGTTGGATTGGGTATAGAGCAGCAGGTTCCATTTTTTTTTCTAGCTCACGGATGGAAGATGTTGCAGCTCGGCCTCTCACTCTCTCTCGGTCGATACTCACGAGGTAAGTCTCTCCCTCACTCTTTTGTTGTTGGTCCAAAGCAGAATGAGGTTGTGAAGGGTGGTGGTGTTGCGGTATTTAGGAGAAGAGGTTGAGTGTGCAGGAGGGTGGAGTGTGAAGGTGGTGAAAGAAATGTATTGGCCGAGTGAGAGGTGAGGTAGTTATGTTGTCCGAAATTTGCTGGGTTTGCATGGTGGTTTTGGTGAGCTTGGGAGGGTAGTTTAGTCTTTTCACATTCCTTCTAATGAACACTTAAGTCCTTGATTCTAGTTTGATCCCAAAAATTTATTCCGAATGTAATTGAACCTCCTAATGATGCGCTAATCTCACGAGCAATTATCGTAATTTTTACGTCCTACACGTATCTAGTATACATGTATTGTAAAATTTATCGATGGTATCTTAATACTAAGGTTTTTGTATACCCTTAATCTTATTCGGAAAGAATGTTAGCTACTGCAAATTAAGGAAATTTATTTTTAAAGAGTAAACTTAATATAACTCAAGAATTATTACTTTTGTATAATAAAACCGAATAATTCAATATTGGCATAGTTATATTATTTATTTCATCAAATTTATCTTTACACTTTTATTTCAAAACAATTAGTTACAATACTAGAATTCAAAGAAATTAATGATTAGATCAATGAAATAGTTTACCATCGAAATATGAAGTTAATGTAACAAAACTAAGAAGTTTAGTAGTTTAGCACAATTCTTTTATTTTGCACATAACGTTTATTTCTACGCACTTATTTAAAAACAATTAGACTTAGTGCTAAAATTTATTAAAGAATTAAAATGCAAATTAAATATGCACTGATATTTATATGTCTGTTTTCAGGGTTCTCACACCAAACATATAGGGGTAAAATCATGGCCTTTCACGTTGAATCAATCAGATACATATACCAGATATAGAGGAAAGCATTTAAACACCGTGGTTCAAAGGAAAAGGATACGGGTGGCTCTCAGGAGCCAGATTTCCATTTGCAGTACTTCATCCGAACCCGTTGACTCTCCGTCAACGTAAATAGAACCAACATATCCGTAGACCCCACTTTACACCAATTTGTGTCTACCAAACATACCCCTACCGGGCCCGAACTCCATACGGTACAGAAATGGTAATACTCGAGTATACCGGAATCAAGAGTCTCAATACCCAAAGATTCCCAGAACAGACTACTGTGGTTGGTTATCTAATCGACCAGGCCCTTGCCGGCCCGACTTGAGTCACTAGCCACAGGTGTTCAGTTCAGAGGTCACAGAAAGGTCGTTGGATACCAGTCTCCAAACGACATCCGAACAGATTCAGATACAGTTAACAGATTATACACAGTAAATAGGCATATGGACAGACAAGAGAGCGAGTGTGATAAAATACACCCTCGTCTCAAATAGAATAAACAGACAGTACAGTCATTCAGATCACAGATTGCAAGTGCAGAAATCAAGTTAAGTAACAAATAAGGGGAGTGGTACACTCACCGGTTTCAGTACAGATACTTCAAAAGTTTTTGCCCAAAATAGAGCTTTAATCACCAAGAATTCCTAAAATAACCAAGGTGAAACAATTATGGTTCCCACTTTCACGAATCCAGTACACGAAATGCATAAATAAGACTCAATTATAAGCGTGTGCCTGATCAAATTAGCTACCAGTGCACAGAAATAACAATGTGATTTTGGAGTAAAAGGTAGCGGTTGGTATCAAAGACATGAACAACCCTAAAACCCTTCGCTCAAGTCACAAGTAAATTCAACTAGCCTTCAAGTAAAATTTCGAGCAGCATATCCCTTGTGTTTACCTATTTTCCAGCCATTAATGGCTTCATTATTTTCCTCAAATCAGTCCCAACATCTCATACAAAATAATCTCATTTCCAAAAGCCGTTCACTAGGCTTAAAGTCATATAAATACAAAAATCAAGCTAGAAACATTTCCGGAAATGAAATCTAAGTTACGAAACAAAAGCCAGATTCGCCGCTACTTAGCGTATCGGACCTAACCGAAACTACGCTTATTGGATTGAAGTGAAAGTTATACCATTTCGAAGCTAAGACAGAGGGCTATAACTTTGATGAAAACTACTTAGTCCAGTTCTCGTCCTAACTAGGTCAAAGTTACCAAAACAACCTCAGATTTTTCCCGTTCGAAGTTCACTGTGGCAGTCCTGATTCATTCAATCATATCTCAGCATATACAACTCCAATTCAAGTCATTACAAAGCCATTTGAAATCTAAGATACACGGCTATAATTATTAAGAAGACATCAACAACCAATTCGGTAGTATTCCTGGTCAAAAGAACCAATTACAGAAGCTGATTATCAGTTTCGGATAGAAACAAGGCAGTAGGGGTATTTCGATCTTTTCACAGGCTACTTTGCTCCGATTGAGCTGAAATTTTGTAGGAAACTCTAAAATATCATTCTCTACAACTTTCATGTTTTAACCCAAGGCTAATTAGGCCTCTAACTATGAGGAAAAGTACCGGACAGAATGGTTGAATTGAAACCCTAAATCCGAATTTTTCCGTTCAATGTGGAAATTTTCCGCAAACAACCACAATTTACGCATTCTAGCTTCATTCTAGATCATTTCCAACCATCATACCTGGCCACACAATAGTAATCATATGAAAACAGAAAAAAATCATGATTAAATAGAAAATGCACCAAATTCAATCAAAATCATGAAATAGCCCCCAAATTCACCTCTTAAACTACCAAAAGCCACTAATTAAACATCATTAGATAGAAAAGAGAGGTCCCTTAGCTACTTACCTTAGCAACTCAAGAAAAGAGACCACTTAGCACCTTAGCCTTCCAAACCACTTCACTAATCACCTCACAATCACTAAACTAAGAGGTTTTATGGGAAAGATTCAAGATTAATCAGTTGGAATTGAAGATTAAACAAGATTGGAGGTAAGAAATTGGAGAGCTTTCTTTTCTTTTTCCCTTAGGGAGGGCCGGCCAAAGCTTGCAAAATTAAGGATGATTTTTGGGTCATTTTTGCTTAAATTGGTAAAGTAGTGAATAGTGGTCAAAGCAAGAATTAATCTCCAAGTGACACTTGTCACTTCATTTAATACAACTCTATCCTTTTGTCTCTCCAATGATAATCCATCTAGGTAACTTCTAATTATCTCTTAACACCTGATAAAATAAACTCGGTATCCAACACTTAACCTAACTGGCCGAATTTTATCGAACTTTCCGCACTAGCGGGTCCCACGTCCGGTATACGCTCTTAATTTCTCAAAACTAACCGATACTAGAAAAATCATCTAAAAACTATATTTACTCATAAAAATTATCTAGAAAAGTTTTCGAATAAAGAAAATGCAGAAAAGAGTGCAATTAAATAAAATAAAGTTTATAAAATAAGAAAATCCACGGGTTCTCACATATACTTAGCCTTATTTTTAGTTCCACACAAAAAAATTAAGTTGGTAGAGAGGAGGTTGTTAGCCTCCTTCAACGGGGGAATTGTCAAGGGGCTTCCTGCACCTTGGTAATTCCACACTAGTACCTTCATATTGCCTTTAGAGGCCAATTTGGGCTAGCCTCTGCCCCACTTCCAACTATGCCTTCCTTATCATTGCCTCTGTCAACTTGTTTTTTTTGCCAGAGCGTTCGTCCTCAGCAACATCTGCCATTTCTTCATCCTTTAAATTGAATTTCCTTTTTCCAGTTTGTCCTGAAGTGCCAGTCTGTTCATTCCCTTCTTTCAGTAGCTATCTATATTTCACTAGTGCCTTAATGATCTTGTTCATCTTTCTTGTTCTCCTTAGTGATGCCACCTTGAGCATTCCAGCTAGATTTTCATCAACCTGCATGCTCTCTTTTGCCTTCGGATTTTCCCTTCCTTCCCCAGTTTCCTGTCTTTCCTTGCTGTTCATCTACTTTGGGGTTTTCAAAATGCTAATATTCATTTCCTTATCATGATTGGTTATTGGTTGATCCTTTTCTAGATGGGGCTTTTGGTGTGCCAGTTGGCTTGTTTCTACTCCTACGTTCCCTTCTGAAATCATTTGGGTGTTCAAATTGGTTTTGTCCTGCACTGTTGTTTTTCTTTCAATGGTCAGTGATGGTCTATTTACCTCCACTCCCTGAAAGTCTTTCTCCCTTACTATCTCAACACCCATCTGTAGAGTCGATTTACCTTTGTTTGTCCTATTCTCTTGGCTAATCACATTTGACTGTTCCTCCAGCTGGTTGACCTCCATCCTCCCAGCAGTTTTGGGTATCAGTTCACCATTTTTAAAGGTCCAATGTGTCCTATCATCTGTGCAATTTCTTTGAGGCTATGTTTTTTGTGGTGAACTCTTTCCACTCCCCGCTTTCATGCAAGGACCATATTGGTGTTCCAACTGCCCTCTTCCCACTGTCATTTCTGTTTTACAGTTTCTCTCACTATGCCCAATTCTTCCACAGCTATAACAAAAGTCTGGGCAATGCTCATACTTAAAGCTTATCTACCTTGGAACTCCATTCAGTTTAATCATTGCACCCCTTATTAGAGGCTGTGAGATGTCTATCTTCACTAGAATTTTAATATGCCTACCCTCTTTTCCTCTAGTTTGAGGAATTATGACTTCCTTAACCTCACTAAACATGGATCCTATCTTCTTTCCTGTTTCTTTTGAAATCCAATGTATAGGTAGGTTCCACACTTGGATCCATAGAGGAGCAATGTTAAAAGCTGTATTGTCCTCCTCTATCCCTTCGAACCAACTTCTTAGAACCAAAATCTGATTATCAATAATCCAAGGTCCTCCCTCTAGTACCCTTAACCTTTTTTCCTCTCTCGGCAGGATGAACTAAAACAAGTTTTGTCCCAGATCCAAAGCCTTCATTTCCTTTGGGTATCCCCACGCTGCAGTCACAAAGTTCTTGAGTCCCACAGAGTTAACAACTTTCTCTCCATGTACTTTCCCCACTAGACTAGTTTGGTACTCCATTATCCCATTATTAGCTTCCTCCAAGTCTAGAGCTGTACCTCCCATTTCTTTGGTTGAGAGCGCAAATTTGTGCAAAATTTCTATTAGTTCCTCTGCCATTGTCTACTAGAGATTTCCAGAGTATACCACACTTATCTCCCACTGCTTGAGTTTAGCTAACACTGATTAAAGAGGGGGAAACCCGACCAACCAGGCAAAACACAACCAGCTAAAACTAGGAATAAAATGGGAGAGTTTTGAATTACACTACTGCATCTAAAAAAGTTAGTCAGGAGCAGAAAGAAAATGCAGCTACTTAACACTTTAGGCCAGGAAGCAAGGATCTTTACTGCGAAGTTACCTGTCACCAGCTTATGACTGAGAGACGGATTCCTCCTGGAGTTGAAGGGTTTGCCTCTTGCTTCTGTGGCTTTCTCTCACTTTTTTTTGCCCTTACTAAGTACAACTAAGAGCTGAAACCAGATCTTACTTACTGTTCTTTCAGAAAAACCAATAGTTCTAACCTTTAATGTCTTCACAGTTCTGCATATTTACGATCTTAAATGCTCACTCAAGGTCAGACAGATATAATGTCGGGAAGATTTGGTGAATGTTGAATTTTGGATGGTTTGAACGATTGACCGCTCATGAAAAAGAGACGTACAATTCCCAATAGAGAGAAAAAAGGCTCTCACTTTAGGAAAGGAAAAAGTTCTTAATTATTTTTCTACATAATGAAAAGAGGGAATATTAACATCTTTTCTATAGAAAAAATTCACACCCCAATCTTTATTTAAGTCTTATATAGAAATTCCTTCTCCTATTTCTCTCATTCCAAAATATATGTTTCTCTAAAGTTGTTTTAATTTTTTTTCTCTTTCCTCTTATGACCTACTACTTTTTTTAAATTAAACTTTCTTCAAAATTTACATGCAACCAAATGGTAAATATTAGTGTTAAGTCAATTTAATTGCATATTTCACCTTAAAACTTTCGTGATTTTGATTTATGGGATTGAACTATGTAACATTTCTATTTACATGCTTATTAGTAATTGAAAATTTTGCATTGCTAAATTAAATTTTAAATTACTAAATATTCTTAAACCCTTGTAAAATGTTTGAAAATATTTTATTTTACAATATAACCATTTGTTTTTTTTTCTCTTTTTCATTTTACAAATATACATTCTTTAAACTATAAGAAGCATCAAATAAATTTAAAACTTAAGGGCATAATGTCTCATAAGTATATAAGGTGTGGATTTAGTATGGAGAGGTGTGGATTTAGCTCTTCCCCAACTTTGTCCTTAGTAAAACCTATAATAAAAGGTTGAAAACTACAAGTGGTATTACATCATCCATGTATTTGTGAGTTATTGTGACTTCTCGTCACCATTGCACTGTCCTTAAGTATATCCTCTCATTCTGTCGTTGTGGATATTATTCAAAATAGTTACTCTTCTAGTCTGCTTTTTTTTCAAAAAAAAATAAAATTTCCACCCATTATAGCCGGCTATCAAGAGCAAGGCATGCCGCAAAGACAATTACGAGCTAAGGGGAATCGGAAATTGGGCAATTGGTTTCATATCTATGAATTGCTATTCCACAAGATGACTTGAGGAGAGTGGGCTCGAGATTAGTGTAGCTTCGGGCAAAATTTTGCGATGTATGCAATAACACGTTTAATAGAACGCTCTTGAGAGGAAATTTTATAGGATTTTTTTTTCAAATATCACAATATCTTTGGTAATGGGGCTCTTACTAACTGATGATGTTTTCTCTCATTTTTTTTTTTGTAAAATATTTCTTCAATATATTATGCACAAACACTAATGACATTGTTAATATCTTTAATTCTAGATATGCTCTTATATATATATATATGTATGTAGTCATGTTAGTGTAGTTAATAACTATGGTATTATACTTGGTGAGTTTTTTAGTTGTCTGTTCTATTTCTCTTACTTTGATCTATTAGTCTAATCATATTTATAACTATTTAATTACAAATTTTATGATATGAGAAATCTTTGTTGTTCAAGTAGCAGTAAGAATTAAAATGGACCAAATCTTTCTTGTTTAAAAGTCCAACTCTGTGTTGATAAGCATCTGTGATTAAGATTTTTTTTCCAAGCACTTGAATAACAACCATTAGAGTGAGGGAAATTTCTAAAATGTCCTTGTTAGTACAAGTTAGACAAATAAGAGATTGACTTTATTCTAAGAAGTAGTAGATAGTAAGATTGGAGATTTACCACCTTATTAGGTAAACTTGCAGTCCTCTTTCTAAAAAGTAAAAATTTGATTTTAATTTGTGTCATCACTTTTACATGTTTATATAACAGTTTAAAAGGATTGAAATTCCAAAATTTTACAGTTTTTGGGTTTAAAATTTCAAATCCCCCTTTCGGCTCTCATTTCTTAAATCACTCATCTCTTCTAATAAAAATAAATTTTAAAAAATAATTTAAATATATTTTATTTATTATCTTGAACTTTGACCTCGAAGACAACAAATGAGCATTTTGTTATTAAAAAGAATTGCTCAGCTAAAACTTACTTTAAAAATAAATAATGACACATTCTTCTAGATATTTTGTTATAATAATTACGCTGCAAAACATTACAGTTTTAGTGTCCGGAAGTCATTATAAAAATAATCCATGTCCTGAATTTTTTGGACAATCTAAAATAGGAGGAGTATAAGATAGGCCGAATCCATCATGTATACAGGCCTGTGATTTCAACACAAAGGCCCAACTCATTGAAACAATCTTAAAATAAGTCCCATTCCAATAGGCTTCTTCACACGATCAGCCCAAAAAAGAGCTTTTTTTTCTGGCAAACCCCGTCAATAGGGTGGGGATGCCAACCCCAAATTTTATTCAAAACCAATAGTCAAGAGTACACAGAGTTAGAGGAAGCCATAAGGTAGAGCGTAGGGATACTACCCCCTTACAACCTGAAAACGCACATTTGAGAATTCCCTACAATCTAATAAGTTGCAGCCCTAGTTTCCCCCGGGAGATTAGCGAAGGATGTAGTATACAACTCTATCCACAATTTTGATCCAACCAATTTATCTGCCGAACTGTTTGCCTCCCTAAAGATGTGAACTATAGAAGTGGACAAGTCCTTAAGCAAAGCATGGATCTGCCATAAGAAATTGCACAAAGGCCATTTCGATATACACCCAGATTTAACCAAAGTGACAAGGGACTCCGAATCCACTTCTACAAGCAACTTCCCCCTATAATTCATCGAGCACAACTGAAGACCATGCAATAATGCCAAGTTCTCAGCTATTAGAATATCAACCTCCTCGAAGTCCTTGTAGAAAGCAAAGTTGATCTTCCCTTCATGATCCTGAAGCATGCCTCCCCCCACACCTTGGCTGTTGCAAACACTCGCATCCATGTTCAGCTTCATGTATTGAAAGGGTGGATGCCTCCATGATATTCCCAAGCATCAAGCTACTCTTCGCGATTGAGTAGCAAGCCCTCTCCATGGGTCGCCATCGTCCCCTTTGAAGTGACCGATACTAAAAATCTTCACTCTTCCTAACTGCTCAACAAAGCTTTCCACCATAAAAATAACACTGTGGACATCAAAGGCCGCCCCCTCAAACCTTGCTTTATTGTGGCCTTTCCACAAGAACCACAAGATTAAGCAAGGAATCGCTACCCTAATGTGATCCCGTGATACAAACGAGGACGAGTAAAACTAGGATAAGCACATAGCCGAGACCGATCGAGAGCTAGAGTATAGGATTCCAAATCTCCTCTTGAAATAATTCCATACTTGTAGCATGACTGGACCGTCGAGGAGAAAGTGAACCAGTGATTCCTCTAAGATCGAGCAACACGAACAGCAAGAAGCCAACCTAAAACACCAATGCTGCAAAATTGAATCCATTGGGACCATACATTGCAGAACCTTCCAAACAAAGAAAGAGATTTTCAAAGGAACAGTCGCATTCCAAATAAAGTTATCCACCATCGACTTGTTCCGCTTCAGCCAAATAGCATCCCAAGGCGATTTGACTGAAAATTCACCTGATGACGACTCTCACCAAACCATAATTGTTTACTTTGGTTGGTATTGGGACGTGACGGTGACCAAATCCATCCTTTGGGAGGAAACTTTTGAAGTTATTTTTGCTTGAACCGGTGAGTGTACCACTCCCCTGATTTGTTGCTTAATTGGTTTATTTGTACTTGAAATCTGTGACTTGAATGACTATGAACTCTGTTTATTTTAAATGAGATGAGGGTGTACTTTATCACACTCGTTCTCTTGCCTGTGTGATCGTTTACTGTGTGAATTTGAATCTGTTATTTGTGCCTGTTCTGACGTCGTTTGGAGCCTTGTATCCAACGACCCTTCTGTGACCTATGAGCTCAAATCCTGTGGCTAGTTACTCGAGTCGAGCCGGTAAGGGTTTGGTCGATTAGATAACAAGCCACGATAGTCTGTTTCTGGGAAATCATTAGCTGTTGGAGACTCTGAATTTTCGGTATACTCGAGTATTACCACCTCTGTTCTGTGTGTGGTGTTCGAGCCGGCAAGGGGTATGTTCGGTGGACGGAATTTGATATCAAGTGGGGTCTACGGTCAGGTTTGTTTCTTCGAACGTTGACGGAGCGTCAACGAGTTGGGATCAAGTACTGCAATGGAAATTTTGGCTCCTGAGAGCCACCTGTATCCTTTCTATTTGAGGTGTTTGTTCATTTCCTTATATGTTGTGTATATGTGCCTTAGTAGTGAAATGCCATAATTCTTGACTACTTGTACTTGTGGTACCCTATTGAGCGTAAACTCACCCCGTTTCCGTTATCCTTGTTTTCCTTACAGGGTTCAATATTTTGAGAGCTATGATTTTTTAAAAAAGAGTCTAGCTAGTTTAGACCTTCTTTTGATCATGCTCCTCCGTAACTGAAACCCTAATTGTCTTTTGTATACGTATGGTTACTATGGCTTGTATTTCAAGTTAATTTGTTGAAGACTCTGATGTATATATGTATATAAGTATGTAATCAAGTGTTTCAAGCATATTCATTTGAGATTGTACGTTTCTATGGTTATTGTAACAGCCCCACTTTCCCCTAAGGCGAACCAAAGGGGTGAGCGGACTGCCTGCCCAGCTCTCGCCAGGACTCACGATGCAGACTAGAACTATCTATAGCGATCCGGAACTTACGAACGAGCGTAAACGAGTCAAAATGGTAAAATAACCCAAAATAAGAAAATGAAATCCGGAGTCGGCCATGATAGTAACCGACCCGTCAGAACCCAACCGAAAGAGCACGCAAACATTCACATCCGAACTTTAGCGATTACAATCCAAAATGTCAATCCAAAATGTCATACAAAAGTTTTCAAAAGTTATTATATACACACGGTTTGCCAAATCAAAAGAGAAACCGCCCCAAAAGTACACTTAGGGTTTTAATACATGAGCTATTCAAAAGATATGTTCAACTAGCTCAATTTGGCAGCCATTTGTCAAATCCAGACCAAAAGGGTTTATTTTCCTGTAAGGAAAACAAAAGGAACGGAAAGGGGTGAGCTTGCGCTCAATGAGGTACCAGACAGATAGCATTAAAATCATGGCATTTCACATTTAACAAATCAGATACACATGTTAGATGTAAAGCAAAGGAACCAATGATTCAAATCAGAAGGATACGGGTGGCTCTCAGGAGCCAAATTTCCAGCGCAATACTTGATCCAAACCGGTTGACTCTCCGTCAACGTATATAGAACCAATGCGTCCGTAGACCCCTCTTATCACCGAATTCCGTCCACCAAACACCCCTTTACCGGGCCCGCTCACCTCAAACGAACAAAATGGTAATACTCGAGTATACCCGGAATCAAGGGTCTCAATACCCAAAATCCCCGAACAGACTACCGTGGTTCGTTATCTAATCGTCCAGGCCCTTGCCGGCCCGACTCGAATAACTTAGCCATAGGATTGAGCTCATAGGTCATAGAAATCCGAACAGATGCAGACACAGATAACAGATTCAAATTTTGCATAGTAAATTGGCATATGAACAGACTAGAGAACGAGTGTGATAAAGTACACCCTCGTCTCGAACAAATAAACAGATTGCAGAGCAGAAATCAAGTTAAACAGCAATGGAGGGGAGTGGTACACTCACCGGCTCAACCTCAAAAGTTTTTACTTCAGATTGGCCTTAATCGCCAAGAAACCCTAAAATAATCAAAATAAACCAATTGAAGGTTTCATATCCAAAATCGAGTAAACGGAATGCACAAGTGAGGCTCGACTACACGTCGTACGCCTTGCCCAAAAATACTAATGCAAGGGTGCAAAAACATGATTTTCTTGGAAACAAAAAGATAACATGAAGACCTAGGGTCAACAACCCAAAAGCCCTTCATTTCCATCAAAAAGGCAAACCCAACTTAAAGGAACCAAACGGCCTATAAAATCGGGCAGCACCTCCCCTAAATTTCTTACTTTTCCAGCCATTAAGGCTTCATTATATCCTCAAATCAGTCCCAACATTTCACACAAAAGTCATCTCATTTCCCAAAAGCCATTCACTAGGCTCAAAGCAGTACAAGTACAAAAGTTAGCTAGGAAATGACCGGAATAAGAGTAAGTCTTAAAACATGAAAGCAAGTACAATGAGACTCGATAACGAGTCAAAAAGCCATGCCAATCATAACTCAATAGGGTTTCATATGCATAAACAAGCATAATAGCAAACCAGAAATTCAGCAATGCACCACTTGACCTTAACAAAAAAAACAGTTTTCGTCCTCTTTTTGCGGTAATAGCACAAAATGCACTACGTTTATCGTATGAGGGCGTAAGACCCACCATCTCGAAGATAAAAGACAGGGCTACAACAATGTAGAAGGCCACTCAGTCCAAATCCTAGCACAACTAGGTCAAAAATGCAGAATACCACAACCTGAACCGCAATTGCAGGTTCCCAAATCACACAAAACTGTAATACGTCTATCTCAGCCTACACAGGTCCAATTGCATTGATTCCAAAGGAACATGAAAGCTAAGACATCAAGCTACATTTAATCAGAAGACACCAACTTCAAAATCCAAACCAATGCCAGTCAAAATAGACAATTACTATCGCAGTTCGCACATTCTGTTCACCCAGAACAGCAACAGTAAAAACGGCATAACTCACTCTACACTACTCCAATTCCCTAAAATTTTGTAGGCACTTCAAACTCATCAATACCTACAACTTTCATGTTTTGAGAAAAGTCCAATTCGGCCTCTATCTATGACCTAAAATTTCGGACAGAATGTTCAACCAAGAACCCTAATTTTCCAGAAATTCTTCCAAATTCAAAATTGGTTGTAATTATCACTAATTCACATCTACTAGAGTCATTCCCCCTCATTATCAACCATCATAGATGACCACAACATCACATTCATATTAAACCAGAAAATTCCTCAAAAATAGAAAAACTTCACCAAATCACTTCAAACCAAGATAAAAACCAGAAATTTCAGCACTTTAATCACTACTAAGCATAACTTAAGCATCATTAGGTGTAGGAGGAAATTTGAGCATCACTTACCAAGAAAACAAGAGAGAGGAAGTAGTAGGACACCTTAGCTCTCCAAGAAAGCTTCACCAAATCACTCACTATCACTAACTAAAGGGATTTTATGGAGTAATTGCAAGATCAAATGGTTGGATGGTTCACCTTGAGCAAGATTGGAGCTAAAACTTGAAGAGTTTCTTGCTTCCTTTTGGAGAGAGAGAGCCGGCCATATGAGGAGAAGAAATGGTGATTTTTGAGCAATTTTTTCAAGATATTTACTCAATTTGGTCAAAAGTCAAAAGTGTGAATAGTTGCCAACAAAGTCCAACCAATGGTTGTGTGACACTTGTCACTCCATTAATGTATTCCTATCCTTTCTTTTCTCTCTCACATCAATCAAATCTCACTCTCTACTTATCTCTTAACACCCGATAAATTTTGCACAGTATCCGAAACTTAACCTTATTGGCCGAATTTTTTCCGAACTTTTCGCACTAGTGGGTCCCACGTCCGATATACGTTCTTAATTTCTCAAAATCTATTCGATACTAGAAAAATCATCTAAAATCTATATTTACTCGTAAAAATAATCTAGAAAATTTTCCGGATACAGAAAGTGTAGAAAACAAGCCATTGAAATTAAGAAAGCCTAGAAAGATTATAAAACCTAACAAATGGAAAAATTACGGGTTCTCACACTCTCTCCCCCTTAAAGAAATTTCGCCCTCGAAATTTTCTTATCAACGGAATCCATCAAATCCAAAGTACCCAACGGACCATACCTTCTCCATCCTCAGACGAGTCAGGGACCTGATGCTGCTCTAGAGAATATACTCGAGCTGGTGCCTTCGATCCCGTCCCTTCTCCTTTCGTCTGTCCAGGGTTGCTCTTGGCGGGTTGCTGAGAATTGGGCTTGGTTGGTGGCAGAGTCCCTCTCCGCTCGCGCAGGCGAGCTGGACAGTTAGCAATCCGATGTTCAGCGCTTCCACAGCGCAAGCATTTTCCTTCTTTCTTCCAGCAATTTGTTTCCGTATGACTTGGCCCTCCGCAATATCCACAGGGACCACGAGTAGCAGAGACCAGTCCTCCCTGAGGGACATCACGCGACATCCCTGGTTGCCGTATTTCCCCGTTTCCCTTGCGAACTTTAAAGATTGTACTATTATCCGCTTGTTCTGAGCTGCTACCCGGAAAACCCCTTTTTCTTGCTTGGAAGTTTCTAACTTGTAACCCTGCAGTTTCAACGCGCTGAGCTTTTTCCACCGCATCACTAAAGGCATTAAGTTGGGCTACCGCCAGATCTTTTTGAATTTCTACGTTCAAGCCCTGGATAAAACGCCTTATTCGCCGCTGCTCGGTCATGATGAGTTCGGGCGCAAATTTGGATAGACGGGTGAATTGGCTCTCATATTCCGCCACAGTTTGAGCTCCTTGGCGGAGTCGAATGAACTCGTCTTCCTTCCTCTCCTGAACTAGAGGAGGGAAAAACTTCGCATTGAACTCTCTGATGAAGTTCACCCAAGTCCTAGGTGTCTGTTCTCGTTCCCACTTCTGCCGAATTACGTTCCACCAGGAACGGGCTGCCCCCTCAAGCTGGAACACGGCAAAAGTCACCTGCCGTTCGTCAGGGTAGTGTAGGGCTGCAAATATATCCACCATCTTTTCAAGCCACCTTTCGGCAACGTCTGGGTCAGGTCCCCCAACAAACTTTGGCGGAGCGAACTTTTGGAATCGTTCGAGAGCTCTGTCTTCGCTCTCGATATGGTTACCAGGGTTTCCAGGGTTAGGGTTTGGGTTTTGGCCCTGTTGCTGCACCACTTGTGCTAGCAAGTCTGTCATTTGCTGCATAGCAGCAGCTATTTGCACATTAGGGTTTACTTGCGGTTCCAGATTGGGTCCAGTAGAGGTTTCCCCCGTACCCCTAACCGGTGTGGGTTGTCTAGTTCCGCGCCCACGTCCCCGACCACTCCGTGTACCTTCCATAAGTTTTACTTGGTCTAGGCAATAATACTAAACCAAAATAAGCACGATGCATGTAAGTAACACTCAAAACTTTTATGATAACACACATTTATACATTCCAAACAAGATCAAAACATATATATACAAGTCGGTCAAAATTAAGCCACACACATATATACAGCCAGTTAAGTCAAGTACAAACATAGACGATTCACCGAGGAATGGCCTTTCTAGTTCACCAAATCCTTTCTAACCTAGGCCCTCATATCTTTCGTATCCGGGCGCAAGAATCCCATCTAAGATAATTCACAACTCGAGCCGGCCGGTCCCAAGAGTAAACCATCTTTATTAAGGATTCCTACCCGACATACATACCTAGCTTCCTCGAGTCTCATGATAATGATTCGTACACTTATCACATGCCCGGTTCATAACTTACGCTCAAACGAGCACTTAGACATATTCATGAAATTAGGACCACAACACCACTTGGCCCAGTCTCACTCCGCGCAGAGACCACGCGAAGTGGCTCTGATACCAATTGTAACAGCCCCACTTTCCCCTAAGGCGAACCAAAGGGGTGAGCGGACTGCCTGCCCAGCTCTCGCCAGGACTCACGATGCAGACTAGAACTATCTATAGCGATCCGGAACTTACGAACGAGCGTAAACGAGTCAAAATGGTAAAATAACCCAAAATAAGAAAATGAAATCCGGAGTCGGCCATGATAGTAACCGACCCGTCAGAACCCAACCGAAAGAGCACGCAAACATTCACATCCGAACTTTAGCGATTACAATCCAAAATGTCAATCCAAAATGTCATACAAAAGTTTTCAAAAGTTATTATATACACACGGTTTGCCAAATCAAAAGAGAAACCGCCCCAAAAGTACACTTAGGGTTTTAATACATGAGCTATTCAAAAGATATGTTCAACTAGCTCAATTTGGCAGCCATTTGTCAAATCCAGACCAAAAGGGTTTATTTTCCTGTAAGGAAAACAAAAGGAACGGAAAGGGGTGAGCTTGCGCTCAATGAGGTACCAGACAGATAGCATTAAAATCATGGCATTTCACATTTAACAAATCAGATACACATGTTAGATGTAAAGCAAAGGAACCAATGATTCAAATCAGAAGGATACGGGTGGCTCTCAGGAGCCAAATTTCCAGCGCAATACTTGATCCAAACCGGTTGACTCTCCGTCAACGTATATAGAACCAATGCGTCCGTAGACCCCTCTTATCACCGAATTCCGTCCACCAAACACCCCTTTACCGGGCCCGCTCACCTCAAACGAACAAAATGGTAATACTCGAGTATACCCGGAATCAAGGGTCTCAATACCCAAAATCCCCGAACAGACTACCGTGGTTCGTTATCTAATCGTCCAGGCCCTTGCCGGCCCGACTCGAATAACTTAGCCACAGGATTGAGCTCATAGGTCATAGAAATCCGAACAGATGCAGACACAGATAACAGATTCAAATTTTGCATAGTAAATTGGCATATGAACAGACTAGAGAACGAGTGTGATAAAGTACACCCTCGTCTCGAACAAATAAACAGATTGCAGAGCAGAAATCAAGTTAAACAGCAATGGAGGGGAGTGGTACACTCACCGGCTCAACTTCAAAAGTTTTTACTTCAGATTGGCCTTAATCGCCAAGAAACCCTAAAATAATCAAAATAAACCAGTTGAAGGTTTCATATCCAAAATCGAGTAAACGGAATGCACAAGTGAGGCTCGACTACACGTCGTACGCCTTGCCCAAAAATACTAATGCAAGAGTGCAAAAACATGATTTTCTTGGAAACAAAAAGATAACATGAAGACCTAGGGTCAACAACCCAAAAGCCCTTCATTTCCATCAAAAAGGCAAACCCAACTTAAAGGAACCAAACGGCCTATAAAATCGGGCAGCACCTCCCCTAAATTTCTTACTTTTCCAGCCATTAAGGCTTCATTATATCCTCAAATCAGTCCCAACATTTCACACAAAAGTCATCTCATTTCCCAAAAGCCATTCACTAGGCTCAAAGCAGTACAAGTACAAAAGTTAGCTAGGAAATGACCGGAATAAGAGTAAGTCTTAAAACATGAAAGCAAGTACAATGAGACTCGATAACGAGTCAAAAAGCCATGCCAATCATAACTCAATAGGGTTTCATATGCATAAACAAGCATAATAGCAAACCAGAAATTCAGCAATGCACCACTTGACCTTAACAAAAAAAACAGTTTTCGTCCTCTTTTTGCGGTAATAGCACAAAATGCACTACGTTTATCGTATGAGGGCGTAAGACCCACCATCTCGAAGATAAAAGACAGGGCTACAACAATGTAGAAGGCCACTCAGTCCAAATCCTAGCACAACTAGGTCAAAAATGCAGAATACCACAACCTGAACCGCAATTGCAGGTTCCCAAATCACACAAAACTGTAATACGTCTATCTCAGCCTACACAGGTCCAATTGCATTGATTCCAAAGGAACATGAAAGCTAAGACATCAAGCTACATTTAATCAGAAGACACCAACTTCAAAATCCAAACCAATGCCAGTCAAAATAGACAATTACTATCGCAGTTCGCACATTCTGTTCACCCAGAACAGCAACAGTAAAAACGGCATAACTCACTCTACACTACTCCAAATTCCCTGAAATTTTGTAGGCACTTCAAACTCATCAATACCTACAACTTTCATGTTTTGAGAAAAGTCCAATTCGGCCTCTATCTATGACCTAAAATTTCGGACAGAATGTTCAACCAAGAACCCTAATTTTCCAGAAATTCTTCCAAATTCAAAATTGGTTGTAATTATCACTAATTCACATCTACTAGAGTCATTCCCCCTCATTATCAACCATCATAGATGACCACAACATCACATTCATATTAAACCAGAAAATTCCTCAAAAATAGAAAAACTTCACCAAATCACTTCAAACCAAGATAAAAACCAGAAATTTCAGCACTTTAATCACTACTAAGCATAACTTAAGCATCATTAGGTGTAGGAGGAAATTTGAGCATCACTTACCAAGAAAACAAGAGAGAGGAAGTAGTAGGACACCTTAGCTCTCCAAGAAAGCTTCACCAAATCACTCACTATCACTAACTAAAGGGATTTTATGGAGTAATTGCAAGATCAAATGGTTGGATGGTTCACCTTGAGCAAGATTGGAGCTAAAACTTGAAGAGTTTCTTGCTTCCTTTTGGAGAGAGAGAGCCGGCCATATGAGGAGAAGAAATGGTGATTTTTGAGCAATTTTTTCAAGATATTTACTCAATTTGGTCAAAAGTCAAAAGTGTGAATAGTTGCCAACAAAGTCCAACCAATGGTTGTGTGACACTTGTCACTCCATTAATGTATTCCTATCCTTTCTTTTCTCTCTCACATCAATCAAATCTCACTCTCTACTTATCTCTTAACACCCGATAAATTTTGCACAGTATCCGAAACTTAACCTTATTGGCCGAATTTTTTCCGAACTTTTCGCACTAGTGGGTCCCACGTCCGATATACGTTCTTAATTTCTCAAAATCTATTCGATACTAGAAAAATCATCTAAAATCTATATTTACTCGTAAAAATAATCTAGAAAATTTTCCGGATACAGAAAGTGTAGAAAACAAGCCATTGAAATTAAGAAAGCCTAGAAAGATTATAAAACCTAACAAATGGAAAAATTACGGGTTCTCACACTCTCTCCCCCTTAAAGAAATTTCGCCCTCGAAATTTTCTTATCAACGGAATCCATCAAATCCAAAGTACCCAACGGACCATACCTTCTCCATCCTCAGACGAGTCAGGGACCTGATGCTGCTCTAGAGAATATACTCGAGCTGGTGCCTTCGATCCCGTCCCTTCTCCTTTCATCTGTCCAGGGTTGCTCTTGGCGGGTTGCTGAGAATTGGGCTTGGTTGGTGGCAGAGTCCCTCTCCGCTCGCGCAGGCGAGCTGGACAGTTAGCAATCCGATGTTCAGCGCTTCCACAGCGCAAGCATTTTCCTTCTTTCTTCCAGCAATTTGTTTCCGTATGACTTGGCCCTCCGCAATATCCACAGGGACCACGAGTAGCAGAGACCAGTCCTCCCTGAGGGACATCACGCGACATCCCTGGTTGCCGTATTTCCCCGTTTCCCTTGCGAACTTTAAAGATTGTACTATTATCCGCTTGTTCTGAGCTGCTACCCGGAAAACCCCTTTTTCTTGCTTGGAAGTTTCTAACTTGTAACCCTGCAGTTTCAACGCGCTGAGCTTTTTCCACCGCATCACTAAAGGCATTAAGTTGGGCTACCGCCAGATCTTTTTGAATTTCTACGTTCAAGCCCTGGATAAAACGCCTTATTCGCCGCTGCTCGGTCATGATGAGTTCGGGCGCAAATTTGGATAGACGGGTGAATTGGCTCTCATATTCCGCCACAGTTTGAGCTCCTTGGCGGAGTCGAATGAACTCGTCTTCCTTCCTCTCCTGAACTAGAGGAGGGAAAAACTTCGCATTGAACTCTCTGATGAAGTTCACCCAAGTCCTAGGTGTCTGTTCTCGTTCCCACTTCTGCCGAATTACGTTCCACCAGGAACGGGCTGCCCCCTCAAGCTGGAACACGGCAAAAGTCACCTGCCGTTCGTCAGGGTAGTGTAGGGCTGCAAATATATCCATGTTAGTCCCACAGACAACCAAGAGGGGGGGGTGAATTGGTTTGATTAAAATCTTAACCAAGATTATGCACTTTTTTGTTAATGAAAATTTACCTTCCTTTTTAGTAATGATCAACCAAGTAGATTAGAAGACAATAGCAATATTGATCGGAGAAGCAAGTATAGATAAGCAATGAAGATTTTATTAAACAGAAATGTAAAATAGAGAAACAAACCAAGTGTCTACCAAGCTTTACCCAAACTTGAAGACCAAACACAAGGAAGAGCAACTTCTCTTTGATGAAAGTCGATCAACTAGATGTACAATGGAGGGAGCACTTCCTTCTTGCCCTAAGCCTCACTTAGTCAAGCCAAGAAGTTTTACAATCACTCAGAAAACCCTCAACAGAGCTACACTAAAGATCCTTTCACTCACAAAAGAAAAGCTCAACAGAAATTCACACCACTTTAAAACAAATCTGCTTTGGAGACTATTTTGTAGCTAAAATATCTCACTAGATCTTGTAAACAAAGTGTGCAAAAGTTCCTACTTCGTTCAGACCAGTTTGATTTTAAAGAGAACCAGAAATGGGCTTCATCAATGCTTCCAACGGATAGAAGGCAGCTGAAGAGTCAACTAGCCGTTGGGGCTGTCGGACGTCCGACGATCGAATCATCGTCCGAACCAATCGTCCGATGATAGCCAAGTTGAGGTTCGGACGTCCGATAAGTTCTTTGTCGTCCGACAGCACAGCGTCCGACCTTGGGCCGAGAGCTAGCAAGTTATCTTGGAATTTTTCGGACGTCCGATGCGATTGATTAGCGTCCGATGGCAAGCGTCCGATCCTTCCGGACGTCCGATGCTTCTATGTGAGCGTCCGACGGTGCTTCCTTCCTGATGTTCTTCATCCTTTCGGACGTCCGACAGTTTCCTTTCGGCCGTCCGACCTGATTGTCATGTTTTTGCTTCACATTTTGGTTGTTTTGCTTTTGATGACATATTCGAACCTGATTCTTGGATAGACAAAAACACTTGTTTTTGAAGAAGGTTAGATAAACATTTCAAAGTGCCAAGAATGACACACTTAAAAGACAATATCTTTGATCGGAACAAAACAATGCTTTCTTTGTTCCATCAGGCCTGATCAAAGTATTCACTTTCTTGGACTGTATTTCAAAGAACTTTTGTGATCATCAAAACCAAGAATAACATTCTCCCCCTTTTTGATGATGACAAAACAAAAGTTTGAAATGAAATTTGATGATTGCAATGAAAGCTCCCCCTTTCAAAATAGACAAGAACTCCCCCTGCCATAGTGAATCAAAGAACTTTTGAAAACCTCCCCCTCACTAGACTGCCCAACCGAGTTTAGACAATCATCCAAAATCATGACAATTAAGTAACACACAACCAACATATCACCAATTCAATCCATCAGCAAAATCCAAAGTTAATTAAACCATCAATCAATTCATCATATCCAACATTATCAATCATCAATCAGATGTCTCCCCCTTTTTGTCATCACAAAAGAGCAAACCAAAAACATCCATCTTATACACAAATACATCTTATCCAAAATGTAAACCAAAAACAATTCATTCCATTCACATAAACAGAATAAACAAACATCACCAGTACTTAAACATCACCAATAACTTCCATCAAGATACTTAGAAACATCACAGAACTTAAACATAAACAAGAATATCCATTATATTACACCTCAGTACTTAGATCATCCATCAACACACACCAAAAGAAACTGAGAATATCCATAACATAACATATTCTAAAAGAGACAAACAAAATGCAAATGTCCTAAATGATGATCTACGTGGATCCAGGTGTCCTCCGAGAAAGCTGATATTGGTCGAGATCCTCCTCTTCAGTGTCTTCATTATCTTCAGCAGCTTCTACAATTGGTGCCTTGCCTTTGTCTGATGTGGAAAGGCCATGAGGAGTCACAGGAGTTGCTGGATTCGGATCTGGAACTGATGAACCTGGATCAGTGGTTCGAGGTTCTTTGTCATGTGAGACTTCCTCAACCACAGGTGGAGGAAAAAGAAGATTCTTTTTGTCAAGAAAGGCAGTTTGTTGCTCAGAAGACATGGTGAGCATGAGACCATGTTCTAGAAGAAGAACATGCTGTTTGAGTTCTTGAAGAAGCTCAATTACTTCATTACTGGAAGAGGAAGATGCTTTAGTGGCAGACTTCCTAGGGTGAATGGGAGTGAGTGAAATGGGTGAAGGATCATGTGCAGTCTTAGACCTAAGTTCACTAGAAGATGCACCCTTATAAGCCCACAGATTATCTTTGAAAACAAGATTTTTCCTTTCAAAATACCCTTTTGTAAAGGCATAAGAAGATGCTTCTTTAGGACAAACACCTAGAATAGGGACTTTGTTAAACTCAAAAATCTTTTGAAGAAACTTTCCATAAGATAATTTTCTGCGAGAATCAGTGGCATAGCGAAGTAAGAACTTGCACATGACAAAACCAAAATCAATACGAATTTTTTCTTGAAAACAATAAAAGAGGTACAACTCCATTTTGTTTGCATCAGTTCTGTGGCCATCAGTAGGCACAAGCAGGTTTGAAATGATAGAAAAAGCAATTAAATTCACAGGGGCCAGATCATTCAATTTAGCATCAGCAGGTGAGGAAAAACTTCTTTTGAAATAGGTTAACATTTTTGTCCCATCAAAATGATTTGCAGCAGTAGGAAGCTCTTCATAAGAAAAGAAATTAGCAATCTTATCTTTGCATAAACGTTCAATGGTAGTATTTAAAATGGAGTTCACGATTTCAGAATCAATGATTAAGTCTACCCCATTAACCCTGGAAAATATTTCAGTTGGGTCAGAACCTTTCCTTAGATTGGCAAAAAATTGATGCAACATATCAGGATAGTAGACATTTGGCATAGAAATAAGATGTGACCATTTCTGGAAAGCAAATAGACTCAGAATGGATTCTAAACCTATGGAGCGAAATTCAGAGGGGTTTACAGTTCTTTGAGGGATGACACCCTTCTGGGATATCCAGGAGTATTTGTCTTTCGCAGCATCATCAAAGAATGTAGGAGGAGGAACTGATTTAGGAGGCGGTTGAGAGGAGGTCCCCTGTCCAGATTCAGGCTGAGATGTGGGTTGTGGAGTAGGCCGTGACATTTGACCCTTGATAGCTCCCCTTTTGAAGCGTTTGGATGTCCGTTTGACAGTAGGAAGATCCTCATCCTCATCCCTGAGTGGATGCTTGCGTCCGGCAGTAACTTTTCCTCCCCTTAGATTCACCATTGTTCTAAATGTGTGGAATGGAGGATGCAAATGATGCACACAGCAGTAAGGAAGTGATTCGCACAGAAATTTTGGGACAAAAACACCTTGAACGAGATTTGACAGAGCGGTTATGCAAGAGTAGGGTTGTGAGGAAAATTTGGGGATTTGCGAAATGTTACTCAGTTTGGTGAAATGATCAGGAGAAATGAAACGCAAACGATGGGGAAATGTTTTGGTTGAGTCAATTTGGGAAAGGTAGTTACAGAATGGTACGAATTTGAGAGTGAGGGAAGAGAGAGTTTTCGTCCGAGAGGAAATAGGATATGAGGAGACTGAAGCAAATAAGGAAGAAAGTTGATTTAAAACAAATGAGCCGTTGCACTGTCGGACGGCCGAACGAAGTTGTACGTCCGACAGTTGCGTCCGAACAGGCGCAATTCTGGAAAATGGCTGAAGAACATCATCGGACGTCCGTTCATCTTCTTTCGGACGTCCGAAGACTTTGAGAAATATTAGGATGATTTTTCGATTATTCCTAATTTTGATCTTAGATGAATGAACTGATCTAATGGCAGAGCTTTGGTAAATATATCAGCAAATTGATCTTTAGAACAAACATAATTTACACATATTTCACCTTTTTGAACAAGATCACGAATAAAGTGATGCTTTATATCTATGTGCTTTGTCCTAGAATGATGAATAGGATTTTTGGTCAAATTTATAGCACTAGTATTATCACAGAATACAGGCATGCAGTCATACAACAATCCAAAATCATTCAAAGTGTGCTTCATCCACAAAAGTTGAGCACAACATGCACTAGCGGCAATATATTCCGCTTCGGTTGTAGACAAAGATATTGCATTTTGCTTTTTGCTAAACCAAGAGACTAAACAATTTCCAAGAAAATGACAAGTTCCACTCGTACTTTTTCTATCCACATGACAACCTCCAAAATCAGCATCCGAATAACCATATAGAGCAAACTCATTAGATCTAGCATACCAAAGACCATAGTCTAATGTACCTTTCAAATACCTAAAAATTCTTTTTACAGCATTCAAATGTGATTCTTTTGGACAAGATTGAAATCTAGCACACAAGCAAACAGCAAACATAATATCAGGTCTACTTGCGGTTAAATAAAGTAGGCTTCCGATCATACCTCTATAATGCTTTTCATCCACATGATTACCTTCTTCATCTTTGTCAAGCTTTGTAGAAGTGCACATTGGAGTTCCAACTTGTTTTGAGTCCTCCATGCCAAACCTTTTCAGCAATTCCTTGGTATATTTTGCTTGATTTATAAAAATTCCCTCAAGAGCTTGATGTATTTGAAGTCCAAGGAAGAAATTTCATTCTCCCATCATACTCATTTCAAATTCATTTTGCATAGTGGTGGAAAACTCCTTACATAGATACTCATTAGTAGCACCGAAAATAATATCATCAACATATATTTGCACAATAAGAAGGTCTTTCAACACGTGCTTAGTAAAAAGTGTGGTGTCCACAACACCCCTTTTGAAACCTTTTTCAATCAAGAAACCACTTAATCTTTCATACCAAGGTCTTGGAGCCTGTTTTAAACCATATAAAGCTTTAGAAAGTTTAAACACATGACTTGGAAATTTTGTATTTTCAAAACCGGGGGGTTGATCCACATACACTTCTTGATCAATAAAACCATTTAAAAAGGCACTTTTAACATCCATTTGAAACAATTTGAAACCTTTGAAGCAAGCAAAAGCAAGAAGCATTCTAATAGATTCTAATCTTGCTACGGGAGCAAATGTTTCATCAAAATCAATTCCTTCTTCTTGTGCATATCCTTTAGCAACTAATCTGGCTTTATTTCTTACAACAACACCTTTATCATCCAACTTATTTCTAAAAATCCACTTTGTGCCAATGATAGGCTGATTTTGAGGTCTATCAACAAGTGTCCAAACTTCATTTCTCTCAAATTGATTAAGTTCCTCTTGCATGGCCAAAATCCAGTTTTCATCCTTTAAAGCATCATTGATATTTTTAGGTTCAAAAAGAGAAACTAAAGCAAAATTATCAATCAATTTTCTCGATGAGGAACGAGTGTTTACCTTCTCGGATGGATCACCAATTATAAGTTCTTTTGGATGATTTTGGCTGAATTTCCAAGCCTTGGGAAGATCTTTGAGTGGATCATCATTTTTGTCTTCATCTTCAACTTCTTGATCATTTTGAACTTCATTTTCCATTTCAGTTGCTGCTGGTTTAGAACTTCCTTCATTCCCAATTGATAGCTTTTCCATTCCTTCTCGAACACCTACATCATCATCCTCACACAAACTTTTGGAATTATCATCATTGGCTTCATCAAATGTTATATGTATAGCTTCTTCAATCACAAGAGTCCTTCTATTAAAAACTCTATATCCTCTTTTATTTTCACAATATCCCAAAAATATTCCTTCATCAGATTTTTTATCAAACTTGCCAAGATGTTCCTTTAGATTCAAAATAAAGCATTTACAACCAAATACTTTGAAATAACCAACCGTAGGTTTCTTATCAAAAATCAGTTCATAAGGAGTTTTCTTCAAAATTGGTCTCAAGAGAATTCTATTCATTACATAACATGCAGTGTTTACCGCTTCAGCCCAAAGGTATTTAGGCAATCTACATTCATTCAACATAGTTCTAGCAGCCTCTTGGAGAGTCCTGTTTTTCCTTTCTACAACACCATTTTGCTGTGGAGTCCTTGCAATAGAAAACTCATGAGTTATACCATTATAATCACAAAATTCTGGAAATCCACAAAATTTGAATTCAGTTCCATTATCACTTCTAATTCTAACAATTTTTAAACCAAGCAGATTTTGCACTTTAGCAAACAATGAAGTAAAATTCTTGAAGGCATCATCTTTATGAGCAAGAAATATCACCCAAGTGTATCTAGAATAATCATCCACAATCACAAAACAGTATTTCTTACCACCCAAGCTAGAGATTTGAGTAGGGCCAAATAAGTCAAGATGCAAGAGTTCTAAGGGTTTTGAAGTAGATACACACTTCTTTGTTTTAAAAGAAACTTTTGTTTGCTTACCAAATTGACATGCATCACATATTTTATCCTTTTCAAAAACTGATTTTTGGCAAGCCTCTAACTAGTTCCTTTTTCGAAATTTCCTTTAGTAAGTCCATGTTAAAATGACAAAGTCTTCTATGCCACAACCAAGGATCTTCATTTGAAGCTTTAAGACATTTTAAGCTAGAAGAATCAACTTTATCAAGAATCACAATATATATGTCATTAAACCTCTTACCTTTGAACACAACATTGTATTTGGAATCAAGTACAATGCATTCAAGCTTTTTAAACAACACATACAAGTCTTTATCACACAATTGACTAACACTAAGCAAGTTATAACCTAAGTTATCAACCAAGAGCACATTATGAACAAAAGTTTCACCATCCTTACCAACATCACCTATTCCAATTGTCTTAGCTTTCACATCATCACCAAATGTTACCTTTCCACTTGATTTTGATTTCAGCTTTATGAACAAGGAGGGATCACCGGTCATGTGCCTTGAGCAGCCGCTATCAATAAACCATTTGGACTTGTTTGATCCTTTTTCCTGAAAAGATAAGGTGTTTGGTACCCATTTTAATTTTTGGGTCCATAATAGTTAGCATTGTATCTAACTAACCACATGCATTTCATCCCTTTGTTCAGATTTCTTTTCACATAGCAATCTCCTTTCAAATGCCCTCTTTGACAACAGAAATCACACATAATGAAAGAGTTCTTAACATGTACTGGTTTGATATATCTCAATCCACCTCTTCTATATGTTGTGAAGCCATGTGCAATTTTGTTGTGAGCAAATGTTCTTTGACAAGCAGTAAGATGGGTAGATGATATGTTTCTTTTGAGAAAATCCTGTTTTCTTGATTTCAAAGTTTCATCCAAGATGTCCATTCTTTTCTTCAAATCACCATGCTTTTCCTTCAGCATTTCACAAATATTAGTCTTTCTGTCAAGCTCGTTTTGAACATCACATCCGGCTCTTACAAGGCATTCATTGTCAGTCTTTAGATGTTTATTTTGTTGAACCAGACTTGTATTTTCTTGAATGAGAAAAGCAATTTTCTGTTTTAACAGCTTGTTTTTATCATAAGATTCCTTCAAGGCATTATGTAGCTTTTCAACAAAAGATTCAAGATCGTCATCTTCATCATCATCACTTTCAGATTGCGAGTGAGTGGAAGTTACCTCATTATTTCCAATAGCCATGAAGGCCATTTGAGCTGATTCCTCTTCTTCTTCAACTTCCCCTTCGGAGTTGCATTCATTCCAAGTAATCTGAAAGTTGTTGAATCTTGGCTTTCGATCAGCTTTTCCATCTTTCATCTTCTTCATGGGGCATTCATTTGCATAGTGTCCAATCTGTCCACATTCGAAGCATTTGTCCAACTGTTTCTTGTTGAAATCTTGTTTTCCTTTGTACTTTGCGGTAGATGGTTGATTCTGGAATTGATTGCTAGGACCTCCCCTTCTAAACTTTCTTTTATTCAAAATTCTTTTGAAGCCTCTGGTGATAAGAGCAAGATCATTATCATCACCATCCGAGTCTTCATCATCCAGGTGAGCTGGATCATCTTCACCTTGAGTAGTCTTTAGAGCAATGTTTCTCTTTGCTCTAGCATCCTCTTCCTCCTGCACTTAAGATTTCAGTTTCAATCATAAGAGGTTAGTGAGTTAATTGATGATTCAATAGGCCACAAGAACTTAAATTCTTAGCTCTTTCTATTGCAGTACTGTTATTTCCCCATTCTTTTTGCCCAATTGCATTGAGAATTTTTCTGTTCTTCTCTCCCAAGGTGTACTCTTTGCCCAACACCTCGAATTCTTTGATTCAGTCAGTGAACCTGGCAAAACACTTTTGTCCAATATCCTCAAGGGTTAATCTTAAAAGATTCATTACTTTGTGACCAGATGGCCTTTCTCTGTTTCTCTCACATTGTCACCACCCTCATGGATTTCTCTTACTTATCCCACATTCTTTGGCTATTTACAGCCTTTCACTCTAATTGATTCATTTGAATCTAAGCACTATAGAGAACATTCATGGCCTTGGCATTCAATGTGAGGTTTATAGTCCTGTCTTGAGCCATTCATTTCAGCTCTCATTTTGGCCGAAGCAGCCCTGTATCTGCATCAAGGAAGTTAGCTTCATTGCGTCTTCACTCAACAATTAAACCACAGTTCAATATCAATAGATTGCAAAAAAGATAATCATTCGTTCTTTCCAGCTAACATAGTTAGAGGCCACTGAACATGAGGAGGCCTAGTAACAGATTGCCCCTCAACAAACATAGCATGACTGGTTGTCATCTTTACTCAAGCCGTTAGAGCTTAATCTTCAAGGAGGAGACCAGCTCTGATACCATTGTTTAGTTCCCACAGACAACAAGAGGGGGGGATGTGAATTGGTTGATTAAAATCTTAACCACAGATATGCACTTTTTTGTTAATGAAATTTTACCTTCCTTTTTAGTAATGATAAACCAAGTAGATTAGAAGCAATAAGAATAATTGATCGGAGAAGCAAGTATGAATAAGCAATGAAGATTTTATTAAACAGAAATGAAATAGAGAAACAACCAAGTGTCTACCAAGCTTTACCCCAACTTGAAGACCAAACACAAAGGTAGAGCACTTCTCTTTGATGAAAGTCGATCAAAGTAGATGTACAAGGAGGGAGACTTCCTTCTGCCCTAAGCCTCAACTTAGTCAAGCCAAGAAGTTTTACCAATCACTCAGAAACCCTCAACAGAGCTACCACTAGATCCTTTCACTCACAAAAGAAAGGCTTCAAACAGAAAATTCAACACTTTAAACCAATCTGCTTTTGAGACTATTTGTAGCTAAAATATTCACAAGATTTGAAACAAAGTGTGCAAAAGTTCCTACTTCGTTCAGACCAGTTTGATTTTAAAGGGAACCAGAAATGGGCTTCATCAATGCTTCCAACGGATAGAAGGCAGCTGAAGAGTCAACTAGCCGTTGGGGCTGTCGGACGTCCGACGATCGAATCATCGTCCGAACCAATCGTCCGATGATAGCCAAGTTGAGGTTCGGACGTCCGATAAGTTCTTTGTCGTCCGACAGCACAGCGTCCGACCATGGGCCGAGAGCTAGCAAGTTATCTTGGAATTTTTCGGACGTCCGATGCGATTGATTAGCGTCCGATGGCAAGCGTCCGATCCTTCCGGACGTCCGATGCTTCTATGTGAGCGTCCGACGGTGCTTCCTTCCTGATGTTCTTCATCCTTTCGGACGTCCGACAGTTTCCTTTCGGCCGTCCGACCTGATTGTCATGTTTTTGCTTCACATTTTGGTTGTTTTGCTTTTGATGACATATTCGAACCTGATTCTTGGATAGACAAAAACACTTGTTTTTGAAGAAGGTTAGATAAACATTTCAAAGTGCCAAGAATGACACACTTAAAAGACAATATCTTTGATCGGAACAAAACAATGCTTTCTTTGTTCCATCAGGCCTGATCAAAGTATTCACTTTCTTGGACTGTATTTCAAAGAACTTTTGTGATCATCAAAACCAAGAATAACAATCCACCATCTTTTCAAGCCACCTTTCGGCAACGTCTGGGTCAGGTCCCCCAACAAACTTTGGCGGAGCGAACTTTTGGAATCGTTCGAGAGCTCTGTCTTCGCTCTCGATATGGTTACCAGGGTTTCCAGGGTTAGGGTTTGGGTTTTGGCCCTGTTGCTGCACCACTTGTGCTAGCAAGTCTGTCATTTGCTGCATAGCAGCAGCTATTTGCACATTAGGGTTTACTTGCGGTTCCAGATTGGGTCCAGTAGAGGTTTCCCCCGTACCCCTAACCGGTGTGGGTTGTCTAGTTCCGCGCCCACGTCCCCGACCACTCCGTGTACCTTCCATAAGTTTTACTTGGTCTAGGCAATAATACTAAACCAAAATAAGCACGATGCATGTAAGTAACACTCAAAACTTTTATGATAACACACATTTATACATTCCAAACAAGATCAAAACATATATATACAAGTCGGTCAAAATTAAGCCACACACATATATACAGCCAGTTAAGTCAAGTACAAACATAGACGATTCACCGAGGAATGGCCTTTCTAGTTCACCAAATCCTTTCTAACCTAGGCCCTCGTATCTTTCGTATCCGGGCGCAAGAATCCCATCTAAGATAATTCACAACTCGAGCCGGCCGGTCCCAAGAGTAAACCATCCTTAGTAAGGATTCCTACCCGACATACATACCTAGCTTCCTCGAGTCTCATGATAATGATTCGTACACTTATCACATGCCCGGTTCATAACTTACGCTCAAACGAGCACTTAGACATATTCATGAAATTAGGACCACAACACCACTTGGCCCAGTCTCACTCCGCGCAGAGACCACGCGAAGTGGCTCTGATACCAATTGTAACAGCCCCACTTTCCCCTAAGGCGAACCAAAGGGGTGAGCAGACTGCCTGCCCAGCTCTCGCCAGGACTCACGATGCAGACTAGAACTATCTATAGCGATCCGGAACTTACGAACGAGCGTAAACGAGTCAAAATGGTAAAATAACCCAAAATAAGAAAATGAAATCCGGAGTCGGCCATGATAGTAACCGACCCGTTAGAACCCAACCGAAAGAGCACGCAAACATTCACATCTGAACTTTAGCGATTACAATCCAAAATGTCATACAAAAGTTTTCAAAAGTTATTATATACACACGGTTTGCCAAATCAAAAGAGAAACCGCCCCAAAAGTACACTTAGGGTTTTAATACATGAGCTATTCAAAAGATATGTTCAACTAGCTCAATTTGGCAGCCATTTGTCAAATCCAGACCAAAAGGGTTTATTTTCCTGTAAGGAAAACAAAAGGAACGAAAAGGGGTGAGCTTGCGCTCAATGAGGTACCAGACAGATAACATTAAAATCATGGCATTTCACATTTAACAAATCAGATACACATGTTAGATGTAAAGCAAAGGAACCAATGATTCAAATCAGAAGGATACGGGTGGCTCTCAGGAGCCAAATTTCCAGCGCAATACTTGATCCAAACCGGTTGACTCTCCGTCAACGTATATAGAACCAATGCGTCCGTAGACCCCTCTTATCACCGAATTCCGTCCACCAAACACCCCTTTACCGGGCCCGCTCACCTCAAACGAACAAAATGGTAATACTCGAGTATACCCGGAATCAAGGGTCTCAATACCCAAAATCCCCGAACAGACTACCGTGGTTCGTTATCTAATCGTCCAGGCCCTTGCCGGCCCGACTCGAATAACTTAGCCACAGGATTGAGCTCATAGGTCATAGAAATCCGAACAGATGCAGACACAGATAACAGATTCAAATTTTGCATAGTAAATTGGCATATGAACAGACTAGAGAACGAGTGTGATAAAGTACACCCTCGTCTCGAACAAATAAACAGATTGCAGAGCAGAAATCAAGTTAAACAGCAATGGAGGGGAGTGGTACACTCACCGGCTCAACCTCAAAAGTTTTTACTTCAGATTGGCCTTAATCGCCAAGAAACCCTAAAATAATCAAAATAAACCAATTGAAGGTTTCATATCCAAAATCGAGTAAACGGAATGCACAAGTGAGGCTCGACTACACGTCGTACGCCTTGCCCAAAAATACTAATGCAAGGGTGCAAAAACATGATTTTCTTGGAAACAAAAAGATAACATGAAGACCTAGGGTCAACAACCCAAAAGCCCTTCATTTCCATCAAAAAGGCAAACCCAACTTAAAGGAACCAAACGGCCTATAAAATCGGGCAGCACCTCCCCTAAATTTCTTACTTTTCCAGCCATTAAGGCTTCATTATATCCTCAAATCAGTCCCAACATTTCACACAAAAGTCATCTCATTTCCCAAAAGCCATTCACTAGGCTCAAAGCAGTACAAGTACAAAAGTTAGCTAGGAAATGACCGGAATAAGAGTAAGTCTTAAAACATGAAAGCAAGTACAATGAGACTCGATAACGAGTCAAAAAGCCATGCCAATCATAACTCAATAGGGTTTCATATGCATAAACAAGCATAATAGCAAACCAGAAATTCAGCAATGCACCACTTGACCTTAACAAAAAAAACAGTTTTCGTCCTCTTTTTGCGGTAATAGCACAAAATGCACTACGTTTATCGTATGAGGGCGTAAGACCCACCATCTCGAAGATAAAAGACAGGGCTACAACAATGTAGAAGGCCACTCAGTCCAAATCCTAGCACAACTAGGTCAAAAATGCAGAATACCACAACCTGAACCGCAATTGCAGGTTCCCAAATCACACAAAACTGTAATACGTCTATCTCAGCCTACACAGGTCCAATTGCATTGATTCCAAAGGAACATGAAAGCTAAGACATCAAGCTACATTTAATCAGAAGACACCAACTTCAAAATCCAAACCAATGCCAGTCAAAATAGACAATTACTATCGCAGTTCGCACATTCTGTTCACCCAGAACAGCAACAGTAAAAACGGCATAACTCACTCGACACTACTCCAAATTCCCTGAAATTTTGTAGGAACTTCAAACTCATCAATGCCTACAACTTTCATGTTTTGAGAAAAGTCCAATTCGGCCTCTATCTATGACCTAAAATTTCGGACAGAATGTTCAACCAAGAACCCTAATTTTCCAGAAATTCTTCCAAATTCAAAATTGGTTGTAATTATCACTAATTCACATCTACTAGAGTCATTCCCCCTCATTATCAACCATCATAGGTGACCACAACATCACATTCATATTAAACCAGAAAATTCCTCAAAAATAGGAAAACTTCACCAAATCACTTCAAACCAAGATAAAAACCAGAAATTTCAGCACTTTAATCACTACTAAGCATAACTTAAGCATCATTAGGTGTAGGAGGAAATTTGAGCATCACTTACCAAGAAAACAAGAGAGAGGAAGTAGTAGGACACCTTAGCTCTCCAAGAAAGCTTCACCAAATCACTCACTATCACTAACTAAAGGGATTTTATGGAGTAATTGCAAGATCAAATGGTTGGATGGTTCACCTTGAGCAAGATTGGAGCTAAAACTTGAAGAGTTTCTTGCTTCCTTTTGGAGAGAGAGAGCCGGCCATATGAGGAGAAGAAATGGTGATTTTTGAGCAATTTTTTCAAGATATTTACTCAATTTGGTCAAAAGTCAAAAGTGTGAATAGTTGCCAACAAAGTCCAACCAATGGTTGTGTGACACTTGTCACTCCATTAATGTATTCCTATCCTTTCTTTTCTCTCTCACATCAATCAAATCTCACTCTCTACTTATCTCTTAACACCCGATAAATTTTGCACAGTATCCGAAACTTAACCTTATTGGCCGAATTTTTTCCGAACTTTTCGCACTAGTGGGTCCCACGTCCGATATACGTTCTTAATTTCTCAAAATCTATTCGATACTAGAAAAATCATCTAAAATCTATATTTACTCGTAAAAATAATCTAGAAAATTTTCCGGATACAGAAAGTGTAGAAAACAAGCCATTGAAATTAAGAAAGCCTAGAAAGATTATAAAACCTAACAAATGGAAAAATTACGGGTTCTCACAGTTATGTGAACTTTCTTGTTTCCATTGGGGAAACCGAGTGAGTGCGAACCTTGAACGAGGAAAAAAAATTTGGTTGGATTTTGACGTGGTCACGGTCCATTGCGCTTTCCGATGATTCATTTTTTTGAAGTTCTTTGGACCGTTTGGTAAGGTTTATGAATGATTTGATCCGTAGTCCTGCCGAGAGATTGGCAGGCGGTCCGCCAACCCTTTGGTTCGTCTTAGGAGGAGGTGGGGCCGTCACAGATGGTATTAGAGCTCTTATCGAGCTCGTGCCGAGAGAGGATTCTTGGACTGTTGGGATTGACTTGTTAAGTGTGGAACAAATATCTATTGTTGGGGACATTAGATACGTACGTCAGGTAGGAATCGCTAGTAGGGGTGATTTACTTTTGGGACTGGTCGGCTCGAGTTGTGAATTATCTTATTATGGATTCTTGCACTTGAGTATCAAAGTGGAGAGCACTAGAATATGGGTCTATATCTCGATTGAACTTGAGATAAATTTGGATGGTAAACGTCAAGGTGTGAAAGATTCTAGTATTAGACTTGAGATTGAACTGATCAAGGAGAGTGGAGCAATGAGTGTCGTCATGGACTGGTTTCGTGCATGTCTAGCTAGGGTTTCTAGGGATGATGGCTAGTTTGTGGACGTCGTGAACGTTAAGGCGCTAGTATTGTAACTTGTTTCATTTCTCCCGTACCTGTGTATCCTTGTTCCGTGTCTTTATGATTTTGCTACGATTTGATTATGGTTACACATCTATTTCTTTTAAACTTATTTTAACTCTTGCTTGACTGTTTATTTTCTATTTTCTACCCTTCTACGATACCGCATAGAAATTTGATTTTGATTATTATCGTGCCGAGATTGAGAGTTTTTGAAACTCATAGGTATTTATGATTTGGAAATGCTTTTATCGTACTTTATTTTGCTTATACCTACAAGTCTATTTTCAAAAGAGGCATGGAGGGTAGTACTATGAGTAAGAGAAAGCCACTTAAGAATTGGAGGAAAATCCTGTAACATCAAGTTTTGTGCGAGCAAAAGTTCGAATTTCGAGAACGAAATTCTTTTAAGGGGGAGAGAGTGTGAAACCCCGAAATTTTCCTTGTCTTTATAACCCTTATGTGAACTCACTTACCTTAGATTCTTGGTTGTTTTAATGGTTGAATTTGAGCCAAAAGAGTGAATTTTGTTAAGAAAAGTTTCATAATCTAAAGTTGTTAGAAAATCTAGAAATTTTCGCAGGAGGCTCTGCGCAGCTTTGGGAAATTTGCTATAACTTCGTATAGGAAAGTTAGAATTGAGTTCCGTTTGTTGCGTTTGAAACTAGACTCATAGGGCTTCCTACGGTGTAAATTTAGAGTTTGATTCAATATCTATAAGTTTTAGAAAATTGACAAAGTTGACTGAAAATTCTGCTCTGCACAAGTAAACATAGGAATGTTGTAGTAGCTTATGGCTCAATTTGGACCAATTTATGACCTAAATCTCTTTGAGGTGTCTTCTAAAGATTATTAGTATTTGAAGTCTAATTTTTAACAAGCCATGTTGCATGAATTTTTTATATTTATAACTCAAGTTATGATTTTTCTAAAGGAATGACATAAGTTAGGGTTTTTGTGCATACTAGGGTTTTGGTGTGTTTTTTTTTTGTGCATTTTGGTAGTGTGATTGTGAGAACTTGTAAAATCCCTCATATTTTCTTAAAAATTCCCTTTTATTTGGAATCCATTATTTTACAATAGCTTGACTACTCATTCACCCTCTCAATAATTGCAATTAAACATAGAATCAAGGGTTTTTCCTTTCGTTTTCTTGTTATCGTAAATTAGGATTTTTGCGTCTTTTGGTAGAATGAATAATCGGTGTGGAGTGTGTACTCAATTTAGTGGTTAAGAGTGAGTTTAATATTAGAAAATGTGTATGATTAGAAGTGTTAATAATAAGTTAGTGAATTATAAGTGAAAACCCTAGTACGTACGAGTTAAAGAAAAACAGTGTGAACCGACGTGTACCGTTTGTTACCGAGTGAGTGCACCACTTGAACACTACTTTATTACCTTAATCTTCTTCCTCTAACAATGAGGGGTTTTCACTTACAAATAAAATTATTTTTAATGCTAGAGGAATAAATAAATGGTTGGTGGAATGAATGAACGAAGGGTTCCATATGAGCATGTATCCTTTTAATGAATGTATTATCATTATTTTATATTGTAAATGTTTTCTGGATTATTTGTTATTACATGATTAATGTCCTTGTTTAATGATTTGGCTATGTGTATGGAACCTCACTGGGCTTTTAACTCATTCCGTTAGCTTTGTTTTCCTTACAGGGGATGCGAGCGAGGGCGTGAGTCTTGTGCAGACTAGCTTGGTCTAGTTTTTTGAAATTTTATTTTTTTTATTGTTCTCGTACTAGTGCTTGGATAAGGTTGGATGTAGTAAGAACTTAAAGCTTTTGTTCTAATTGAGATTGTATTTCTATTTGAGATGGATATGAATGTAAGTATATGTTTCAAGTTTGGGAATTGTTTTTTGCTTAGTCTCGAGGTTATATCTTATTTCACTTGATGAAAGCAATCGAGTCCTGGCGAGAGCTGGGCAGGCGGTCCACCAAACCCTTTGGTTCGCCTTAGAGGAAGGTGGGGCTGTCACAAGTGGTATCAGAGCCACTTCGCGTGGTCTCTGCGCGGAGTGAGCTTGGGCCAAGTGGTGTTATGGTCCTGATTTCGTGAATAAGTATGAAGGATTAAGTGCTCTTTTGAGCATAAGCTATGAATCATGAATTGTTATAGGTCTTAAATCTCTTTCGTGGTACTTGAAGACAATAGATATGTACGTCAGGTAGGAATCTCAATGGTAGATAATTTACTCTTGGGACTGGCCAGTTCGGGTGGTGAATTATCTTGGATTCTTCTACTCGAGTAAGCGGGAGTTGAGGGCAATACTAAGGACTTGCGATCTTTATTGTGGGGAACAGGAATGGTCTAATGTTTGGTGAGAGTAAGTGCCAGGGGTTAACGAATGTCTAATTCGAATGGTAAGAGAAGTGAGAGATTGGACGGGGAATATTTTAACTGAGTGTGGAACGGTATGTCGTGTTTTCTTTTGTTTTGCCTCTGTATTGCTACCATATATATTTGGCTTGTGGCATGTATTATACTTACGTGTATAGTATTTTCCGTACTTGATTTTGTTTTCGTTCAACTTGATATGTAGCTTTGTGAATTTGGTGTGTTATATCTTGTCGTTTTAGTCAATTTACTTTGTTACATACTAAATCACCTTTTTTTAAAAAAAAGAGAGAGAAAAAGGTTATGGAGGGGAGACGTAGTCGCGGACGTGGAGCTTGTCGGGGCCGTGGGGCTAGGCAAGCTCAAGAACCAAGAAATGAAAGAGAAACAGCAGCTGAGCAAGATCGTTGGCCAAGGGTTGAGGCAGGAGACCAAGTAGCGACGGCGATCCAACAAATGACAAATATCCTAGCGTGATTGGTAGATCAACAAGGTCAAATGCCAATGAATCAACCCCAGAATCCCGAGGTAGGAGAGGATAGGGCTCTGGAGCGGTTTCAAAAATTTGTACCTCCAAAATTCCTTGGAGGGCCTGATCCAGATGTAGCTAAACAGTGATTAGAAACAATGATTAACATCTTCGCAGCCTTGAACTACAGGGAGCAAAGACAGGTGAACTTTGCTGTATTCCAATTCGAAGGACCGGCCCGAGCATGGTGGAATGTTATTAGGGCAAAGTGGGAGAGAGAACAGACTGCATAGACATGGGTGAACTTTATAAGGGAATTTAACGAGAAGTACCTCCCACCTTTGGTCTAAGAAAGGAAAGAGGATGAGTTTATTGGATTGCGTTAGGGAACCCAAAGTGTGGCCGAATATGAGACTAAATTTACTAAACTGTCTAAGTTCGCTTCCGAATTAGTGGTTACAGGGCGAAGGAGAGTGAGATGGTTTATACAAGGATTAAATTTGGAAATCCAGGAAGCTTTAGCGGCGGTTCAAGTTAATACTTTTACTGAGGCTTTAGAGAAAGTTCAAAGAATTGAGGACGCGAAAGCACAAGTAAAAACTTTTCAAACACGAAAAAGAAGTACATCTAGTAGCATATCTGAGAAATCTAGAGAAAAGATAATGCCCTCCAAAGTGCAAAAAGTGAATCATTTACCTCACCCACCATGGACATTAGGAGCACTAGATGAAGGGTCTACAAAAGGAAGTCAAATAGGACAAGAGGAAATTTGTCGAGAAGGCCAAACAGTAGTTCCTCGCTTGGCTTGTGGATACTGTGAGAAATCAAATCACACTGAGAATGATTGCTGGAGGAAAGGCCGAAAGTGTTTGATTTGTGGGAGCAGCAATCATCAACATAGCAATTGCCCGAAGAAACAGCCACAAGAGAATAGTACTCAACAAGTGGGTGGAACCAAACCGAAACAAACTAATGAAAGAGAGAACCGAACAAAAGTACCAACACAGGTATATGCCGTAGACCAGCAACAAGCTCCGAGGTCATCTGAGGCAACGGAAAGTAAAAATTTTGAGGACGAAATTTCTTAAGGGGGAGAGAGTGTGAGAACCCGAAATTTTCACATTTTTTAGGCATTATTTTATTTTTGCCTACATTTTTATATTTTCCTTTAAAGTATTAAAGTTTCTATACATTTTTATAAGTAAGTACAATTTTAAATCATTTTCCTAGTATAAGTTAGTGTACGTTAAGTTTGAAGTGCATTGTAGACGTGGGACACGCTAGTGCGATAAAATTTTGGTGACTAAGTGATTTTTGTGCTAAATGTTATTATTTTATACGATGCTAGGAGATGATTAGAGGTTAGCTAGATAGATTAACCATTGGGAGAAGGAAGATAAGCTTAAAACATTCAAGGTGCCACGTGTCGCGAACCGATTGGAAGTTGGACTTTGACCTAATTCTTACCTTTACTAAATATCAAATTCTAACCAATTTCTTTCCGTTTTTCCTTGTTCTTGGCCGGCTTCTCTTGAGGAGAAAAACAAGGGAGAGTTCTTCAATTTCTAGCTTCCAAACTTGCTCAAATCTTGAGTTTTAGTCAACCAAATTTGAAACTACTCCATACAAGTGCTCACTAAGGAGGTTTAAAGGTTTTGGTAGAGTTATTTTGGAGGAGGAGGTCTAAGCTACCATTTTTCCTTGTGGTCATAAGGTATATTGTCAAGAAAATCCTTCTTTACTTCTAGTAATGGCATATTAGTGGTTTAGAAATGAGAAATATGTAGTTTTATGAGGAATATTGTGATTTGAAGTAATGATTGAGGAATTTTCAGTCTTCTTAGAGAATTTTCTGCCCTCATGTGATGATTAATGGTTGGCCATGATTTACTAACTTTGATATGCGAAAAATCTAGTGTTTTGGTGTTAGTTTCATTTGCCTAAAGAAATTTTCCAGCTTATGTGCATTAATTCCAGGTTTAAGTTTTTGTACTACCCTGTTCTGACCAGTTTTATTCGGCCATGATAGAGGCCGAATTGGGTTTAGTTTAAAACATGAAAGTTGTATGAAATGATGTTTTATAACTTCCTGTAAAATTTCAGATCAATCGGAGCACTGTAGCATGTTAAATGACAAAAAATACCCTTGACTGCCATAGGTAGAGTTTTGCGGACAGTTTTGACATTTCAGCATTCTGGCCTCATTTTTTCACCTTTATCCTTATTAAATTAGCTTTTGATCAAAACATGAAAGTTGTAGTGCTATTTTTTAGCTTTCCAACGCATCTGAAAACGTCTCAATCAGACGTTTGTAGCCTGAGTTATTGTCATTTGAACACAATGCTGTTAACCTGCCTGATGGTGAAATTATGGTTCTGTAATTTGCAAATTTGACCTAGATAACTATGAACTGGGTTGGATTGTCTTCATCAAAGTTGTATCCCTTTGGCTTATCTTCGAAACGGTATAAATTGTACCCCAATCCGATAAGCGTAGCTTCGGTTGTGACCAATACGCTAAGAGACGTCGAACCTGTCTTTTTGTTCTATGTCTTAAATCTCATTTCCGGTCACTTTTCTAGCTTGGTTTTGTAATGGAATGACTTTTAGCATATTGAACGGCTATTGTAATGAGATTATTTGTGTGTGATTTTGGAGGCTGATTGAGGAAAATAATGAAGCCATAAATGGCTGGAAAATAGGTAAATACAAAGGGCGTGCTGCCCAAATTTGCACTCGAGAGCTAGGTAGATGTACTCGCGACTTGAGTAAGGGTTGAGGATGAAACTAACTTGAATCATCTAAGGTATTCAAGTCTTCTTTATTAGAGGTATATAAGTTAGAATCTGGCCGAAACTTGTACCCTTGAAAAAATGAAATTTACGACTAATAGAAATACGTTTTCTTCGTTTCTTCGACTCAAATGGAGATTTCAAAGTTTTACGAGCGAGTATAAGTTTTACAAATATTTTACCCATGTCCTTTGGTTTAAATGTACTCTTTTCACTTTCAAAACTATACTTATACTTTGTACTAGTAGTTATTCGGATTTTCTTTGGTTCACCTAAACTTTGGATGGTTTAACTGTAATATTTTCTATTGGTTATTATTAGGGTTCCTTGGTGATTGAGGGTATTACCCGGAAGGAAACTTTGGATGTTATTTTGCTTAAATAGGTGAGTGTTCTTTGTACGTTATATTTCCAATGACTATGTAGATTGTTGTGACTATGTGACTATTTATGAATGTTGGATTAAATGTTAAATGTTTTCAATGATTTCTAAAAATGAATTTTGCTAGGCGAGGGTGTACTTTATCGCACTCGACCTAAATGAATGTGAAATTTACAATGATTAAATGTTTAAATACTACTTGTACATGAATGTAAGCCTTTTGGCTGAATTGGGCTCTTGCCTTTCGTTGCCGGTCGACTCTGTGATACCCCGAATTTTAGGACAATGTTTTTCCCTAGTTATTTTAAAATTTCGATTTATTTCTTTTGTTTTGTTTTAAAAACATTGTTTTTTTTAATTGGACACTTTAAATTTAAATCAAAACCCTAGTTTTACTTGTGACTAAAAGGTTATTATGTAATTGAATTTATGTATGACAATGCATATTTTATTATAGGTAATTATAATGGTTGGGTGGTTAGAAGATTAATGAGGTGTAATTATGCTTGTGGATTTCATTAAGTTAGTGATCGATGGACTTAATTGTAAAGATTAAAAGAAGTTGGGGTCATAGTGTGAGGACTAGCAAAGTAAGATTATTAGTAACATCAAAGCTTCTAGGATCTTCCTAAGCTTAAATTTGATTGGTGGAGAAAAAGTCTAAATTGACCATTGGCTTAAATATCTTCTATTGTTAGTAAATGAAAAACAAAGCCAAAAATTAAGAGGAAAAAGAGAGAGAGAGGGCCGAGAGCTCTATGGGAGGTTCAAGAGGAAAAGTTTCAACTTTGGTTTCTTGATTTCTTGCTCAATCTTGCAAACTAACCGGTAGCTTCATCAAATAATCCATAGAAATTGCATTGCTATCTTGGAGTGGAGTGTTTTGGTGGTTCAAGTTTCCTAGGGGTTGTTGTGCTTCTCTAATGCTAGGTAAGGTTGGTATTAGTTCATGTTTGTGTTCTTTATTGGTTTACAAGTGAAAGTTTTGGCTTGTTTAGGTAGATTTCATTATTTTAGTAGTGGTTATAGTAAATTCCAGCCTTCTAGTGTAATTTTCAGCTTTGGTTGTTGAAATGCATGGTTGTTCTTGGTGTTCATCTTGTGGTAATGCTTATGTTTAGTGTATGGAAGTGAATTCATAGTTAAAAATTGTTGGGTTTGTAGCATATAAAATTTCGGTCAGCAAGAAAGGTGATTTGTAAGAATTGATTTCCAATTTTAATGCTGAAATTATCCTGTTTTTGACCATGTCTTTTAGTCCGTGTTAGAGGCCGAATCAGCCTTGAGTTAGGTAGATATACTCATGACTTGAGTAAGGGTTTGAGGACGAATCGAACCTGAATCGTCTAGGGTATTCAAGTCTTGTTTCATAGAGGTCTATAAGTTAGAAATCGGCCGAAACTTGTACCCTTGGAAAAATGAAATTTATGACTAATAGAAATACGTTTTTTCCATTTCTTCGACTGAAATGGTATTTCAAGTATAATTGCTTCAAAGTTTCAAAGGTTTAAGAGCGAGCATGAATTTTTCGGAATTTGATAAGTATCTTGAATACTATTTAAACGAGTTGCATTTACTTGATTTTCTTGAAGCGAAACTCCTATATTTCGAACTCTAGAGAGTTTTACGTTCGTAAAAGATATTTTAAAGCAGATTTGGACTCCAACCAAGGAGTTGGACCTGAACGTGACTTTTGAGCGGCACTAGACCTTTGGTGAGTGCTTCCAAATACCTGGTTGAACTGGACACTTGTTGTCAATACTTGATCATTGTAAATACATGATATGTGATTTGTTTGATAGGGCAAGAGTATACTTTATCGCACTTGTCCTAATATGGTATATACTTGTTTATTGTTGCAATTAACTTGATATACATGTACTTGAGTTGTAAGTGCGGAGCGGCAGTATGTACCACATTCAATCCTAGTGGGAGGTGCCTCTCATTCCCGTCTCCGTACTTTTATCTTGATTCAGTCGATTGGAGTGTTATCTCATCAATTTTTTGGGGACCCAAACCCTATTGGTGTGACGCCCCGAAAAAATTGAGTTTGAGAACCCGGAAATTTTCTAATTTTCTAGGGTTTATTTTTTAAACGCCCGCCTTTTCTACATTTTCTTGATTAGAAAAATTCCCCAGATAAAGTTTATGAGCAAAAATAGTTTTAAAATGATTTTTCTAGTATCGGTTAGTTTTTGAGAAATTAAAAGCGTATTTTGGACGTGGGACCCGCTAGTGCGGTAAATGCATTATATTTTTAACCACTTGTTGGAATTTTGTATTAAGTGATATTATTTTACAAAGTGTTAAGATATTTTATTGGAGAGACAAAAGGATAGAGTTGCATTAATGAAGTGACATGTGTCACTTTAAGAGAGGTTGCCACTTATTTGACTTGTTTGACTTTTGACCTTTCTTACTAATTGTTGATTAAATATCTCAAATTTGCCACAAAAATCACCATTTCTTTCTCTTCTTTGGCCGACCAACCTTAAGGAAGAAAGGAAGAGAGCTCTTCACCATTTTAGCTAACATCTAGCTCAAATCATCCAACCCAAGTGCTGAAATTTGTTTCTACTCCATCAAATTCTTCCATTTGGTGCTAGTGAGTGTTTTGGTGAAGTTTGTTTGAGAAGCTAAGGTGTTCTACAACTTCCTCTTTCTTGTTTACTTGGTAAGTGGTGCTTACACTTCCTCTTACACCTAATGATGCTTAAATTGTGCCTAATGGTGGCTATAGTGTTGGAAATTGTGGTTTATTTCTTGGTTTGGGATGAAATGGTGAAGTTTACAATTTATTGGTGAATTTTCTGGTTTAATGTGATCATGATGTTGTGGCCTTGTATGATGATTGGAAATGTTATGTAATGAAGCTAGAAGGTGGAAAAAGTGGACAATTGCAACCAATTTTGGGTTTGGAAGACATTCTGGAAAATTAGGGTTCTTGAAGCTACATTCTGTCCGAAATTTTAGGTCATATATAGAGGCCGAATTGGCCTTAGCTCAAAACATTAAAGTTGTAGGGAATGACATTTTAGAGGTGCCTACAAAATTTCAGGTCATTTGGAGTAGTGTAGAATGAGATATGTCGTTTTTACTGTTGCTGTTCTGGGTGATCAGAATGTGTGAACTGCGATTGTAATCGTCTGTTTTGACTGGAATTGCTTTGGATTTGGATGTTGGTGTCTTCTGATGAAATGTAGCTTGATGTCTTAGCTATCATATGCCTTTGGAATCAATGCATTTGGACCTGTGTAGACTGAGTTGGACGAATTACAGTATTGTGTGATTTGGGAACCTGCAATTACGGTTCTGGGTTGGTTTTCTGCATTTTTGACCTAGTTGTGCTAGGATTTGGACTGAGTACCCTTCTACATTGTTGTAGCCCTATCTCTTAGCTTCGAAACGGTGGGTTTTACACCTTCATCCGACAATCGTAGCGCCATTGGTACCATTACCGCAAAAGGACGTCAAAATTGTTTTCTGGTTTTGAGCAATTGTGGTTAATTGCTATGTGATTGGGTTTGATTGTAGGATGGAAAGGATGAATTTATGGGGAAATGCTGTCCGATTTTAATAGCGTTGGTTACCTTAAGTTTCAAGTGAAAGGCTTGGACTTGAATGATGGAATTGGCTATATTGAACAAGGATTATGAGCCGTGGAGGTGAGTGACCTTAAACTACTTGCAACGTTACTTTAAAATGTTTCTTGCATCGTTTCTTTGATTGCATGTCCTGTGTGCCGGCATATAAGTTCTTGACATGTTTTGGCTCAAATGAGTACTTGGAATTCGTGTGCTAGACTCCGACGTTTCCTCCACCGTTTAATGTTCCTGTAGAGCACCAATGGGCTCAATGTTCAATGTTCAATGTTAATGTTCAATGTTAAATGATTGTTTGGAGCGTTGGACGTCTAAGTACCATGATTTCACTGGCTCATGAGAGAAGTGAAAGTGCATTGATTGTTGAAGCATGACATTATTGAAATGAACGATTGTGAAACTGATTTGATAACTGAATTTCTTGGTTACTCGCTGAGCTTCTAGCTCACCCCAAAATATTTTATTCCCCTCCACAGGGCTCAAGGCGAAGGAGTGGCTTGTAGTGTTTATCGTGGATTATATCATGTATGGATTGAATTTGGATTTCCTTTTGTGTAATCGTTCATATTGGGATTGTATTGAACGTTTAGAATTGCTTGGATGTGTAATCGTCTAGTTTTGGACTTCCTCCTGTATAATAGTTGGTATCAAGGATCAGAGTGGCGCTGCGGAAGCGTGGACGCTTCGCTTTTGATATGTAAATGTTGGAATATCGGATTTATATTTGAGATTGTATCTTGTATTTGTTTGAGGATTGTAGTGAACGACTGAGTCCCGGCGAGAGTTGGGCAGGCGGCCCGCCGAACCCTCTGGTTCGCCTTAGGGGGAGGTGGGGCCGTGACAATTGGCTAGTTAATCGAGTCGAGCCAGCAAGGGATTGGTCGATTAGATAACGAACCATGGATATCTAGTGTTGTCTAGTGGAGTGTTATCTCCTCGACTAATCGGTATACTCGAGTATTACCGCCAGTGTTTATTGAGGATTTTGGGCCCAATAGGGGGTTTGGATGGTGGATGGAGAGTAGTTTAAGTGGTGTTCTACTGGATTGGTTACTTACATGAAAGTTGACGGAGTGTCAACTATTACTTGATCAAGCTCTGGTGATGCAATGGGAATTTGGTTCCTGGGAGCCATCCGTATCCTTATACTTTGAAATGATTAGTACTTATTGTGTTATTGTTTCATTTTAAAAGAAAAATTTTACACTCGCTCTTTTTGAGATTTGCTACTTGAAGTGTTATTGCTCACTTTTTATGAACTTTTCATGCTCATTACTTTGCTACATTGAAACTTGTGCTTATAAACAATGATTGATTTGCTATTTGGAACCTCATTGGACTTTTAGCTCATTCCACGCCGTTTGTTTTCCGTACAGGGGTACGAGCGAGGCGTGAGATCGGTACAAACTAGCGTAGTCTAGTTTTTGAATTTTGTAATTGTACTCACACGAGTCACTCGATTAGGGTTGAATGTATTTAGAATTTCAATCTTTTGATGTATTTGGGATTGTATGGATGGTTGAGATAGAAATGAATGCATTTGTATGTTCCAAACTTGGGAACTGTTATTTCGTTTATTATTGAGGTTGCACCCTATTTTATTTCATGTGAGTGAGTGAGTCTTGGCGAGAGTTGGGCAGGCGACCCGCCGAACCCTGGGGTATGCCAGAGGGGGAGGTGGGACCGTCACAGATGGTATCAGAGCTCCTATCGTGCTCGTGCCGGGAGAGGGTTTTCGGACTGTTGGGATTGGCTTGTTAAGTGTGGAACAAATGTCTATTGTTGGGGATCTTAGATACGTATGTTGGGTAGGAATCTCAAAAGTGGTTGATTTCCTCTTGAGCGTAGCTAACTCGAGTGGGGAAATGATCATATTTTTGGATTCTTGTACCCGAATACCAAATAGTGATACCTTTATGATAAGTCGATATCCCGAGTAAAATGAGAGTAAGTTTGAATGGCGAAAGCCAAGGCACGGGGAATGCGAATAGTCTGGATTTATTGAAGATATTAGTGAGATTGGGGACCCTGATTATTCACGCGTACGTACTTGGTTGTACATCGTCAAGTTTTGATTAAGTATGGTGCCTGAGCAATACCTAGAGTTAATGTCCCGTCCGGTAGGATGTGTGAATTGCTATGATATGTATATAAAGAAAGTGTGTTATTTTCAATGTGTTTTATTAATTTTCGTTTTATGATTTGAAAATGCTTTTATTGAACCTTATAGCTATTTTATTTTGCCTATACTTATTTACGAATAAATATATGAATTTACGAATAAATGTATGAATTTTGAGGACGAAATTCTTTTAAGGAGGGGAGATTGTGAACCCCGAATTTAGGACAATGTTTTTCCCTCGTTCTTTTAAAATTTTGATTTATTTCTTTTGTTTTGCTTTAAAAACATTATTTTTTTTAATTGGACACTTTAAATTTAAATCAAAACCCCTAGTTTTAGCTGTGACTAAAAGGTTATTATGTAATTGAGTTTATGTATGATAATGCATATTTTGTTATAGATAATTATAATGGTTGGGTGGTTAGTAGAGTAATGAGGTGTAATAACCTTGTGGATTTCATTAAATTAGTGATCGATGGAGTTAATTGTAAAGATTAAAAGAAGTTGGGGTCACAGTGTGAGGACTAGCAAAGTAAGATTATTAGTAACATCAAAGCTTCTAGTATCTTCCTAAGATTAAATTTGATTGGTGGAGAAAAAGTCTACGTTGACCATTGACTTAAATATCTTCTATTGTTAGTAAATGAAAAACAAAGCCAAAAATTAAGAGGAAAAAGAGAGAGAGGGCCGAGAGCTCTATGGTAGATTCAAGAGGAAAAGTTTCAACTTTGGTTTCTTGATTTCTTGCTCAATTTTGCAAACTAACAGATAGTTTCACCAAATAATCCATAGAAATTGCATTGCTATCTTGGAGTGGAGTATTTTGGTGGTTCAAGCTTCCTAGGGGTTGTTGTGCTTCTCTAATGCTAGGTAAGGTTGGTATTAGTTCATGTTTGTGTTCTTTATTGGTTTACAAGTGAAAGTTATGGCTTGTTTAGGTAGATTTCACGATTTTAGTAGTGGTTATAGTAAATTCCAGCCTTCTAGTGTAATTTTCAGCTTTGGTTGTTGAAATGGATGGTTGTTCTTGGTGTTCATGTTGTGGTAATGCTTATTCTTAGTGTATGGAAGTGAATTCATGGTTAAAAATTGTTGGGTTTGTAGCATATAAAATTTCGGTCAGCAAGAAAGGTGATTTGTAAGAATTGATTTCCAGTTTTAATGCTGAAATTGTCCTGTTTCTGACCGTGTCTTTTAGTCCATGTTAGAGGCTGAATCAGTCCTAGGTTAAAACATGAAAGTTGTAGAAAATGATGTTTTATAGTTGCCTGTAAAATTTCAACTCAATCCGAGCACTGTATCATGTGAAAAGACAAAAATACCCTTGACTGCAATAGGTAGAGCTCTGTGGACAGTTTTGACATTTTATCATTCTGGCCGCATTTTTTCACCCTGATCCGTACTAAATTAGTATTTGGCCAAAACATGAAAGTTGTAGTACTATGTTTTACTTTCCAACGCACCTGAAAATGCCTCAATCGGACTTTTCTAGCTTGAGTTACTGTCATTTGAACACAGTGCTGTTAACCAGCCTGATGGTGAAATTCTGGTTCTGTAATTTGTAAATTTGACCTAGAGACACTATGAACTGGGTTGAGATTTCTTCATCAAAGCTATAGCCCTTTGGCTTAGCTTCGAAACGGTATAAATTTTATGCCAATCCGATAAGCGTAGATTCGGTTGTGACCGATACACTAAGAGACGTCGAACCTGTTTTTGTTCTATGTCTTACACCTTATTTCTGGTCACTTTTCTAGCTTGGTCTGTAATTGTATGACATTTAGCCTATTGAACGGCTATTGTAATGAGATTATCTATATGTGACTTTGGGACTGATTGAGGAAAAGAATGAAGCCATAAATGGCTGGAAAATGGGTAAAAACAAAGGGCATGCTGCCCAAATTTTCACTTGAGAGTTAGGTAGATATACTCACGACTTGAGTAAGGGTTTGAGGACAAATCGAACTTGAATCGTCTAGGGTATTCAAATCTTGTTTCATAGAGGTCTATAAGTTAGAATTTGACCAAAACTTGTACCCTTGGAAAAATGAAATTTATGACTAATAGAAATACGTTTTCTCCATTTCTTCGACTCAAATGGTATTTCAAGTATATTTGCTTCAAAGTTTCAAAGGTTTAAGAGCGAGCATGAATTTTTTGAAATTTGATAAGTATCTTGAATACTACTTAAACGAGTTGCATTTACTTCATTTTCTTGAAGCCGAACTCCTATATTTCGAACTCTAGAGAGTGTTACATTCGCAAATGATATTTTATCGCAAATTTGGACTCCAACCAAGAGTTGGACCTGAACGTGATTTTTGAGCGGCACTAGACCTTTGTTGAGTGCTTCCAAATACCTGGTTGAACTGGACACTTGTTGTCAATACTAATCAACGTAAATACATGATATGTGATTTGTTTGATCGGGCAAGAGTGTACTTTATCGCACTTTTCCTAATATGGTATATACTTGTTTATTTTTACGATTAACTTGATATACTTGTACTTAAATTGTATGTATGGAGCGGCAGTATGTACCACACTCAATCCGAGTGGTAGGTGCCTCTCATTCCCGTCTCCGTACTTTTATCTTGATTCAGTCGATTCGAGTGTTATCTCATCAACTTTTTGGGGACCCAAACCCCATTGGTTCGTTAATCGAGTCGAGTCGGCAAGAGTTTGGTCGATTAGATAACGAACCATGGGTATCTAGTGTTGTCGAGTGGAGTGTTATCTTCTCGACTAATCGGTATACTCGAGTATTAGCACCAATATTTATTGAGGATTTTGGGCCCAGTAAGGGGTTTGGATGGTGGACGGAGAGTAGTTTAAGTGGTGCTCTACTGGATTGGTTACTTACATGAAAGTTGACAGAGGGTCAACTATTACTTGATCGAGCTCTGGTGATGCAATGAGAATTTGGCTCCTGGGTGCCATCCGTATCCTTATACTTTGGAATGATTAGTACTTATTGTGTTATTGTTTCGTTTTAAAAGAAAAACTTTACACTCGCTCTTTTTGAGATTTGCTACTTGAAGTGTTATTGCTCACTTTTATGAACTTTTCATACTTATTACTTTGCTACATTGAAACTTGTACTTATAAACAATGGTTGATTTGCTATTTGGAACCTCACTGGATTTTTAACTCATTCCATGCTGTTTGTTTTCCTTACAGGGGGTACGAGCGAGGCATGAGACCGGTACAGACTAGCGTAGTCTAGTTTTTAAATTTTGTTATTGTACTCACACGAGTCACTCGATTAGGGTTGAATGTATTTAGAATTCCAATCTTTTGATGTATTTGGGATTATATGGATGGTTGAGATAGAAATGAATGTATTTGTGTGTTCCAAACTTGGGAACTGTTATTTCGTTTATTATTGAGGTTGCACCCTATTTTATTTGATGTGAGTGAGTGAGTCCTGGCGAGAGTTGGGCAGGTGACCCGCCGAACCCTGGGGTACGCGCTAGGGGGAGGTGGAGCCGTCACAGATGGTATCAGAGCTCCTATCAAACTCATGACGGGAGGGGATTCTTGGATTGTGGGGATTGGCTTATTAAGTGTGGAACAAATGTCTATTGTTGGGGATCTTAGATATGTATGTTGGATAGAAATCTCAAAAATGGTTGATTTCCTCTTGAGCGTAGCTAACTCGAGTGTGGAAATGATCATATTTTCGAATTCTTGTACCCGAATACCAAAGAGTGATACCTTTATGATAAGTCGAGATCCCGAGTAAAATGAGAGTAAGTTTGAATGGCGAAAACCAAGGCACGGGGAATGCGAATAGTCTGGATTTATTGAAGATATTAGTGAGATTGGGGACCCTGATTATTCACGCGTACGTACTTGGTTGTACTTCGTCAAGTTTTGATTAAGTATAGTGCCTGAGCAATATCTAGGGTTAATGTCCCGTACCGTAGGATGTGTGAATTGCTATGATATGTATATAAAGAAAGTGTGTTATTTTCAATGTGTTTTATTAATTTTCGTTTTATGATTTGAAAATGCTTTTATTGAACCTTATAGCTATTTAATTTTGCTTATATTTATTTACGAATAAATATATGAATTTATGAATTAATGTATAAATTTCGAGAACAAAATTCTTTTAAGGAGGGGAAATTGTGATACCACGAATTTTAGGACAATGTTTTTCCCTCGTTCTTTTAAAATTTCGATTTATTTCTTTCGCTTTGTTTTAAAAACATTATTTTTTTAATTGGACACTTTAAATTTAAATAAAAACCCTAGTTTTACTTGTGACTAAAAGGTTATTATGTAATTGAGTGTATGTATGTATGACAATGCATATTTTATTATAGGTAATTATAATGGTTGGGTGGTTAGTAGATTAATGAGGTGTAATTAGGCTTGTGGATTTCATTAAGTTAGTGATCGATGGAGTTAATTGTAAAGATTAAAAGAAGTTGGGGTCATAGTGTGAGGACTAGCAAAGTATGATTATTAGTAACATCAAAGCTTCTAGGATCTTCCTAAGCTTAAATTTGATTGGTGGAGAAAAGTCTAAGTTGACCATTGGCATAAATATCTTCTATTGTTAGTAAATGAAAAACAAAGCCAAAAATTAAGAGGAAAAAGAGAGAGAGGGCCGAGAGCTCGATGGGAGGTTCAAGAGGAAAAGTTTCAACTTTGGTTTCTTGATTTCTTGCTCAATCTTGCAAACTAACCGATAGCTTCACCAAATAATCCATAGAAATTGCATTGCTATCTTGGAGTGGAGTGTTTTGGTGGCTCAAGTTTCCTAGGGGTTGTTGTGCTTCTCTAATGCTAGGTAAGGTTGGTATTAGTTCATGTTTGTGTTCTTTATTGATTTACAAGTGAAAGTTATGGCTTGTTTAGGTAGATTTCATGATTTTAGTAGTGGTTATAGTAAATTCCAGCATTCTAGTGTAATTTTCAGCTTTGGTTGTTGAAATGGATGGTTGTTCATGGTGTTCATGTTGTGGTAATGCTTATGCTTAGTGTATGGAAGTGAATTCATGGTTAAAAATTGTTGGGTTTGTAGCATATAAAATTTAGGTCAGCAAGAAAGGTGATTGTAAGAATTGATTTCCAGTTTTAATGCTGAAATTGTCCTGTTTCTGACCGTGTCTTTTAGTCCATGTTAGAGGCCGAATCTGTGAGAATCCGAAAATTTTCTGAATTTCTAGGCCTTATTTTCTTTCTTTGCACCCGTTTTCTACATTTTTGTTATTATATTAACTTTAGAGATATTTTTATAAGTAAATATAGTTTTTAAATTATTTTTCTAATATAAGTTAGTTCATGAGATATTAGAAGTGTATATTAGACGTGGGACCCGCTAGTGCGCTAAGTGCGGTAATTTTGGCCAATTAGGTTAAGTTTTGTATAAAGGGATTAATTTACTAGGTGTTAGAAGATAATTAGAAGTTATCTAGATAGATTAACCTTTGGTAGACAAAAAGATAAGAATAAGCATAGGAAAGGACAAGTGTCATGAAACCATTGGAGGGTGGATTTGACTTACTATTCATCACCTTTACCAAATACCAAAAATTGACCAAAATCATCTTCATTCTTCATGCTTTTTGGCTGGCTATTGAGGAGAGAAAAAGAGAGGAAAAACCTTCGTTTTGTCTTGCAAATCCAAGCCAAATCTTGAGTTCCAATCTTTAACATCTCAAAGTACTCCATAAAAACTCCTTGCTAGGAAAGATTTAAGAGGTTTGTGGAGTTGTTTTGGAAAGAAAAACCCTAAGTTATCATCTTTGTTGAGGTGTCAAGGTACTTTGCTTACAAACTTCCTCTTTACTTCAATTAATTGATAAGTAGTGGCTTATAGTTGTTATAGATGCTACTTTGTGGAAGATTTCATGGATTAAAGTGGAGTTAGCTAAATTTCTGATTTTTTTGGGGATTTTTCTGTTTTCATATGATGATTATGGTTGGCCTTGGATTGATGGCTCTAAATTGTGTTAAATGGATCCCTTGTGCATTAATTGCGGTTATTTGCGGAAAATTTCAGCTTGTGCGGAAAATTACAGTTTTAGGGTTCCAATCTGCCCTGTTCTGACTGGCTTTATTAGTGCATATTAGAGGCTGAATCAGGCTTAGGTTAAAACATGAAAGTTGTAGCAAATGATGTTAAATAGCTGTCTACAAACGTTCAACTCAATCGGAGCACTGTAACCTATGAAATGACCAAAATACCCTTGACTGCCCAAGAACCCTGTTTCGCGGACAGATTTCTATTTTCGTGGAGATTTCCATTTTTGACCATGAAAATGCATGATTTGGCTTTGGAGGCCTTCATAAGAAATGTAGGTTTATGTTTTGGTTTCGAAACACCATAATATTCGTTTCAATCCGATAAGTGTAGCTTCAGTTGTGCTTATTGTGCCGAAAGGTGTATTCTATAGTCTATAATGTGTATGTGGTTGATTTGAGATGAATTGGTGTTGCTTGCATGATGGAAAAGTAAGGAAATATAGGGGATATGCTGTCCAAATTTTGGGAATGTTGGATTCCTTCGAGTTTGGTTTGGTTTGGGATATATATAAGATGGGCTTTTGGGGTTGTTCGAGCCCTAAGTTTTCATATTACCTTTTTGTTCCTGAAATCATGTTTTGCACACTTGCATGAGTAATTATTTGGCGAGTTCTACGACTTGTAGTCGAGCCTCATTTGTGCATTTTATTTACTGGATTTGTGGCTGTGGGAACCATAATTGTTTACCTTGGTTATTCTAGGGTTTCTTGGTGATTGGAGCCCTACCTTGGTTGAAACTTTTCTTTAACTGGTGAGTGTACCACTCCCCTGAATTGTTGTTTAATTGGTTCAACTATACTTGAAATTTGTGACATGGATAACTATGAACTCTGCTATTCTGAATGAGACGAGGGTGTATTTTATCACACTCGTTCTCTTGCCTGTACTGAATGAACTGGAATCTATTACTTGTATTTGTTATGAACTTGAACTTGTTACTTGCGCTTGTTATGAGATCATTTGGAAGTGTGTCCAACGACCTTCCTATTAAACTTGAGCTCAACCTCGTGGGGAGTTAATTAAATCGAGCCAGCAAGGGCTTGGTCGAGGTAATTGACAATCCATGGGTGCCTGTTCCTGGGGAATCTTTGGGTATTGAGACTCTTGATTCCGGTATACTCGAGTATTACCATTTCTATTCCTGTTTGGCGTTCGGGCCCAGCAAGGGATATGTTTGGTGAACGGGATTTGGCGTAAGAGGGGTCTACGGTCATGTTTTTTCTTCGAGCGTTGACGGAGAGTCAACGAGTTGGGATCAAGTATTGAAATTAGGAAATTTTGGCTCCTGAGAGCCACTTGTATCCTTTCCATTTGAATTCCTGTGTTTAATTGTTTCATGCTTGACTACTAGTACTTTTGGTACCTCATTGAGCGTAAGCTCACTCCCTTCCCGTTACCTTTTGTTTTCCTTACAGGGGATAACACTTTTGAATTGTGATTTTGAAGAAAGAAGTAGAGCGAGCTCTAGCTATTCTTTTGTATAGCTCCTCTGTGGTTGAAACCCTAATTGTATTTTGATCAAGCATCACACTTTGGCTTGTAAAGTTCTAGTAAATGTATAAAAGTGTTGATTCATGTTTCTTCCGTGTATTTGTTGACATGTGTATGTTTATGGGTTTATATAAACTTTACTTGTGTCCGGTGGGATTTCGAGCGAGAGTGGATTTGATCGGAAAAGAAAAAAAAATGGCGGGGAACTGTTCATTGGAATTCGGCCTAGTATCCGGCCAGTTCTTGGCCGGATATCTGGCCGGATTTGCAGGGGAGTTTGAAAAAAATTTTGGGTTGCTACTGCCTCCAATCCGGCCAGGAATCCTGCCGGATTGTGACGTGGCAGTCACTGTTCACTTTTAATTTCATTTTCTTTTTTCATTATTCGCGATCGTCGAATCGGTTAGCACTGTAATATTTTCCAGAAAGTTTTAGCTTGTGCGTGTTCGGCTTAGTAGTCCTGGCGAGAGTTGGGCAGGCGGTCTGTCGAACCCTTTGGTTCGCCTTAGGAGGAGGTGGGGCGGTCACAGTTGGTATCAGAGCCGCTTCACGTGGTCTCTGCGCGGAGTGAGCTTGGGGCCAAGTGGTGTTGTGGTCTCGATCATGTGAATGAGTGTAAGGGACTAAGTACTCTTTTGAGCATAAGCTATGAATCACGGTGTATTATAGGTTTCAAAACATTATTTTGGTACTTGGAGACTATAGATATGTATGTCAGGTAGGAATTTCAAATGTAAATGATTTACTCTTGGGACTGGCCAGCTCGAGTGGTAAATTATCTTATTTTGTATTCTCGTACCCGAATACGAAACGAGATGAAAGCCTAGGTTAGAAATGACCTGGGCGAATTAGAAATATGATTCTATGGCACTTTATATGATGTGTTAGCGATCACTAAGGATGGTTAACCTTGCCTAAGAGATAAATTGTGATATTCTTGTAGATTATGGATGGAACCCTGGGGGGAAGCTTTTCGTTAGTTGCTTTTGTACTCCTGGTCCAGTTCGTAGTGTGTACTATTGAATGACCCCCTTACTTCCATAGGATTTACTTTGCCTGTATCTAACTGTCTGTTACTATGTGATTTGTTTGATATAATCGTGTTATATGTATATTTGCTTTTAAATTGATTCGGACGTATTATATATATATATCTGACTGACTGACCCCGCTAGTTTGTATATTGTATTCGTGCCTCGAGTTTAGATTAGTTAATCCAATGGAAGGAACTCGTAGTGGATGAGGCCGGGGCCGTAGACGTAGGCAACCCTCGAATGAAGGGGGAAATCGAGAACCAATGCCTGAACCCAACCCTGAACCTGGATTGGACCCTAACGTTCAGGTAGCTGCCGCTATCCAACGTATGACCGACCTTTTGGCTCACGTAGTGAAACATCAAGGCCAAAATCCTATTAATCAGCCGGGAAATCCTGGTAATCATACAGAGGATGAGGATAAATCTCTTGAACGATTTCAGAAGTTCTCGCCACCGAAATTTCTTGGAGGACCCGACCCTGACGTGGCCGAGAGGTGGCTAGAAAAGATGATTGATATTTTTGCCTTGTTACACTATACTAAGGAGCGACAGGTGACATTTGCCGTCTTCCAACTGGTGAGAGCGGCCCGTTCTTGATGGAATATCATAAAACTGAAATGGAAAAGAGAACAAACACCGAGGACGTGGGTAAATTTCATGAGAGAGTTCAACACAAAGTATTTTCCAACTTTAATTCAGGAAAAGAAAGAAGATGAGTTCATTAAATTTCGCCAGGGAACTCAAACTGTCGCCGAATATGAGAGCCAGTTCACTAGGTTGTCTAAGTTCACTCCCGAACTAATTGTGATTGAGCAAAGGAGGATAAGGCGTTTTGTTCAAGGATTAAATGTTGAGATACAGAAGCACTTGGCTGTGGCCCAACTCAGTGCCTTTAGTAATGCTGTGGAGAAAGGCCAACGAGTTGAAAATGCGAGGTTACAAGTTAAGAACTTCCAAGTCAAGAACAGGGGATTTCCTGGAAGTAGTTCGGAACAAGGGGATGAAAGTACGCCTCCTAAGATTGGAAGGGGAAACGGAGGAGTACAACTACCGGGGATATCAAGTAGTGCATCACAGAGAGACTCAGTCTCCGCTTCCCGTGGTCCCTGCGGGTATTGTGGGAAGCCGAATCACACAGAGGTTGTCTGCTGGAAGAAAGGAAGGAAATGTCTGCATTGCGGGAGTGCAGATCATCAAATCGCTAATTGCCCAGGCCGATCTCGAGAAAGGAGTAGGAACCGACAGCCAACCACAATCAACCTTGACCAGTCGAAGGGGGAGAAGAATGGACCGAAGGTGTCGGCTCGGGTGTATTCCTTAGAGCATCATCAAGTCCCTGACCCGTTTGAGGACGTGGAAGGTAAGATTCTGGTATTCCACCGTTTGACCACTAGAATGGTGTATAAGAATTTCAATTTGAGAAGGAAGAAGAAACTATACGAAAGAATTCAATGAGTTTGGCTAGTGAAGGGATACTGATTGGTTAGCCAGGTACGGTGCTCAATTTGATTGTGAGAAGGAAGTAATAAAATTTTTGTATCCCGGAGAAGGCGATGATAAGAAATTTCGAGGACGAAATCTTTTAAGGGGGAGAGAGTGTGAGAACCCGAAAATTTTCTGAATTTCTAGGCCTTATTTTCTTTCTTTGCACCCTTTTTCTACATTTTTGTTATTATGTTAACTTTAGAGATATTTTTATTAAGTGAATATAGTTTTTAAATTATTTTTCTAGTATAAGTTAGTTCATCAGATATTAGAAGTGTATATTAGACGTGGGACACGCTAGTACGCTAAGTGCGGTAATTTCGGCCAATTAGATTAAGTTTTGTATAAAGGGATTAATTTACTAGATGTTAGGAGATAATTAAAGGTTATCTAGATAGATTAACCTTTGGTAAACAAAAGGATAAGATTAAACATAGGAAAGGACAAGTGTCATGAAACCATTGGAGGGTGGATTTGACTTACTATTCATCACCTTTACCAAATACCAAAAATTGAGCAAAATCATCTTCATTCTTCATGCTTTTTGACCGGCTATTGAGGAGAGAAAAAGAGAGGAAAAACCTTTATTTTGTCTTGCAAATCCAAGCCAAATCTTGAGTTCCAATCTTTAACATCTCAAAGTACTCCAAAAAAACTCCTTGCTAGGAAGGATTTAAGAGGTTGGTGGAGTTGTTTTGGAAAGAAAAATCCTAAATTATCATCTTTATTGAGGTGTCAAGGTACTTTTCTTACAAACTTCCTCTTTACTTCAATTAATTGATAAGTAGTGGCTTATAGTTGTTATAGATGCTACTTTGTGGAAGATTTCATGGATTAAAGTGGAGTTAGCTAAATTTCTAATTTTTGGGGGATTTTTATATTTTCATATGATGATTATGGTTGGCCTTGGATTGATGGCTCTAAATTGTGTTAAATGGATCCCTTGTGCGTTAATTGCGGTTATTTACGAAAAATTTCAGTTTTAGGGTTCCAATCTGCCCTGTTCTGACAGGCTTTATTAGTGCATATTAGAGGCCGAATCAGGTCTAGGTTAAACCATGAAAGTTGTAACAAATCATGTTAACTAGCTGCCTACAAAATTTCAGCCCAATCGGAGCACTGTAGCCTGTGAAATGACCGAAATACCCTTGACTGCCCATGAACCCTATTTCGCAGACAGATTTCTGTTTTGTGGAGATTTCCATTTTTGACCATGAAAATGCATGATTTGGCTTTGGAGGTCTTCATAAGAAATGTAGGTTTATATTTTGGCTTCGAAACGCCATAAGATTTGTTTCAATCCGATAAGTGTAGCTTCAGTTGTGTTTATTGTGCCGAATGGTGTATTCTATAGTCTACAATGTGTATGTGGCTGATTTGAGATGAATTGGTGTTGCTTGCAGGATGGAAAAGTAAGGAAAGTAAGGGATATGTGTGAGAACCTGAAAATTTTCATATTTTCTAGGCATTATTTTATTTTTGCCTACATTTTTATACTGTCCTTTAAAATATTAAAGTTTTATACATTTTTATAAGTGAAAATAGTTTTCAAGTCATTTTCTTGGTACAAGTTAGTGTACGTTATATTGGAAGTGCATTATAGACGTGGGACCCGCTAGCGCGATAAAATTTTGGAGACTAAGTGATTTTTATGCTAAGTGTTATTATTTTACCAGGTGTTAGGAGATAATTGGAGTTTAGTTAGATTAATTTGTATTGGGAGACAAGAGGATGAGAATAACATTAAAAGGTGCTAGGTGTCGCGACCCGATTGGAGTTGGACTTTGACTTAACTTTCTTACCTTTACTAAATACCAAAATTTGACCAAAAATATCCCATTTCTTCATCCTTCTTGGCTGAACACTTGAGAGAAAGAAAGAGAGGAAAAGTTTCATCTTCAACTTCAAATCCAAGCCAAATCTTAAGTTCCAACCATTGGAAACTCAAATTACTCCATACAAAGTGCTAGTTAAGGAAGATTAGGAACTTGAATGGAAGGATTTTTGGAGGACAAAGCCTAAGCTCCTACCTTTCTTGTGGTTTTAAGGTATTTTACCAAGAACATCCTCTTTACCTCAATTAATTGCTTATTTGTGATTTTTAGTTGTTTTAGATGTTGTTTTGTGGAAGATTAGCACTTGAATGCATGAATTCCAGATTAGGGTTTCATTTTTTCCCAATTCTTCTCGGTACTGTTACACATAGTTAGAGGCCGATTTGGCCTTAGAAAAAAACATGAAAGTTGTAGAAAATGTTCTTTTGTAGTTACCTACAAATTTTCAACTCAATCGGAGCAACGTAGCCTGTGTAAAGACCGAATTACAACTGCTGCCCTGTTTCTGTCCGAAAATGAAAATCAGCCTCTGTAAGTGGTTAGTTCGACCAGGAATATTGCCGAATTGGTTGATGATGTCTGCTTAAGAATTATAACCTTGTATCTTATCTTTCAAATGGCTTTGGAATCACCTGAATTGGAGTTGTGTGTGCTAAGATATGAGTGAATAAAGCAGGACTGCTAGTTGATTTCTGCAGTGAATTTCGAACTGGAAAATCTAGAGTTGTTTTGGTAAATTTGACCTAGTTAGGGTGAGAACTGGACTGAGTGGTCTTCATAAAAGTTGTAGGTATTTGTCGTAGGTTTTCAACGCCTCCAAGAACACCTTAAACGGACTTTGGTAGCCTGCGATATTTCCATTTAAATGTAGTACGGTTAATTAGCCGATTAGTTGGAACTTGTTTCTGAGAATTGGGAATTTGACTAGGTTACACTAGAATTTGGACTAAGTGGTATTCATCAAAATTTTAGCCCTCTGTCTTAGCTTCGAAACGGTATAAATTACATCCCAATCCGATAAGCGTAGCTTCGGATGTGTCCATTACGCAAAACCCGTCAAAACTGTCTTTTGTTAAACTTCATTTCCGCACATGTTGTTAGCTTGATTTTTGTACTTATATGACTTTGAGCCTATGGAATGGCTATTGAAATGAGATGATATTGTGTGTGACTTTGGGATTGATTGAGAAAAACAATGAAGCCATAAATGGCTGGAAAAATAGGTAAATACAAAGGGCGTGCTGCCCAAATTTTCGCTCGAGTGCTAAGTTTCTATTTGAATTTGTATATTTTCGTTTGGCAAATACTATGACCGTTTTCTATCTTAAAACATGATCCTTCTTCAATTGGAAACTCCAAATGTTGACTTACGCTTACCAAATAAAAAGGAGTGGTTTAGGGTTTTCTTGGGTATTTTGTCCTCCCTTTTACATGAATTTCATTAAGACATTTAGTCTATAGTATCTACTTGAATATGAGATGATTTTGAACCATATAAATGATCTCGAAAACAGTATTTCTTAGCCTATCTAGTTGGATTCCGACTTGTCTTTGGTTCAAGTGTTTCCATTGGAAAATTTTATAACTCTTTTGAGTTGGTTTTTACGTTTCGACTATGAAACCCTAGTTATTTTTGTCCACGGGTCCAAATGTCCTCGTTTCACTTTAAAGTCTTTTATACGTTCTACTCATCAATTGTCGAGTTCTTTGATTTCACCTAATTGTTTGTATTAGATGAGCTGTAATATTCTTTCTTGTTTAATCTTAGGTTTTCTTGGTGACTAAAGATAATATCTGGAAGGATATTTTGCACGTTGTTTTGCGTATAAAGGTGAGTGTTCCTTGTTTGTTATATTTCCTTGACTTATTGGCGTGTTATTATTGATTGATAATGTGTTAAGTGCTTTCAATGATTGTTAAAACGAGTTTTCTAGGCGAGTGTGTACTTTATCGCACTCGACCTAAACAAATGTGAAATTTTTAATGATTAAATCATTAAATGCTAGTTGCGCATGAATGTAAGCCGTTTGGCTGAACTGGGCCCTGCCCTTCGTTACCGATCGACTCGAGCCAGAAGCGGACTCGATCGGGCGATATGGTAACCCTGGGTGTGAACATTGGTATACTCGAGTATTACCTTGTAGGTTGGTGGAGCCTGGCCAACGTCCAGGAGGGGGTGAATGAAATGAAACGAACGAACGAACGAGGGTTTTACTTACAAAAATGCATTTTCAAACAATTGGAGGAATAAGGGGAAATGTCAGGAGAATGAATGAACGAACGAAAGCATGGCTCCCTGTGAGCCCTTATCCTTTTAATGTATGTGTTATTATCGCTTTCCACTGTAAATGTTTCTTGAATTATTGATTATCGATGGTTAATGTATTGGCTTTGTTGTTGAATATGTGTTCGGAACCTCACTGAGCTTTTAGCTCACCCCTTTAGTTTTGTTTTCCTTAACAGGGGGATGCGAGCAAGGACGAGAGCCCAGTGTAGGTTAGCCTAGTCTAGTTTTTTTGGTTTCTAATGGTTCTCGCCCTAGTGCTTGGCACGGGCTGGATGTATGACGAATTGAGAACCTTTGTATATTCGATATTTGTACTTCCTTTTGAGATAGAAATGTATATAAGTTTCGCTTTAAGTTTTGGATTGTTATTTCGTTTGATCTTGTGGTTTTATTTCGGATTTAATTGAGGTTCGACTGAGTCCCGGCGAGAGCTGGGCAGGCGGTCCGCCGAACCCTCTGGTTCGCCTTAGGGGGAGGTAGGGCTGTCACAGGTGGTATCAGAGGCTATTTCGCGTGGTCTCTGCGCGGAGTGAGCCTGGACTGAGTGGTAAATAGGTATGAAGGATTAAGTACTCATTCGAGCATAAACTATGAATTACGAATGTTATAGGCCCTAAATCATTCCCGTAGTATCTAAGGATCATAGATAGGTACGTCGGGTAGGAATTTCGATTGTAGATAGTTTACTCTTGGGACTGGCCAGCTCGAGATGTGAATTGTCTTATTTCGGATTCTTGTGTCCGAGTACTCCAAAGTTGGGGTGGCGGTGAAAATTGCATTTTAGGAACATGAACAGGCTTTGTCTGGCTAGAATGAGCACAAGAGATCAATGGATATCTAGTTTGGATAGTAAGTGACGTGAGAGACCGGACGGGGTTATTCAACTGAAACTAGGACGATATCGCCTTTTCTTTTGATTTGCCCTTATATTATTGTTACATGACGTTAGTTGGTGTATTTGTGCATATGATTATCTGTCTAATTTGATATGCCTTTGTGTATTTGATCATCTGTCTTCTTGATATATGGTGTGTTACGTGTGTATATGTTTAATTGTGTATTTGGTATGCTAGAATTTGTTACTTTAGTCAATTTACTGTGTTTATTCACTAAATTACCTTTTTGGGGGGAAAATAAAAGAAAAGAGAGAGGGAGAAAACATATATATGGACGGGAGACGTAGTCGTACACGTAGATGTGGCCGTGGAATAAACGAGCTCAAGAGCCAAGAGAGGAAAGGGAAACAACAGCAGCACAAGAGCAAGGACCGAGGGTTGAAGCCGGGGACCAAATGGCGACGGCAATTCAACAAATGACAAACATTTTAGCAAGGTTGGTGGACCAACAAGGTCAAATACCTGTGAATCAACCTCCGAATCCTGAAATAGGAGAAGATCGGGCTCTTGAGAGGTTTCAGAAGTTTGCTCCTCCAAAATTCCTTGGAGGGTCTGATCCGGATGTAGCCGAACAATGGCTGGAGGCCATGATCAACATCTTTGCAGCTTTGAACTATACCGAACAAAGGCAAGTGAACTTTACGGTATTTCAATTTGAAGGACCGGCCCGAGCATGGTGGAACGTGATTAAGGCAAAGTGGGAAAGAGAACAAACTGTATGGACATGGGCTAACTTCCTAAGGGAATTTAATGAAAAGTATCTCCCACCTTTAGTTCAAGAAAGGAGGGAGGATGAGTTTATTGGATTACGCCAGGGAACCCAAAGTGTGGCCGAATATGAAACGAAATTCACCAAACTATCTATGTTTGCTTCCGAATTAGTGGCCACGGAACCGAGAAGGGTAAGACGATTTATACAGGGATTGAATCTAGAAATTCAAGAAGCACTAGCGGCGGTTCAAGTGAATACGTTTACGGAGGCCCTTGAGAAAGTCCAACGAATCGAGAATGCAAAAGGACAGATAAAAGCCTCCCAAAACCGGAAAAGGGGTACACCTGGTAGTGTGACTGAGGAACCAAGTGAATCGATAGTCCCTTCCAAAGTGCAGAAAGTGAACTTTTTGTCCCACCCACCATGGACAATAGGGGCATTAGATGAACAATTTACAAAAGGAAGTCAAGTAGGCCATGGGGAGATTTTTCAAAAAAGCCAACAAGTGGCTTCTTTCTTGACTTGTGGCTACTGTGGAAAGGCCAATCCAGGGTTAGTCTTAGTTGGTTGCGGGGTCCCTTTTCCTTTTCGCAAGCGAACTGGGCAGTCAGCAATCCGATGATCGGCACTTCCGCAGCGCAGATATTTTTCCTCTTTCTTCCAACAATTCGCCTCCGTATGATTTGGCCCTCTGCAATATCCACAGGGACCACGAGTAGCAGAGACCGGTTCCACCTAAGAGACATCACGCGACACCTCCGGTTGTCGTACTCCCCCGTTTCCCTTTCCAATTTTAGGGGGCGTACTTGTAACTTCTTGCTCAGAGCTACTCCCAGGAAAGCCCCTTTTCTTGGCTTGGAAGTTTTTCACCTGCAGCCTAGCATTTTCTACTCGTTGCGCCTTCTCTACGGCATCGCTGAAGGCGTTAATTTGGGCTACGGCTAGATCTTTCTGGATCTTCACGTTCAGACCCTGGACGAATCGCTGTATTCTTCTTTGCTCGGTCACGATGAGTTCGGGCGCGAATTTGGATAGCCGAGTGAATTGGCTCTCGTACTCGGCCACTGTCTGGGTCCCTTGACGAAACCGGATAAATTCATCCTCCTTTTGTTCCTGAACTAGAGGAGGGAAGAATTTAGCATTGAACTCCCGCATAAAGTTCACCCAAGTCCTGGGCCTTTGCTCTCGGTCCCACTTTTGTCGTATTACGTTCCACCAGGAACGGGCCGCCCCTTCCAGCTGAAAAACAGCAAAAGTCACCTGTCGTTCCTCCGTGTAATGCAGGGCAGCAAAGATATCCACCATTTTCTCTAACCACCTTTTGGCTACATCTGGATTGGGTCCCCCAATAAACTTTGGTGGGACAAACTTCTGGAACCTCTCGAGAGCCCGGTCCTCGCTCTCCACATGATTACCAGGGTTCCCAGGGTTGGGGTTAGGGTTGTGACCCTGTTGGTGCACCACTTGAGCTAGCAAATCAGTCATTTGCTGCATGGTAGCAGCTATTTGGACGTTGGGATCAACCCTAGGTTCAGGGTTTAGTCCAGACGAGGTTTCCCCAGTGCCCCTTTCAAACGTGGGTTGCCTAATTCCACGCCCACGGCCTCGTCCACTACGAGTGCCCTCCATTGATCTAAGTCAATCTAAGGTCGAGGTGCAAGGATAATATTAAAGATAATTATAGGCATAAGCAAATAACAAGAGGTACACACAGATCATAAGCATATATACACACAACTGTACCGAACCAGTCACACAGTGGCAGTCAATTAGATACAAATATGAGAGATCCATGAAAGTAGCGGGGTCATCCAAAAGTACTATAGACAGACTAGGTCACCAGTACAAAAATAACTAACGAAAAGTTTTTTCCCCTCTAGGGCTCCGTCCATAATCTACGAGAACAACACCATTTATATCTTAATCAAGGTTGATCACGCTTAACCACACCCGAACAAACCACACGAAGTTCCATAGAATCGCATTTCTAGTTCGCCCAAGTCCTTTCTAACCTAGGCTCTCATCTCTTTCGTACCCGGGTACAAAAATCCCAATTAAGATAATTCACCACTCGAGCCGGCCGGACCCAAGAGTAAATCATCCTCATTAAAGATTCCTTCCCGACAAACATATCTATCTTCCTCAAGTCTCCTGATAAAGAGTTTTACACTTATCACATGCACGGTTCATAGCTTACGTTCAAAAGAGCACTTAATCCCTTAGACACATGCAGAAAAGCATGACCATAACACCACTTGCCCCAAGCTCACTCCGCGCAGAGACCACGCAAAGCAGCTCTGATACCACCTGTGACAGCCCCACCTCACCCTAAGGCGAACCAAAGGGTTCGGCGGACCGCCTGCCCAGCTCTCGCCAAGACTACGGAGTCGATTATGTACAGTCTAAAATGTTCCGGAAGGTATTAGCGCGCTCAAACGGAACAAAACCATGAAATTAAAACGGAATATCAGAGCCGCACATGAACAGTGCCAATCACATTTATACATGTAAGGTTCCTAACTTACAACCCAAAAGATAGTGTTAAAATAAAATATATTTAGGTTTTCCACCCATCAAGGAGCTATACAAAAGTATATTAAACTAGCTCAACTCGGCTTCAAAATCACAGTTCCAAAAAGGTGTTCACATCCCTGTAAGGAAAACAAAGGCAACAGAAAGGGGTGACCTTACGCTCAATGAGGTACCAAACATATAGGGGTAAAATTATGGCCTTTCACGTTTAATCAATCAGATACATATACCAGATATAAAGGAAAACATTTAGACACTGTGATTCAAAGGGAAAGGATACAAGTGGCTCTCAGGAGCCAGATTTCCATTTGCAGTACTTGATCCGAACCCGTTGACTCTCCGTCAATGTAAATAGAACCAACATATCCGTCGACCCCACTTTACACCAATTTCCGTCCACCAAACATACCCCTACCGGGCCCGAACTCCATTCAGGAACAGTAATGGTAATACTCGAGTATACCGGAATCAAGAGTCTCAATACCCAAAGATTTCCAGAACAGACTACCGTGGTTCGTTACCTAATCGACCAGGCCCTTGCCGGTCCGACTTGAGTAACTAGCCACAGGTGTTGAGTTCAGAGGTCACAGAAAGGTCGTTGGATACCAGCCTCCAAACGACGTCCGAACAGACTCAGATACAGTTAACAGATTATACACAGTAAATAGGCATATGGACAGACAAGAGAACGAGTGTGATAAAGTACATCCTCGTCTCAACCAGAATAAACAGATGGTGCAGTCATTTAAATCGCAGATTGCAGGGGCAGAAATCATGTTAAGCAGCAAATGAGGGGAGTGGTACACTCACCGGTTCAAGTACAGATACTTCAAAAGTTTTCACTTCAAACTGGCTTTAATGGCCAAGAAACCCTAAAATCATCAAAGTAAAACAATTGAAGGTTTCACATCAAAAATCGAGTAAACTGAATGCACAAGTGAGGCTCGACTACATGTCGTACGCCTTTTCAGGTTAAGTACTAGTACAAAAGAATAAAATATGACTTTTGAACAAAAAGATAACAGTTGGTCCTAGGGTTACAAACAACCCCCAAAACCCTTCATTTGTACTAAGATCAACTCAATTGAAGGAATCGCGTAGCTCTAAAATTTTGGGCAGCATGCCCTCTGTATTTACCTATTTTTCCAGCCACTTATGGTTTCATTATTTTCCTCAATCAATCCCAAAGTCATACGCAATATAAATTCATCACAACAGCCGTTCAATAGACTCAAAGTCATTCAAGTACAAGATTTAGCTAGGAAAATGACCGGAAAGAAGCTTTAAGCTAAGGAACCAAAAAGGCAGATTCACCGCTACTTAGCGTATCGGACATAACTGAAACTACACTTATTGGATTGAAGTGAAAGTTATACCGTTTCGAAACTAAGACAGAGGGCTATAACTTTGATGAAGACTACTTTGTCCAGTTCTCACCCTAACTAAGTCAAATTTACCAAAACAACCCCAGATTTTCCAGTTCGAAGCTCACTGTGAAATTCAACTAGCAGTACCGAGTCATTCAAGTATATCTCAGAACACACAACTCCGATTCAGGTAATTCCAAAGCCATTTGAAAGCTAAGATACAAGGTTATAATTCTTCAGAAGACATTGATAATCAAATCAGTAGTATTCCCTATCAAACTAATCAATTACAGAAGCGGATTATCAGTTTCGGACAGAAACAGGGCATCAGGGGTATTTTGGTCTTTTCACAGGTTACATTGCTCCGATTGGTCTGAAATTTTGTAGAAAACTATAAAACATCATTATATACAAATTTGATGTTTTAAACCAAGGCTAATTCGGCCTCTAACTAGGAGAAACAGTACCGGGAAGAATGGAAATACATGAAACCCTAATCTGGCATTTTCCGCACAAAGTGGAAATTTTCCGCAATCAATCATATCCAACATATATTAGCTCCAGATTACACTATAATAAGCCCTCAATCCATGACCAAACCATGATTATCATACAAAACAGAAAAATAATAATAAAAAATTGAAATTCATCATAACTTCACTTTCAACCATCAAACCTACTACAAATCAACCTATTTAGCCACAAAGGTCACTAATAAACCATTATTAAGAACAATAAAAGGATTGCTAGACATGATACCTTAAAATCTCAAGAAAGGTGATGGCTTAGTCCTTTCTCTTCTCTAATCACTCTATCACTACCTTCAATCTTCCTAGGCAAGTGACTTTTATGGAGGAATTTGGAATTTTAATGGTTGAATCCCAAGATTTGGGCAAGAAATGGATGAAGTAAGTTGAAGACTTTCCTTTCTTTTTCTCATTATGAGTTTCGGCCAAGGGGATGCATATGAAGATGATTTGGGGTCAATTGTGGTTATTTAGTAAGTTGAGGTAAGATGGTCAAGTCAAGAATAAATCACAAGGTGACACTTGTCACCCTTATTTAATGCAACTCTATCCTTTTGTCTTTCCAACTCTCATCCATTGGGTAACCTCTAATTATCTCTTAACACCTGCTAAAATAAACCTGATATCCAAAACTTAACCTAACTGGCCGAATTTTACCGAACTTTCCGCACTAGCGGGTCCCACATCCGGTATACACTCTTAAAATCTTAAAAACTAACTTATACTAGAAAAATAATTTAAAAACCATATTTACTCATAAAACTTATTTTCACAATTTTTTGAATAATTAAATATGTGGAAAAGTGTGCAATTAAAAGAAAATAAAACCTAGCAATTTAAAAAATTACGGGTTCTCACAGGGACTCAGTCGATCACTTCAATCTCAACCAAAACCAGAATAAGTCCACAAGGAAAAAAACATAACCACGATCCAAATCTTAAAGCAAAATAATATACATCGCTATCTCAAAAGGAAATACAACATCGAATATATAAAGGTTCTCAATTTATCATACATCCAGCCCGTGCCAAGCACTAGGGCGAGAACCATTGCAAAAACAGAGATCTAGCCCAAGCTAGTCTATAAAAAGCTCCCGTCCTAGCTCGCCTTCCCCTGTTAAGGAAAACAAAACTAAAGGAATGAGCTGAAAGCTCAGTGAAGTTCCGAACACATAATCAAACCATCAATCCAATACATTAAACATAGAGTATCAATAATGGAAAGTGATAATAACACATACATTAAAAGGATACGGGCTCACAGGGAGCCATTTGTTCGTTTGTTCGTTCGTTCTCCTGTCATTCCCCTTATTCCTCCATTCATTTGAAAATACGTTTTTTGTAAGTAAAACCCTCGTTTGTTCGTTCATTTCATTCACCCCCTTCCTGAAAATTAGCCAGGCTCCACCAGAATACAAGGTAATACTCGAGTATACCAAACGTTCACACCCAGGGTCACCATATTGCCCGACCAAGACCGTTTCTGGCTCAAGCCGATCGGTAACGAAGGGCAGGTCCCAGTTCAGCCAAAAGGCTTACATCATGCACATGTAACGTTTAATCATTAAATCATGGAAAGTTTCACGTTTCGTTTAGGTCGAGCAAGATAAAGTACATACTCGCCTAGAAAACTCAATTTTGGAAATCCTTGAAAGCACTTAACACATTATCAAATAATAACACAAGCCATGAAGTCAAGAAAAATATAGCAAACAAGGAACACTCACCTAGTTATGCAAAATAACGTGCAACATATCCTTCCGGATATTACCCAAAGTCACCAATGAAACATAAGATTCAACGAGAAAGAATACCATAGTTCATCTAGCAATTAGAAAAACAATGAAGTGAAATCAAAGAAACCCAACTAATTACAAGTAAAACGTATAAAGAGGCCTTTAAAGGTGAAAATAGGGCATTTGGATCGGAAGGTGGAAATAACTAAGAGTTTCACAAACCAAACGTAAAACGAAACTCAAACGAGTTCTAAAATTTCCGGCGGAAAATACTTGAACCAAAGACAAGTCGTTATCTAACTAGATAGGCGAAGAAATATTGTTTTCGGGATCGTTTAGGTAGTTCAAAATCAACTCATATTCAAGTCGTTAGTATAGACTAAATGTCATGATAAAATCATGTGAAAAGGAGGACAACGCTACCTTACGTTCACACTTAAAACTTCATTTAAAAGATGTTCATTTGTGGCCGAGAAAACCCCAAATCATACCTCTATATTTTGGTAAGGAGTAAGTAACATTTGGGTTTTAAACTAAAGAGGTATCATGGTTTAAAATGGAAAACCGGTCATGGTATTGGCCAAACGAAGGTATACAAGTTCAAATAGAAACTTAGCCCTCGAACACCTCTTGAAAGAACCGATGACATTTTCAATGAAATACGTCCAACTCGACACAAAACACATTTTCCAAACCACTTTAACTTACTCAATTCACAAGAAAAGAAACGAACAGCATTTCCCTTTATTTTCTTTATTTTCTCAACCTACAAACAAAACCCATTCGCATAACAATGTAACCACAATCACACATACAACTCATAAACAATAAAACACATCCAATTAGGCCACAAAACCCTTCAATCAAAGCTAATTAGAAGCTCAAAAGCCCACCCTTAGAAAACCCCCAAATTCAAAACCTAGAACCGGAATCTTGCCCCACAAGCGGAAATTTTCCGTAAACAACCGCAATTAACGTATAAATGTCCCATTAAACCCCATTTAGAGCTATCAAATCAAAACCAATCCATGACTATCAGATAAAATCAGAAAAATACCCAATAAATCATAAACTGGACCAACTTCACTTAAAACCATGAAATCATCCACAATATAGCATCTCCAACCTTGACAAGCCACTAATTAACCAAGATTAGAACCAAAAGAGAATTCTTAACAACTCACCTTATAACTCAAGCAAAGGTAGGAACTTAAGGCTTCCCCTTTTAAAACAACTCCACCAAGAGCTTTACCCCTTCTAAGAGATCACTTGTACGGAACGGATTAAAAATCAAACGGTGAAACTCAAGATTTTGGCAAAGATTGAACCTAAGAAAATTTAGAGCTTTTCTCTCTTTCTCTCTAAGAAGCTCGGTCAGGCAAGAAGCAAAATGAAGATATTTTTTGGCCAAAAGAGTATAAAAAGGGAAGGAAACAGTCGGTCAAACCTGCTGACCGTGTCACAGTCCCGCCGGTTTCTGGCCGGATTCCCAGCCGGATTCCTGGCCGGATACAAGGCAGTAGCGAAACCAATTTTTTTTCAAAACCCTCAAACAATCCGGCCAACAATCCGGCCAAGAACTGGCCGGATTTCCGGCCGGATTTGGTGTAGACACCAAATTTTAAAAGATAATTTTTAGCCTAATTTTATTTTTATTTTTAGTAATAGTTCTCTTAATTCCATGATTTCTAGTTCTTAGACTTTTAGAATTTGTATAGCACTTTAGTTTTTTAGATTATTATTATTTATCATTTTTATTTTGTATTCATTTTTACTCTTTTAGCTATTTGGTTTTTGTTTTTTATTATAAGACTTTTTAGCATAGATTTTTGCCAAAAAAAAAAGGGAACCCGTGAGCGGGTTTTGGGCTGATTAAGAGGTTCTGAAGAGAGAAAAAAAAAAAGAAAAAAAAACGAGCTCACGGACCATGAGAAGCATCGTATCAAAACCCTTCCTTATGTTTTTCTGCAAAAACGCAGATAAAATTTTCCAGCTCCTTAGCCACGGATTTCCTTCATTTCTCCTTATTGTTTTTCTCCACCGTTTGATCATTTCTTTCGTCCCACCTGGTCTTCATCCGCAATCAAGGACGATCAATAAGAATCAATCGGATGGCCACGACAAAGAGAGGGGAATGAAGTTTATGAGGGCCCTTGATATCAGGGTTTTGAGGGTCGGCTATCTGATATAAAAAGAAAGGGACAGCAGCTGGGAGTCGGAGGGGGGATGACGGCTGATAAAAGAAAGGAACCCTTGTCTCATTTAGAAGGCTGAGGGAGCAGCGGATAGAGTAGCGGAGGATGGGAGCTAAGGGGGGGTGACGGCTGAGAATCGAAGAGGAAAGACCAGAGGGCTAGAAAAGTTGGCGGCTGAGGGTGAAAAGAAAAGGAAACGAGAGAGCTGGGTTTTTGGAAAGAGGAAAAGGGAGAGGGTCTTGGTGACGGCTGAAGAGAGGGGACGGCTGGGGTTGCGGGAAAGAAAAAGAAAGAGAAGGGAAACGCGCCAGAGGGAGAAAAGAGAGAGCTGGAGAGGAAGAAATCGTAAGGACGGTTGAAGAAAAACGGAGAGCTAGCAAGAGGGGAGCGGCTAGGTTTAGAAAAACAGGAGCAAGAGTGAGGGATATAGAAAATCTTACGGTAAAAAGAGAGAGGAAACTGGGAAAGGCAGCAAGGGGAAGAAAAGAAAAGGGACGACGGCTGAACAAGAAGAAACTTTTGTTTCTGCCTTCATACGGTGCTCTGGAAATCTCTTCACCAAAAAATTGTATCTTTGAAGTCAGTGTCCAGACGCAATCTCTTCGATTCTTCTTTGTTCACTCGACTCCATAAGGTGCTAAAGGTAATCCCTTTGACCTCCAATCTTCAAGCAAGCCCAGCAGATTGTATATTTGTTCATCAGACTTGCATGACCTTTAATCCGTTCTTTATTGTTTTTATTTGTTTGTCCGGATTCACCTCGAGTGTATCTGCTAAAGGTCAGCCGTTATGCTTGGGTTATGTTGGAACTGATGATTTGAAGGATATGTGGGTTTGGGACTAATGAAAGAATGGTTTTTTTCCGAATTACATGTCTTGACACGATGTGTGTATCTTGTTTAGATGTTCTGGGTTTGCTTTCTGGAAGTTTGGATTAAGGATTCAGAGTTTGGTTATAGGGAAAATTAGGTTTGCTTGGGTGTTTCTGATCATGCACGTTTTGTCTTGTATTCTATTCCTTCATGGCTGTTTTGGCAATAAAGCTGCGAGAAGAAATGGAATTTCTGGAATTTTTTTTTGCTGGTTGGAGTAGTGGATGTTGTGTTCCCTTGCTTAAAATCTAAAAGCTGGAAATAACGTTTAATGAGCCTGTTTGCCCTTTAGAATGCTTGTGCGCTTAGAATTGCACGCAAAGTCTGCTGCAACAAGCTGAAAGCTCTCGGCTTGTTGCAGCAACGTAATAAAGTTCTGTTTTCCCTTTGCTGGTTTCAGCTCTGAAGCTTATGACCCCCTTGGTCTTCGGCTAGTGCGTCATGAACATGTTTGCCGCGAGTTTATATTTTTCTCTGCTATGATCTTTCATTCCGTTGCATCGTGGAGCTTCTGATTTTTGTAGTGCCTTCTTGATGCATGTCATTTCCTGCGCTTCCTGGTTGCATTTCTTCCTTATCTGCCAGTTTTGGCCAACTCAAATGCTCTGCTACAATTCTACAATAAGAGTTCGTGTCTCATTTAGTTGGTAGTTGATAGGCGGAGTCTTGGTTTTTGGTGAACCTATTTGCATGGATGGAGAGTCGCGGCTGGAAAATTGCAGCAAGCCTGCAAACAAAAATGCAGCAGGCCTCGCTTTCAGTTGCAGAAGACTAGTTTCTGGTTGATTGCATGAACCTACATTCTGCTAAGATCCTTTTGTTAGCCACACTTAATTGGAGTAGGTTTGAAATTGCTGCATGAATCTTGACTGCCAAAGAGTTTTGCTGTGAGCTGCAGAAGCTCTCGGATGAAACTTGCAGCAAAAAAGTTGGAAATTGCCGAAGGCTTCATAGCTTGCTGAAACTTGATTGCAGAATGTTTCTCACGTCCTTGCATGAAGATTGCATGAAATAACTTTCCCAAAATTGCACTTTGACCCCTTGGCTTCTAACTCATGCTGCTATGACCCAATCAATTGAATAATCTCCTCAATTTGGTCCTTGGTAGTTTTAATTTTACAACTTCATTGCTCGTTTGTTTCAATTAATTACTATGCTTTGTTTCAATTGCACTTAAGTCATGACTTTAGGGGCTTTATGATCAAGTGAGCTTTGTTTTGCACATTTCTTTTAATTTTTCTTAATTAAAGTGGTACCTTGACCTTTTTATTGTTTTGAAGCCATTTTTCCTTCATTTGATTACCATTGCGAGGGAGGTATAACTTCTTTTATCCTTTTTGTCTCTCCTCTATGTGATCCAACGTGCTAAGTGAGAATTGCATGTCTACTTTGCTTTCCTTGCCTTTCTTTAATTCCTTTCATTTATTTCATTTACTTTTGCTTTTATTAAGTTATTCTTTTATGGGGTATGTGTACACCTCTTGGCTTGTAATAGATAGGGCTTGGAGAGCATTTTTATTCACTTTTCCCCTTCCCCATTTGTTTTAGTTAGCCAATGTAATAGGTTCATTAGTGTGATTTGCATGCTTACGTGCTACGTGTTACTTGCTTTCTTAGGGTCTTGCATCTAGATACCATGCTTATGTGTTATGTGCAATATATGATTTATGTGTTTATTTGCTTTATTAGCCTTTACATGATTTATTTGGTTTATAATGAATGTGTGACGTCACTGTGGCTAGTCCAACGCTGGTCATGGTCTTTCCCCTCGAGCTCTCGCAAGTCCAATGCTTGTGAGAGAATTTTAGAAAAGGGCTAGTCCAATGCTAGACCCAATAGGTTGTCCCCTCTCGTTAGTACATACTTGCATGTCTCACTACATTTCATGCATTTTTCTTAGTTTTCTAGCATTTGGCATGCCCCTCCAACCCTTTCCCCTTTATTTTAGGTTTTTGCATCCTCATGCTAGTTATAGGGTACATATGCTTGACAGTCCCCTTTCGGTAAGGGAAACGAGCGAGTGTGGCTACAAAATAGCCTTAGCACGCTAGTTCTTCCTTCTAATCAAAGGAAAAATTAAAATCGTGAAGTTAGGAGTCATTCCCGTACCCGACTTGATACATTCCTCTAGGTTCATACACTCTCATTTTTATCATATCACTTCCTCACTTTCTTTATCCACATTTTCTCACTACTTATATTTTTCTCAATCCATATGCCATGTTTGCACATTTTCTTCTTTCCGTATCACTTATTTATTTTCTACCTCACAAATTGCACCCAATTTCACTTATATGCATTTACTACTATTATACCTTTATTTTCTCAATTGGCACACATGCACTTTTCTCACATTTGCACACATGCACTTTTCTCACATTTTGCACACTTGCACTTACATTTGTGTTTTTATTTTCTTTTGCATTCCTCTTACATTTTCACACTTGCACTCATATTTGGGTCTTCATTTGCATTACCCGTGACCTCTATGAGAGTTTTCCTTATTGGCCATCACAACTCATGTGATTGGGACCAAAAAGCCTCATAAGAGACATTTTAGATTTAGGATTGCATTTCTTTTCATATCCATTAGTCACATCCAACGTGCAACACATATTTTGGGTAGAAGAATTAGGAAAAGTGGGGCTAAGTCATGCAACTAGCTTTGGCTAGGGTAAGGGAGTGCCTTAGGCTTTGCCTTTGCCTTCTCCCTTATCAAATGTGACCCCCGATCCCTTTCTTTGGTTACGTAGACCTAAAAGTTCTTTAAAAAGGGTTTGTTTGCTTTTCTTTTCAAAAATCACTTTTCCTTGGGTGACTTGGTACACCCTAACTCTATACTAAGTGGCGACTCCTTTTCTATAAAAACCCTTTTTGAACTTTGTTTGGCCAAACCGTCGCATTTCACAATCCCACGGCCTTTTATTTTCACTTTCACACACGTTCACATACATATCCCACACACTACTCTCACACCTCAAAAAGTGGGGCGCGACATTTGGTACGAAGCATTTTCAGCAGAAATTTTCTTTTCCAAACCCACACGCCGCGCTTGTCCGTACTTCCAACAAAGATTATATATCTAATCTCACACAAATATACCCAATATACACAACCACATACTCACATTTATCATGAACACTTCCTTGGAAACATGGATAGCAAAGTTTCACTTAAATAAAACAACAGAAGTGAACATAGACAAAAGGCTGTGAAAATGTAAACTTTTTAGGGTTCTCACACTCTCCCCCCCTTTAAGAAATTTCGTCCTCGAAATTTTCCTATTAACGGGATCTATCAAAATCTAAAGTAACAATGGCTTGTACCTTCTACATCCTCAGAAGAAACGAGGATCTTCATTCCAGTCCCTTCTCCATTTGACGGTCCAGGTCGGTCTTGGTTGGTTGCTGGGTTTCTTTCTTTTCACGCAATTGAATCGGGCAAGTAGCAATCCGGTGCTTGGCGCTCCCACAACACAAACACCTTCCCTTCTTTTTCCAGCAATCCACTTCAATATGATTGGATTTTTTACAATAGCCACCAAATGGGAAAGGAATTGAAGTTTGATCTCCTTGTGAGATCTCTCTCAGTGGTCCTTCTCCGCTTGGGTTTCCTCCCAGAGTATCTTCCCTAAGTGTCTCCAAAATTTTCACACCACCCGCTCCACGACCCATCTTAGCGAATGGCCTACCTCGCTCACCCTGTTCTGGCCTTCGACTTTCCAGAGATTTGCCCCTTTTCTTTGCATGGAAGATCTTTCCTTGTGGCCTTGCAATTTCTGTCCTTGGAGCTTTCTCCGGAACCCCCATAGAAGTATTGCTTTGTGCTATTGCTAAGGCCTCCTCGGAAATCCCTTCGTATTTCCTCTTTAGCTCCATATTTTGGTGTAAGAGCTCAATTTTCTCCGAATACTCTTGCTTCCATCGTCCTTCCCAGTACTCGGTTAGTCTCCTTTGGACCTCTATTTCGTCTCGAAGAACCGCGATTTCCTTATATATATCAACCCAATGTGCCATCTCACGGAGTTGCTAGAACTCAGATGATAGCCTGCTGGGCAAAGCAATGGGTCATTCATAATAAATTCATAAGTACAAGTGGCACTCTCAGTCCTTGTCTTTGTTCAGCTGTTGTTTCCCTTTTCTTCTCTTGGTTCTTGGCCTCGCTTAGTTCCACGGCCATGACCACGTCCGTGACTACGTCTTCCCTCCATATTATATATATCTTATTATTTGATTATTATTATTGTTTTCCTCTCTTTTCTTTTCTCTTTCCCCAAAGATAATTTAGTGAATAAACATAGTAAATTGACTAAAGAAACTAAATTCTAGTGCACTAAATACACAAATAGACATATACACACATAACACACCACATATCAAGAAGACAGATGGACAAATACACACATACATATCAAATTAGACAGATAATCATATACACAAATGCACAAACTAATGTCATGTCATACAATATAAGGGCAAATCAAAAGAAAAGGCGATATCATCCCGGTCTCAGTTTAAAATCCCGTCCGGTCTCTCACGTCACTTTCTATCCACACTAAACATCCGTTGACCTCTTATACTCATTCTGGCCAAACAAAGCCTATTCATGTTCCCAAAATGCAAATTTCAAATACTAAGCATCGCCTCAACTCTAGAGTACTCGGGCACGAGAATCCGAAATAAGACAATTCACATCTCGAGCTGGCCAGTCCCAAGAGTAAACTATCTACAATCAAGATTCCTACCAGACATACCTATCTATGGTCCTCAAATACCACAAGAAAATTTAAAGCCTATAACATCCACAATTCATAGCTTATGCTCGAACGAGCACTTAATCCTTCATACCTATTCACCACTTGGTCCAGGCTCACTCCGCGCAGATACCACACAAAGCAGGCTCTGATACCAACTGTGACAGCCCCACCTCCCCCTAAGGCAAACCAAAGGGTTCGGCGGACCGCCTGCCTAACTCTCGCCGGGACTCAGTCGATCACTTCAACCTCAACCAAAACTAGAATAAGTCCACAAGGAAAAAAACATAACCACGATCCAAATCTTAAAGCAAAATAATATACATCGCTAACTCAAAAGGAAATACAACATCAAATATATAAAGGTTCTCAATTCATCATACATCCAGCCCGTGCCAAGCACTAGGGCGAGAACCATTACAAAAACAGAGATCTAGCCCAAGCTAGTCTATAAAAAGCTCCCGTCCTGGCTCGCCTTCCCCTGTTAAGGAAAACAAAACTAAAGGAATGAGCTGAAAGCTCAGTGAGGTTCCGAACACATAATCAAACCATCAATCCAATACATTAAACATAGAGTATCAATAATGGAAAGCGATAATAACACAAACATTAAAAGGATACGGGCTCACAGGGAGTCATTTGTTCGTTTGTTCGTTCGTTCGTTCGTTCTCCTATCATTCCCCTTATTCCTCCATTCATTTGAAAATGCATTTTTTGTAAGTAAAACCCTCGTTTGTTCGTTCATTTCATTCACCCCCTTTCTGAAAATTGGCCAGGTTCCACCAGAACACAAGGTAATACTCGAGTATACCAAATGTTCACACCCAGGGTCCCATATCGCCCGACCAAGACTATTTCTGGCTCAAGTCGATCGGTAACGAAGGGCAGGGCCCAGTTTAGCCAAAAGGCTTACATTATGCACATGTAACGTTTAATCATTAAATCATGGAAAGTTTCATGTTTCATTTAGGTCGAGCGCGATAAAGTACATACTCGCCTAGAAAACTCAATTTTGGAAATCCTTGAAAGCACTTAACACATTATCAAATAATAACGCAAGCCATGAAGTCAAGAGAAATATAGCAAACAAGGAACACTCACCTAGTTATGCAAAATAACGTGCAAAATATACTTCCGGATATTACCCTCAGTCACCAATGAAACCTAAGATTCAACGAGAAAGAATATCATAGTTCATCTAGCAATTAGCAAAACAATGAAGTGAAATCAAAGAAACCCAACTAATTACAAGTAAAACGTATAAAGAGGCCTTTAAAGGTGAAAATAGGGCATTTGGATCGGAAGGTGGAAATAACTCAGAGTTTCACAAACCAAACGTAAAACGAAACTCAAACGGGTTCTAAATTTCCGACGGAAAATACTTGAACCAAAGACAAGTCGGAATCCAACTAGATAGGCGAAGAAATATTGTTTTCGGGATCGTTTAGGTAGTTCAAAATCAACTCATGTTGAAGTAGCTAGTATAGACTAAATGTCATGATAAAATCATGTGAAAAGGAGGACAACGCTACCTTACGTTCACACTTAAAACTTCATTTAAAAGTTGTTCACTTGTGGCCGAGAAAATCCCAAATCATACCTCTATATTTTGGTAAGGAGTAAGTAACATTTGGATTTTAAACTAAAGAGGTATCATGGTTTAAAATGGAAAACCGGTCATGGTATTGGCCAAATGAAAGTATACAAGTTCAAATAGAAACTTAGCCCTCGAACACCTCTTGAAAGAACCGATGACATTTTCAATGAAATACGTCCAACAAGACACAAAACACATTTTCCAAACCACTTTAACTTACTCAATTCACAAGAAAAGAAACGGACAGCATTTCCCTTTATTTTCTTTATTTTCTCAACCTACAAACAAAACCCATTCGCATAACAATGTAACCCCAATCACACATACAACTCATAAACAATAAAACACATCCAATTAGGCCACAAAACCCTTCAATCAAAGCTAATTAGAAGCTCAAAAGCTCACCATTAGAAAACCCCCAAATTCAAACCCTAGAACCGGAATCTTGCCCCACAAGCGGAAATTTTTCGTAAACAACCGTAATTGACGTATAAAGGTCCCATTAAACCCCATTTAGAGCTATCAAATCAAAGCCAATCCATGACTATCAGATAAAATCAGAAAAATACCCAATAAATCATAAACTGGACCAACTTCACTTAAAACCATGAAATCATCCACAATATAGCATCTCCAACCTTGACAAGCCACTAATTAACCAAGATTAGAACCAAAAGAGAATTCTTAACAACTCACCTTATAACTCAAGCAAAGGTAGGAACTTAAGGCTTCCCCTTTTAAAACAACTCCACCAAGAGCTTTACCCCTTCTAAGAGATCACTTGTACGGAACGGATTAAAAATCAAACTGTGAAAACTCAAGATTTTGGCAAAGATTGAACCTAAGAAAATTTAGATCTTTTCTCTCTTTCTCTCTAAGAAGCTCGGTCAGGCAAGAAGCAAAATGAAGATATTTTTGGGCCAAAAGAGTATAAAAAGGGAAGGAAACAGTCGGTCAAACCTGCTGACCGACTGTGACACGTCACAATCCGGCCGGATTCCTGGCCGGATACAAGGCAGTAGCGAAACCAATTTTTTTTCAAAACCCTCAAACAATCCGGCCAACAATCTGGCCGGATTTGGTACGAAGCATTTTCAACAGAAATTTTCTTTTCTAAACCCACACGCCGCGCTTGTCCGTACTTCCAACAAAGATTATATATCTAATCTCACACAAATATACCCAATATCACAACCACATACTCACATTTATCATGAACACTTCCTTGGAAACATGGATAGCAAAGTTTCACTTAAATAAAACAACGGAAGTGAACATAAACAAAAGGCTGTGAAAATGTAAACTTTTTATGGTTCTCACAGAATGAGAGGCACCTCTCACTCACATTTAGTGTGGTACATGCTACCGCTCAGCACTTACAAGTCAAGTACAAGTATATCAAATCAATTGCAATAATAAACAAGTATATATCATATTAAGGAAAGTGCGATAAAGTACACTCTTGCCCGATCAACAAATTACATATCATTAAATCACATTGGTCAAGTATTGAAAACAAGTGTCCAGTTCAATCAAGTATTTGAAAACACTCACCAAAGGTCTAGTGCCTCTCAAAAGTCACGTTTAGATCCAACTCCTTGGTTGAAGTCCAAATCTGCGATAAAATATCATTTACGAATGTAAAACTCTCTAGAGTTTGAAACATAGGAGTTTCGTTTCAATAAAATCAAGTAAATGCAACTCGTTTAAGTAGTATTCAAGATACTTATCAAATTTCGAAAAATTCATGCTCGCTCGTTTAGTTATGATCAAGAAGTGGTTTCGACTTTAGAAGTTACACTTGGTATCAAAGATCGGGAAAATCGTATTTTGAAAGGGTCGCTACTTTCACTTTTCAAGGGTACGAGTTCCGACAAAATTTTAGCTTATATACCTTGACTAAAGAAAACTCGAATACCATAGGCGATCCAAGTCCAACTTGACCACAAATCGTCGCTCAAGTCGCAGGTACATATGCCTAACTCTCGAGTGAAAATTGGGCAGCATGCCCTTTGTGTTTACCTATTTTTCAGTCATTTATGGCTTCATTGTTTTTCTCAATCAGCCCCAAAATCACATACAAATAATGTTGCCACCATAGCCCTTCAATTAGGCTCTAAAATAATTCAATTACAACACAAGTCTTAACAAGACAACCGGAAATCAAGTTTAAAGGCAAATAGCTAAATGGCAGATTTGATGTCTCTTAGCGTATCGGTCACAACTAAAGCTACGCTTATTGGATTGGGGTAAAATTTATACCATTTCGAAGCTAAGACAAAGCGATACAACTTTGATGAAGACAACTCAACCCAGTTCATAGTTTATCTAGGTCGAATCTACAAATTACAGAACCAGAAGTTCATGACCAGGAGGGTTGTCAGTACTGAATTCAAACGCCAATAACTCAGGCTACACAATTCTGTTTGAAGTGTTTTTGGTTGCGTTGGAAAGTTAAAACATAGGGCTAAAACTTTCATGTTTTGGCCAAAGGCTGATTTGAAACGGATCAAGGTGAAAAAATGCAGCCAGAATGATGAAATGTCAAAACTGTCCGCAAAACTATACCTATGGCAGTCAAGGGTATTTTTTGTCATTTTACATGCTACAGTGCTAGGATTGAGCTGAATTTTATAGGCAACTATAAAAAATCATTTCCCACAACTTTCATGTTTAGAGCTAAGCCCAATTCAGCCTTCATCATGGCCGAAAAGAACTGGTCAGAACAGGGTAGTACAAAAACTTAAAGCTGGAATTAATGCATTCAAGTGATAATCTTCTTATTCATGTATAAAACCACTACTACCACTCACTATCTAAGCTTATTCACATCATATTCTAGATAAATAACACTAATAAAAACAAAAAATTACAAACCCTAGCTGAAAATTATAAGTTAATAAGCCAAACCATGAAATCTTCCATACAATCCACCACAATCAAGCCATGCTTTGCTTAAATTGCAAAAAAAGAAAGAACCAAGGGAGGTTTCTAGTATAATACCTCAAAATCTCCAAAATAACTTGTCATACAAGAACTTTCTTCCACCCAAAAGTTCCACCAAGCTCACCTCCAAGCTTTCCCAATGATTGATCGGAGTAGAATCAAGTTTTACGGTAATTTTCTCAAGAATCAAGCAAGCTCTCAAGTTGGAAAAATGGAAAATTTTCTCTCTTCTCTTTTTCCTCTCCTAAGTCACGACCAAGCATGAAGAAAATGAGGTGTTTTTGGTTCTATTTTACAAGATGAAGACTAAGGATAGTCTTGGTCAAAGGTCTTGGTCACGACCTTGGTTGGATTTTTGACAAAAGGCTTAATCACAAATATTTCCACCAAAATATCTCTCTTTTTCTTAGTCAATAATGGTGGCTGACTTAAGGGTTAATTAAGAGCTAAGTATCTCAACTAAAACAAGGAGATTAAGGTAATAAAGTAGTATTCAAGTGATGCACTCAATCGGTAACGAACGGTACACATCGGTTCAACCCGTTTTTCCTTATTTCGCACGTACTAGGGTTTTCACTTACAATTCAGTAATTTATTATTATTACTTATAATCATACACTTAATATCATATAAAACTCACTCTAAATCACTAAATTTGATACACACTCCGTATCGAATAATTACACTACGAAAAGATGAAAAAATCCTAGTTTACCTTAATGATGAAAATAAAGGGAAAACCCTTGGTTCTATGATTAATTGTAACTATTGAGGAAGTGAATGAGTAGTAAAGTTATTGTAAAATAACATATTCCAAGTAAAAGGGAATTTTTAAGAAAATATGAGGGATTTTACAAGTCTTCACAATCACACTACCAAAATGCACACAAAAACACACACCAAAACCCTAGTATACGCAAAACCCTAATTTATGCCCTTCCTTTAAAAAAATTATAACTTGATTTATAAATATCAAAAATTTATATAACTTGGCTTGTTAAAAAAACTAGACTTCAAATACTAAGAATCTTTAGAAGACACCTCAAAGAGATTTAGTTCATAAGTTGGTCCAAATTGAACCATAAGCTACTACAACATTCCTATGTTTACTTGTGCAGGGTAGAATTTTCAGTCAACTTTGCCAATTTCCTAGAATTTATAGAGATTGAATCAAATTCTAAATTTTACATCGTACGAAGCCCTCTGAGTCTAGTTTCAAACGCAACAAACAGAACTCAATTCCGACTTTTCTATACGAAGTTATAGCTAATTTCCCAAAGCTGCACAGAGCCTCCTGCGAAAATTTCTAGATTTTCTAACAACTTGAGATTATGAAACTTTTCTTAACAAAATTCGCTCCCTTGGCTCAAATTCAACCATTAAAGCAACCAAGAATCAAAGGCAAGTGAGTTCACATAAGGGTTATAAAGACAAGCGAATTTTCTGGGTCTCACACTCTCTCCCCCTTAAAATAATTTCGTTCTCGAAATTCTAATCTTTGCTCGCACAAAACTTGATGCTATAGAACTTTCCTCCAACTCTCAAGTGACTTTCTCTTACTCATAGTACTACAACAAGCTTACCTAGAGAGAAAATCTTACCACGTAAAGGCTACACTAATACGCTAGGGAAGTTTAACAAAGAAATAAACACTTATCAAGTCCTCACAGTCATAGGAGAAGGAAACAGATCTTCCGTGCAAATTTCTCAACGTACTCTACAACCTGGACACCCTCTATAGAAACCCTAACCAAACGATTGCTAGATTCGTCCATGATAACACTCCGAGATCCAATCCCCTTGATCAATCCAATGACTAGGTCAAATGTTAGAATCGTCCACGCCTTAACATTTGCCATCAAAACTCACCTCAAGTGCAATCAAGATACAGACCCATATTCTAGCGCTCTCCACTATTTGGTACCCAAGTACAAGAATCCACCATAGGACAATTCACAACTCGAGCCGGTCGGTCCCAAGAGTAAATCACCCATATTAGAGATTCCTACCTGACATAGCTAACTATTGTCCCCAAAATACCATGATAAAGGTTTAAATCTAGAACGTTTCATGATTCGTAATTTATGCTCAAAAGAGTACTTAAACCTTTACACCCATTCACGAAATTAGGACCATAACACCACTTGGCCCAAACTCACTCTGCGTAGAGACCACGCGAAGTGGTTCTGATACCATCTGTGACGGTCCCACCTCCCCCTAGGGCATACCCAAGGGTTCGGCGGGTCGCCTGCCGAACTCTCGCTAGGACTCACTCACTCATAGCTCAAGATAAAATAACGTATATCCACAGAAAATAAATAACACATCCACTTCAACTTAATATATACATTGATGTTCAAATCCAGATACAAAGCTTCTACACACCAAAATACTTCAAAGTGTTTACAATTCGAGTACAATCAACCCTAGTCGAGTGCTAGCGTGAGTACCATTTCAAAACTTCAAAACTAGACTACTCTGTACCAGTCTCACGCCTCGTTCGTACCCCCTGTAAGGAAAACAAATGGCGTGGAATGAGTTAAAAGCCCAGTGAGGTTCCAAATAGCAAGGTGACCATTATTGAAAAGTACAAATATCACGTAGCAAAATAAGGAGCATGAAAAGTTCATAAAAGTGAGCAATAACACTTCAAATAGCAAATCTCTAAGTGAGCGAGTGTAAAGTTTTTCTTTTAAAATGAAACAATAACACGATAAGTACTAATCATTCCAAAGTATAAGGATACGGATGGCTCTCAGGAGCCAAAATCCCATTGCATCACCAGAGCTTGATCCAGTAATAGTTGACACTCCGTCAACTTTCAAGTAAGGTAACTAGTCCAGTAGTACACCACTTAACTCCAATCTCCATCCACCAACCAAACCCCTTACCGGGCCCGAACTCCAAGATAAACACTGGTGCTAATACTCGAGTATACCGATTAGTCGAGGAGATAACACTCCACTCGACAACACTAGATACCCATGGTTCGTTATTTAATCGACCAAGCCCTTGCCGGCTCGACTCGATTAACTAGCCAGTGGGGTTTGGGTTCCCAAGAAGTCGATGAGATATCATCTCCAATCGACTGAATCAAAATAAAAGTACGGTGACGGGAATGAGAGGCACTTCCCACTCGCATTGGGTGTGGTACATGCTGCCGCTCAGCACTTACAAGTCAAGTACAAGTATATCAAATCAATTGCAACAATAAACTAGTATATATCATATTAGGGCAAGTGCGATAAAGTACACTCTTGCCTGATCAACAAATTACATATCATTAAATCACTTTGGTCAAGTATTGAAAACAACTATCCAGTTCAATCAGGTATTTGAAAGCACTCACCAAAGGTCTAGTGCCTCTCAAAAGTCACGTTCAGGTCCAACTCCTTGCTTGGAGTCCAAATCTGCGATAAAATATCATTTACGAATGTAAAACTCTCTAGAGTTCGAAACATAGGAGTTTCGTTTCAAGAAAATCAAGTAAATGTAACTCGTTTAAGTAGTATTCAAGATACTTATCAAATTCTGAAAAATTCATGCTCACTCGTTTAGTTATGATCAAGAAGTGGTTTCGACTTTAGAAGTTACATTTGGCATCAAAGACCAGGAAAATCGTATTTTGAAAGGGTCGCTACTTTCACTTTTCAAGGGTACGAGTTCCGGCAAAATTTTAGCTTATATACCCCAAATAAAGAAAACTCGAATACCATAGGTGATCCAAGTCCAACTTGACCTCAAATCGTCGCTCAAACTCGAATACCATAGGGATTTTACAAGTCTTCACAATCACACTACCAAAATGCACATAAAATCACACACCAAAACCCTAGTATGTACAAAACCCTAATTTATGCCCTTCCTTTAGAAAAATTATAACTTGAGTTATAAATATCAAAAATTTATATAACTTGGCTTGTTAAAAAAACTAGACTTCAAATACTAAGAATCTTTAGAAGACACCTCAAAGAGATTTAGTTCATAAGTTGGTCCAAATTGAACCATAAGCTACTACAACATTCCTATGTTTACTTGTGCAGGGTAGAATTTTCAGTCAACTTTGCCAATTTCCTAGAATTTATAGAGATTGAATCAAATTCTAAATTTTACATCGTACGAAGCCCTCTGAGTCTAGTTTCAAACGCAACAAACAGAACTCAATTCCGACTTTTCTATACGAAGTTATAGCTAATTTCCCAAAGCTGCACAGAGCCTCCTGCGAAAATTTCTAGATTTTCTAACAACTTGAGATTATGAAACTTTTCTTAACAAAATTCGCTCCCTTGGCTCAAATTCAACCATTAAAGCAACCAAGAATCAAAGGCAAGTGAGTTCACATAAGGGTTATAAAGACAAGCGAATTTTCTGGGTCTCACACTCTCTCCCCCTTAAAATAATTTCGTTCTCGAAATTCTAATCTTTGCTCGCACAAAACTTGATGCTATAGAACTTTCCTCCAACTCTCAAGTGACTTTCTCTTACTCATAGTACTACAACAAGCTTACCTAGAGAGAAAATCTTACCACGTAAAGGCTACACTAATACGCTAGGGAAGTTTAACAAAGAAATAAACACTTATCAAGTCCTCACAGTCATAGGAGAAGGAAACAGATCTTCCGTGCAAATTTCTCAACGTACTCTACAACCTGGACACCCTCTATAGAAACCCTAGCCAAACGATTGCTAGATTCGTCCATGATAACACTCCGAGATCCAATCCCCTTGATCAGTCCAATTACTAGGTCAAACGTTACAATCGTCCACGTGTTAACCTTTGCCATCAAAACTCACCTCAAGTGCAATCAAGATATAGACCCTTATTCAACCATTAAAGCAACCAAGAATCAAAGGCAAGTGAGTTCACATAAGGGTTATAAAGACAAACGAATTTTCGGGGTCTCATAGAATCAGCCCTAGGTTAAAACATGAAAGTTGTAGAAAATGATGTTTTATAGTTGCCTGTAAAATTTCAACTCAATCCGAGCACTGTAACATGTGAAAAGACAAAAATACCCTTGACTGCAATAGGTAGAGCTCTGTGGACAGTTTTGACATTTTATCATTCTGGCCGCATTTTTTCACCCTGATCCGTACTAAATTAGTATTTGGCCAAAACATGAAAGTTGTAGTACTATGTTTTACTTTCCAACGCACCTGAAAATGCCTCAATCGGACTTTTCTAGCTTGAGTTACTGTCATTTGAACACAGTGCTGTTAACCAGCCTGATGGTGAAATTCTGGTTCTATAATTTGTAAATTGGACCTAGAGACACTATGAACTGGGTTGAGTTGTCTTCACCAAAGTTGTAACCCTTTGGCTTATCTTCGAAACGGTATAAATTTTACCCCAATCCGATAAGCGTAGCTTCGGTTGTGACTGAAGCACTAAGAGACGTCGAACTTGTCTTTTGTTCTATGTCTTACACCTTATTTCTGGTCACTTCTCTAGCTTGGTCTGTAATTGTATGACATTGAGCCTATTGAATGGCTATTGTAATGAGATTATCTGTGTGTGACTTTGGGACTGATTGAGGAAAAGAATAAAGCCATAAATGGCTGGAAAATGGGTAAAAACAAAGGACGTGCTGCCCAAATTTTCACTCGAGAGTTAGGTAGATATACTCACGACTTGAGTAAGGGTTTGAGGACGAATCGAACTTGAATCGTCTAGGGTATTCAAGTCTTGTTTCATAGAGGTCTATAAGTTAGAATTCAGCCGAAACTTGTACCCTTGGAAAAATGAAATTTATGACTAATAGAAATATGTTTTTTCCATTTCTTCGACTCAAATGGTATTTCAAGTATAATTGCTTCAAAGTTTCAAAGGTTTAAGAACGATCATGAAATTTTTGGAATTTGATAAGTATCTTGAATACTACTTAAACGAGTTGCATTTACTTGATTTTCTTGAAGCGAAACTCCTATATTTCGAACTCTAGAGAGTTTTACATTCGCAAATGATATTTTATCGCAGATTTAGACTCCAACCAAGGAGTTGGACCTGAACGTGACTTTTGAGAGGCACTAGACCTTTGGTGAGTGCTTCCAAATACCTGGTTGAACTGCACACTTGTTGTCAATATTTGATCAATGTAAATACATGATATGTGATTTGTTTGATCGGGCAAGAGTGTACTTTATCACACTTGTCCTAATATGGTATATACTTGTTTATTGTTGTAATTAACTTGATATACTTGTACTTGAGTTGTAAGTGTGGAGCGGCAGTATGTACCACACTCAATCCGAGTGGGAGGTGCCTTTCATTCCCGTCTTCGTACTTTTATCTTGACTCAATCGATTGGAGTGTTATCTCATCGAATTTTTAGGGACCCAAACTCCATTGGCTAGTTAATCGAGTCGAGCCAACAAAGGCTTGGTCGATTAGATAACGAACCAAGGGTATCTAGTGTTGTCGAGTGAAGTGTTATCTCCTTGACTAATCGGTATACTCGAGTATTAACACCAATGTTTATTGAGGATTTTGGGCCCAGTAGGGGGTTTGGATGGTGGATGGAGAGTAGTTTAAGTGGTACTCTGCTGGATTGGTTACTTACATGAAAGTTGACGGAGTGTCAACTATTACTTGATCAAGCTCTGGTGATGCAATGGAAATTTGGCTTCTGGGAGCCATCCGTATCCTTATACTTTGGAATGATTAGTACTTATTGTGTTATTGTTTCGTTTAAAAAGAAAAACTTTACACTCGCTCTTTTTGAGATTTGCTACTTGAAGTGTTATTGCTCACTTTTATGAACTTTTCATGCTCATTACTTTGCTACATTGAAAGTTGTACTTATAAACAATGGTTGATTTGCTATTTGGAACCTTACTAGGCTTTTAGCTCATTCCACGCCGTTTGTTTTCCTTACAGGGGGTACGAGCGAGGCGTGAAACTGGTGCAGACTAGAGTAGTCTAGTTTTTGAATTTTGTAATTGTACTCACACGAGTCACTTGATTAGGGTTGAATGCATTTAGAATTCCAATCTTTTGATGTATTTGGAATTGTATGGATGGTTAAGATAGAAATGAATGTATTTGTATGTTCCAAACTTGGGAACTGTTCTTTCGTTTATTATTGAAGTTGCACCCTATTTTATTTGATGTGAGTGAGTGAGTCTTGACAAGAGTTGGGCAGGCGACCCGCCGACCCCTAGGGTACGCCCTTGGGGGAGGTGGGCCGTCATAGATGGTATCAGAGCTCTTATCGAGCTAGTGCAGGGAGAGGGTTCTCAGACTGTGGGGATTGGCTTGTTAAGTGTGGAACAAATATCTATTATTGGGGATCTTAGATATATATGTTCGGTAGGAATCTCAAAAGTGGTTGATTTCCTCTTGAGCGTAGCTAACTCGAGTGGGGAAATGATCATATTTTCGGATTCTTGTACCCGAATACCAAAGAGTGATACCTTTATGATAAGTCGATATCTCGAGTAAAATGAGAGTAAGTTTGAATGGCGAAAGCCAAGGCACGGGGAATGCAAATAGTCTGGATTTAGGATATATTGAAGATATTAGTGAGATTGGGGACCCTGATTATTCACGCGTACGTACTTGGTTGTACTTCGTCAAGTTTTGATTAAGTATAGTGCCTGAGCAATACCTAGGGTTAATGTCCAACCCCGTAGGATGTGTGAATTGTTATGATATGTATATAAAGAAAGTGTGTTATTTTCAATGTGTTTTATTAATTTTCGTTTTATGATTTGAAAATGCTTTTTTTGAACCTTATAGCTATTTTATTTTGCTTATACTTATTTACGAATATATGTATGAATTTACGAATAAATGTATGAATTTCAAGGATGAAATTCTTTTAAGGAGGGGAGATTGTGATACCCCGAATTTTAGGACAATATTTTTCCCTCATTCTTTTAAAATTTCAATTTATTTCTTTGGTTTTGTTTTAAAAACATTATTTTTTTTAATTGGACACTTTAAATTTAAATCAAAACCCTAGTTTTACTTGTGACTAAAAGGTTATTATGTAATTGAGTTTATGTATGACAATGCATATTTTATTATAGGTAATTATAATGGTTGGGTGGTTAGTAGATTAATGAGGTGTAATTAAGCTTGTGGATTTCATTAAGTTAGTGACCGATGGGATTAATTGTAAAGATTAAAAGAAGTTGTGGTCATAGTGTGAGGACTAGCAAAGTAAGATTATTAGTAACATCAAAGCTTCTAGGATCTTCCTAAGCTTAAATTTGATTGGTGGAGAAAAAGTCATCTTCTATTGTTAGTAAATGAAAAACAAAGCCAAAAATTAAGAGGAAAAAGAGAGAGAGGGCCGAGAGCTCTATGGGAGGTTCAAGAGGAAAAGTTTTAACTTTGGTTTATTGATTTTTTGCTCAATCTTGCAAACTAACCGATAGCTTCACCAAATAATCCATAGAAATTGCATTGCTATCTTGGAGTGGAGTGTTTTGGTGGTTCAAGCTTCCTAGGGGTTGTTGTGCTTCTCTAATGCTAGGTAAGTTGGTATTAGTTCATGTTTGTGTTCTTTATTGGTTTACAAGTGAAAGTTATGGCTTGTTTAGGTAGATTTCATGATTTTAGTAGTGGTTATAGTAAATTTCAGCCTTCTAGTGTAATTTTCAACTTTAGTTGTTGAAATGGATGGTTGCTCTTGGTGTTCATGTTGTGGTAATGCTTATGCTTAGTGTATGCAAGTGAATTCATGGTTAAAAATTGTTGGGTTTGTAGCATATAAAATTTCGGTCAGCAAGAAAGGACATTTGTAAGAATTGATTTCCAGTTTTAATGTTGTAATTGTCCTGTTTCTGACCGTGTCTTTTAGTCCATGTTAGAGGCCGAAACTGTGACGGCCCCACCTCTCCCTAGGGCGTACCCCAGGGTTCGGCGGGTCGCCTGCCCAGCTCTCGCAGGGACTCAGTCGTTCACTACAATCCTCAAACAGATTACAAGATAAAACTCAAATATTACATCAAATTCTCCAATAATTACATGTCAAAAGCAAAGCGGAAATAATTCTCAACTATACATAAAATGATTCCAAATTCAAACTGTACAAGATATATGCCATCCAGTCACGTGAATAAGTACTACAAGTCCTTCCTTCGCCACGAGCCCTATGGAAGGGAATAAAATAGTTTTGGGGTGAGCTAGAAGCTCAGCGAGTAACCAGTAAAATCAGTAATCAAATCGGTTTCACAATAGTTCATTTCAAAGATGTCATAAATCAATGATGGAGTATCAATAATTCAAGAAACATTTACAATGGAAAGCGATAGCAACATTCATTAAAAGGATACGGGCCCACATGGAGCAATCTGTTTGTTCGTTCGATCCCCTAACATTTCCCCTTATTCCCCCAATCATTTAAAAAAAACATTTTTGTAAGTAGAATCCCTCGTTCATCCCTTTTCCGGACGTTGGCCGGACTCCACCCATCCGGACGTGGCCGGACTACAAGGTAATACTCGAGTATACCAAATTCACCCAGGGTCACCATATCGCCCGACCGAGTCTGCTTCTGGCTCGAGTCGATCGGTAACGAAGGGCAGGGCCCAATTCGGCCAAACGGCTTACATTCATGCGCAACTAGCATTTAATCATTTAATCATTGAAAATTTCACATTTCATTTCGGTCGAGTGCGATAAAGTACACACTCGCCTAGAAAACTCGTTTTAACAATCATTGAAAGCACTTAACACATTATCAATCAATAATAACAAGCCAATAAGTCAAGGAAATATAACAAACAAGGAACACTCACATGCAAGCACGCATGATATGCAAGAAAACAGTTCAAAAGTAAATAATGCAAGAAAACAGTTCAAAATTAACTTTGGAAACAGTTCAAAAGTAAATAATGCAGGAAACGGTTCATAAATAACTTTAGAAATAGTTTGAGGTCACTCACCTCAATGGTTCAGAAATCATCCATCATATAACATTGCCTTGCTCAAATCCAAGTCTTATATCACAAACTCAATACAAACAAGTTCCTTCAAAGTTCGGACAGCACTTCCCCTGAATTTGCTAACTTTTCCAGCCATCACGGCTTCATTATTTCCTCATTCCAACCCAAAGGTACACACACAACAACATGTTCATCCAATAGCCATTCAGCAAGCTCCAAGTAGTACTAGTACAAGTCAAGCTATGGAAAAGTCCGGAAATGAAAGTTAAGCTCAAAACCAAAAAAATAGTTTTGGACGTCATTTTGCGGTAATGGTACCAAAGGTGCTACGATTGTCGAATGAAGGTACAAGATACACCGTTTCGAAGCTAATAGACAGGGTTACAACATTGCACAAGGTCACTCAACCCAGTTTCGAGTGTAACCAGGTCAAAAATGCAAGATACTATACCAGAATCACAAAAACAGATTCACAGAACGCATTCTAGCGGAAACATCATAAAGCAGGCTATCCAAGTCCAAATCCAGAAATTCCAAAACCATCTGAAAGATAAGAAACAGGGATAAATTTCATCAGAAGACCTCAACAACCAATTCGGAAGCAAATCCAGCCAAAACAACCAATTACAGGCGCAATTCTTACATTCGGGTAAAACCAGGACAGCAAGGGTAATTTCGACTTTTCTCATTCTACACTTCTCCGATTGATCTGAAATTTTGTAGGCACCTCTAAAATATCATTGCCTACAACTTTCATGTTTTAATTCAATGCCAATTCGGCCTCTAACTAGGAGCTATAAATTCGGGCAGAATGTAATTGCCAAGAACCCTAATTTTCCAGATTTCTTCCAAAACAGAAATTACTTGCAATCCTCCACTTTTTCCACCTTCTAGATGCCTTATATACCATTTCCAATCATCATACAAAGCCACAACATATGAATCATATTAAATCAGAAAATTCATGATTAAATAGAAAATGTCATCAATCTTCACCATAAGTCATGAAATCATCCAAAAAATCACTTGTTCAACTACCACACCTACTAATTTCATCTCATAACCAACAAGGAAACAATTTCTTAACCACTTACCTTACAAACACTAGATACAAGGTAGATGAGAGTCTCTCCCTCCAAACAAAAACCACCAAGCACTTCAATCACTCCTAGCAAGTAAGTTTTATGAAGGAATTTGAGAAATAAATGGTTGGATTACAAGATTTGGGCAAGAAAAGGGAGCAAAAATTGAAGAGCTCTCTTTCTTTTCTCTCTAGAGTTGGCCGACCAAGAAGGTGAAAATGAAAGACAAATTTTGGTCAAAATTGGTTTAGTAAAGGTAAAGAAAGACTAGTCAAATGCCAAGCTCCAATCACAAGGCAACATGTGTCCATTCCAAGCTTATCTCATTTCTTTTGTCTTGCAAGAATTAATGAACTAACCAAACCCCTAATTATCTCGTAACACCATGTAATATAAACCATATATACAAAGCTACTCCAAATGAACCACATTTACCACACTAGTGGGTCCCACGTCCGGTATACGCTCTTAAATTCTCAAAAACTACCCGATACTAGAAAAATCATTTTAAAACTATATTTACTCAATAAAATTATCTGGGGAATTTTTTTTTAATAAAGAAAATGTCGAAAAAGGCGGGCGATTAAATAAAATAAACCCTAGAAAATTAGAAAATTTCCGGGTTCTCACTCTTATTCTTTCGGGGTATCACAGAATCAGCCTTAGGTTAAAACATGAAAGTTGTAGGAAATGATGTTTTATAGTTGGCTGTAAAATTCAACTCAATCCGAGCACTGTATCATGTGAAAAGGCAAAAATACCCTTGACTGCAATAGGTAGAGCTCTGTGGACAGTTTTGACATTTTATCATTCTGGCCGAGGTTTTTCACCCTGATTCGTACTAAATTAGTATTTGGCCAAAACATCAAAGTTGTATTGCTAAGTTTTAGCTTTCCAACGCTCCTGAAAATGCCTCAATCGTAATTTTGTAACCTGAGTTATTGTCATTTGAACACAGTGCTATTAACCAGCCTGATGGTGAAATTCTGGTTCTGTAATTTGTAAATTTGACCTAGAGACACTATGAACTGGGTTGAGTTTTCTTCATCAAAGTTGTATCCCTTTGGCTTAGCTTCGAAACGGTATAAATTTTACCCCAACCCGATAAGCGTAGCTTCGGTTGTGACCGATACGCTAAGAGACGTCGAACCTGTCTTTTGTTCTATGTCTTACACCTTATTTCTGGTCACTTTTCTAGCTTGGTCTGTAATTGTATGTCATTGAGCCTATTGAATGGCTATTGTAATGAGATTATCTGTGTGTGACTTTGGGACTGATTGAGGAAAAGAATGAAGTCATAAATGGCTGGAAAATGGGTAAAAACAAAGGGCGTACTACCCAAATTTTCACTCGAGAGTGAGGTAGATATACTCATGACTTGAGTAAGGGTTTGAGGATGAATCGAACTTGAATCGTCTAGGGTATTCAAGTCTTGTTTCATAGAGGTCTATAAGTTAGAATTCAGCCGAAACTTGTACCCTTGGAAAAATGAAATTTATGACTAATAGAAATATGTTTTTTTCCATTTCTTCGACTCAAATGGTATTTCAAGTATAATTGCTTCAAAGTTTCAAAGGTTTAAGAGTGAATGAATTTTTCGGAATTTGATAAGTATCTTGAATACTACTTAAACGAGTTGCATTTACTTGATTTTTTTGAAGCGAAACTCCTATGTTTCGAATTCTAGAGAGTTTTACATTCTCAAATGATATTTTATCACAGATTTGGACTTCAACCAAGGAGTTGGACCTGAACGTGACTTTTGAGTGGCACTAGACCTTTGGTGAGTGCTTCCAAATACCTGGTTGAACTGGACACTTGTTATCATTACTTGATCAATGTAAATACATGATATGTGATTTGTTTGATCGGGCAAGAGTGTACTTTATTGCACTTGTCCTAATATGGTATATACTTGTTTATTGTTGCAATTAACTTGATATACTTGTACTTGAGTTGTAAGTGCGGAGCGGCAGTATGTACCACACTCAATCCGAGTGGGAGGTGCCTCTCATTCTCGTCTCCGTACTTTTATCTTGATTCCGTCGATTGAAGTGTTATCTCATCGACTTGTTGGGGACCTAAACCCCATTGGATAGTTAATCGAGTTGAGCCGGCAAGGGCTTGGTCGATTAGATAACGAACCATGGGTATCTAGTATTGTCGAATGGAGTGTTATTTCCTCGACTAATCGATGTACTCGAGTATTATCACCAATGTTTATTGAGGATTTTGGGCCCAGTAGGGGGTTTGGATGGTGGACGGAGAGTAGTTTAAGTGGTGCTCTACTGGATTGGTTACTTACATGAAAGTTGACGGAGTGTCAACTATTACTTGATTAAGCTCTGGTGATGCAATGGGAACTTGGCTCCTGGGAGCCATCCGTATCCTTATACTTTGGAATGATTAGTACTTATTGTGTTATTGTTTCGTTTAAAAAGAAAAACTTTACACTCGCTCTTTTTGAGATTTGCTACTTGAAGTGTTATTGCTCACTTTTATGAACTTTTCATGCTCATTACTTTGCTACATTGAAACTTGTACTTGTAAACAATGGTTGATTTGCTATTTGGAACCTCACTGGGATTTTAGCTCATTTCACGCCGTTTGTTTTCCTTACAGGGGTACGAGCGAGGCGTGAGACCGGTACAGACTAGCGTAGTCTAGTTTTTGAATTTTGTAATTGTACTCACACGAGTCACTCGATTAGGGTTGAATGTATTTAGAATTCCAATCTTTTGTTGTATTTGGGATTGTATGGATGGTTGAAATAGAAATGAATGTATTTGTATGTTCCAAACTTGGGAACTGTTATTTCGTTTATTATTGAGGTTGCACCCTATTTTATTTGATGTGAGTGAATGAGTTCTGGCGAGAGTTGGGCATGCGACCCGCTGAACCCTGGGGTACGCCCTAGGGAGAGGTGGGGCCATCACAGACTCGAGCCAGAAGCGGACTAGGTCGGGCGATTGGTGACCCTGGGTTAATGTTTGGTATACTTGAGTATGACCACGAAGTCTGGTGGAGACTGGCCAGTGTCCAGTAGGGGGAAGATGAAATTAATGAATGAATGGCAAGAACAATGGAGGGGTTTTCACTTACAAATGAAATTATTTTTAATGCTGGAGGAATAAGGAAATAGTTGGTGGAATGAATGAACGAAAGACTCCATGTGAGCATGTATCCTTTTAATGAATGTATTATCATTACTTTATATTGTAAATGTTTTCTGGATTACATGTTGTTACATGATTAATGTCCTTTTTTAATGATTTGGCTATGTGTATGGAACCTCGCTGGGCTTTTAGCTCATTCTGTTAGCTTTGTTTTCCTTACAGGGGATGCGAGCGAGGGCGTGAGTCCTATGCAGACTAGCGTGGTCTAGTTTTTTGAAATTTTATTTTTTTTTATTGTTCTCGCGCTAGTGCTTGGATAAGGTTGGATGTAGTAAGAACTTAAAGCTTTTGTTCTAATTGGGATTGTATTTCTGTTTAAGATGGATATGAATGTAAGTATATGTTTCAAGTTTTGGAATTATTTTTCGCTTAGTCTCGAGGTTATATCTTATTTCACTTGATGAGAGCAATCGAGTCTTGGCGAGAGCTGGGCAGGCAGTCCGCCAAACCCTTTGGTTCGCCTTAGGGGAAGGTGGGGCTGTCACACTTTCCATACGAGTTTTTACATGAAATTTGATGGAGGAATAGCCCTCATATGGAAGTTTAATTGTACCAAATTTTGTATTATTCTAAGACCATTTCAATACCCAAATGATGTCCCAAAGTTTACTTTCAAATCTGGAAAATTCACTATTTAGTAGTGAAAATTTACCAACTTTGAGCTACTATATCTTGACGTTCAAAACTTTGAATTTAGTTCCGTTTGTTGTGTTTGAAACTTTGTTTGGAATTCTTATTGTGTTACAAATTTTAGAGGCTTTTTCATTTCCGGTGAATTTTGCCGAATTCCCAAAGTTTACCAAAAACATGATCGAAACTGTCTTGTATGCTCAAGGCAGCCACTTTGAGCTGAAATTTGAATGTCTTCTATTTAGAATCATGGAAAGATGTCTTCTAGGAACTTTTAATATTTTGAACTAAGATTCCAACAGTATAATGTTTGCCAATTTTGGACCTATTGAGTGCAAGTTCTGATTTTTCTAAATTTGACGCGCAAAACTAAAATTTTCTGACTTGATGGGAAACGAGACTTTGGAAACTTTTCCCTAATCTTTGATATTGATTGACTGTGTGATACCCCAACTTTTAGGATACTATTGTTGTTTAGCCTCAAAGAGAATATTACGATTTCTTTATTTTATTGTTTTGTTTTACAGACTAGAAACCCTAAATTCTAGAAATAAAGTCTAATCAAAACCCTAGTTTCATTTGTGATTGACCGTTTTCTCAAATTTCTCATATTTCAACTGAAACCCTAAATTCAATTTATGGAATTGTAAAATCCCTCACGTTTTCTTAGAAATGTCCTTTTAATTGGAAATTATGATTTTATAATAGTCCTACCACCCAATCACCCTACAATAAGTGCAAATGAACATGAAAGTAAAGGTTTTCACTTTTCGTTTTCAAGTTGGAGCAAGTTAGGGTTTTCACGTTTTTTCGTAGGGTGATTTTTCGGTACGGAGTGAGGATCAAATTTGGTAGGTACGAGTGACTTTTGGATGAGGAAATATTATATGATTTGAAGTGATTATAATAAGTTAGTGATTAGAAGATAAAAACCCTAATATACGTGATTTAAGAAAAAACGGCTCGAACCGACGGGTATCGATCACTACCGATTGAACCCACCACTTGACCACCACTTTCTTACTACCACATATCCTTGATATTTTTGCAAAATATCCCCCTCCCCATTCTCAGCCATGTGGCCGAAAATTATGGCAAAAAATACAAGGAAAGAAAAAAAAAATTTTGGATGGCTTTGGTGGTGACAAGTGTCAGTCACCTATGGTCACTTGACCAACCTCTTGTCTTGCCTTCTTATCCCTTAATTGAGCTCTTTTTCCCTCATTTCTTTCTGTTTTTGGCCGAGAGCAAGAGGAGCAAGAGAGTGAAGAGAGTTTTCCATCTTCTACCATGAATTCCACCATTTGAGTGCAACCAAGAAAAACTAAACTGATCAATCACTAGTTGGAAGCTTGGGAAGCCTAAGGAACCAAGAATATCAAGGAGAGGTGAAGGATCATCCTAGCAAGGTCTTGTCTTGAGGTATGATGGCTAATCAACCATTTCTTCTCCATTAATCATGATTAAGTTGGGTATTAATGTTAGTATAGTGCTTGTGATGCTTGTTTCAAAGAGTTTTGATGATTGGATGGATGACCTTTGAGTTAGGGTTTCCTATGGGTTAGGTGTTGTATGATGCATATATGTGGTATATGATCTTGTAAAGGTAATAGTAGTGGTATTTTCAAGGTGAAAATATGAATTATAGCTTGAAATAACAAAAATTCCAGATTTCTGGAAATCTTAGCTTCAGTTCTGTCCGGTTCTATTTCATCATGTTAGAGGCCGAACTAGGCTTAGAACAAAACATGAAAGTTGTATAGAATGACATTTTATGGTTTCCTACAAAATTTCAGCCCAATCGGAGCAATGTAGCCTGTGAAAAGACCAAAATACCCTCACTGCCCTAGGATGCATCCATTGATCCGTTTTGGACAGTTCATCCAATTGACCGTGTCTATTCACTATGATCCGTGCTGATTTAGCCATTTTCCAAAACATGAAAGTTTTATTACTTTGTCTTAGCTTTTTAACGCCTCTAGGATCGCCTTAAACAGACTTTGGTAACTTGAGATATGGCCATTTAAAGGTAGTGCGGTTAACTGGTCTATTAGTTGGAATTTGGTTCTGTGAATTGGGAATTTGACTGGGTTACAGTGGAAATTGGACTGAGTGGTCTTCATAAAAATTGTCTCCCTCTGTCTTAGCTTCGTAACGGTATAAGTTGCACCTCAATCTGATAAGCATAGCCTCGGATGTGTCCATTCCGCAAAAACACGTCAAATCTGTCTTTTGTTGAACTTCATTTCCGCACATGTCATTAGCTTGATTTTTGTACTTGTATTACCTTGAGCCTATTGAATGGCTATTGTGATGAATTTATATTGTGTATGACTTTGGGATTGGCTGAGGAAACTAATGAAACCGTAAATGGCTGGAAAATTAGGTAAATACAAAGGGCATGCTGCCCAAATTTACGCTCGAGGACTAGAGACATATACTTGCAACTTGAGTAAGGGTTAAGAGTGATTACCACTTGAACTATCTAGGATATTTGCGTCTTCTTTTTTTCCGAGGTATATAAGTAAGGATTTGGCCGAACTTGTACCCTTGAGAAATACAACCATGACTACTAGAAATACGTTTTCCTTGTACTTTCGACTCAAATGGCATTTCCAAGTATAAATGTTACAAAGTTATATAGTTTGAAAAGCGAGCGAGTGTTTCACGAATATTCTCCAAGTGAATTTCCATTTCTTGATTCTTATTGAACGAAACGTCTAAGTTTCGAACCTTAGTCGATTTTTAAAGTTCTGAAACAAAGTTTTATCGCAGATTTGGACTCCGAACCCGGAGTATAACCCAGACGTGATTACTAGGGGCACTTCATTTTGGTGAGTGCTTCCAAATACCTGATTGAACTGGACACTTGTTTCCAATACTTGATCAATATGATTAAATGATATATGATTGGTTTGATCGAGCAAGAGTGTACTTTATCGCACTTGCCCTTACGTGATATATACTTGTTTATTGTTGAAATTGATTTGATATACTTGTTTATGATGTGCGCACTTCCTGAAATTCCAGAAACCCTGCGGCAAGTTACTCGAGTCGAGCTGGCAAGGGCTTGGTCGATTGGGTAACGAACCCTGGGTCTCTTGATTGTCGAGTGGAGTGATATCTCCTCGACTAATCGGTATACTCGAGTATTACCACCCGTGTTTATTGAGGATTTTGGGCCCAGTAGGGGGTTTGAATGGTGGACGGAGAGTAGTGTAAGTGGTGCTCTACTGGATTGGTTCCTTTACTTGAAAGTTGATGGAGTGTCAACTATTACGTGATCAAGCTCCTGATGATGAAATGGGAAGTTGGCTCCTGAGAGCCATCCGTATCCTTATGCTTTGGAATGATTATTGTTTATTGGATTATTGTTTCTTCTGAAAACTTTTATACTCGCTCATTTTGAGATTGCTACTTGAAGTGTTATTGCTCACTTTTATGAACTCTTCATGCTCGTTACTTTGCTATATCGAAAACTTGTACTTATAAATAATGGTCAATTTGCTATTTGGAACCTCACTGGGCTTTTAGCTCATTCCACGCCATTTGTTTTCCTTACAAGGGTACAAGCGAGGCGTGAGACGTGTACAGACTAGCGTAGTCTAGTTGTTTTAAATTTTGTAATTGTACTCGCACTAGTCGCTCGATTAGGGTTGAATGTACTGAGAACTTAAATCTTTTGATGTATTTGGGACTGTATAGATGGTTGAGATAGAAATGAATGTATTCGTATGTTCCAAACTTGGGAACCGTTATTTCGTTTATTATTGAGGTTGCACCTTATTTTAATTTTTGCGAGTGAGTCCTGGCGAGAGCTGGGCAGGCGGTCTGCTAAACCCTAGGGTACGCCCAGGGGGAGGTTCTCGGACTGTGGGGATTGACTTGTTAAGTGTGGAACGATTGTCTATTGTTGGGGACCTTAGATATGTATTTTGGGTAGGAATCTCTAATACGGGTGATTTGCTCTTGAGCCTGGCCAGCTTGAGTGGTGGATTATCATATTTTCGGATTCTTGTCCCCGAGTACCAAAGAGTGATACCTTTACGATAAGTTGAGATCTCGCGTAATATTAGAATAAGTTTGGATGGTGAAAGCAAAGGCACGGGGAATGCGAATAGTCTGGACTTGAAATATATTGAAGATATTCGTGGGATTTGGGATCCTTAATATTCACGTGCTTTGAGTTTTCATGTGACTTGTTTTGATTGAATGTGTTGCATTACCCCTGTTTTATGATTTGGAAAGGTTTATTTGAGCCTTATTTTATTTTGTTTATATTTATATAGTTATTTAGTGGCTATATTCTATCATTGATTAGTTGGCTATATTGCTATAGTTGATTAGTCGCGAAAGCATGGAAGGTAGAAGAAGTCAGGATCGGGGAACTACTCGAGAACGTGGTCCTGGTCATGGTCGTGGGGGTAGGCAAGCACAAGAACCGGTGCGGGAACCGAGAGATGAGGGAGGTGCAACGGTCGAGCCACAACTTGGACCCCAGGCTATAGAGGAAGATCAAGTGGCAACTGCAATCCAACAAATGACTAATATTCTGGCCCGTTTAGTGGAACAACAGGGTCAAGCCCCTGTAAATCAGCCTAGGGACCCCGATATAGGGCAAGATCGGGCCTTAGAGAGATTCCAGAAGTTCTCTCCACCTAAGTTCCTAGGAGGACCAGACCCGGAAGGAGCTGAGAGATGGCTGGAGGCCATGATCAATATCTTTGCCGCTTTGAACTATACAGAGATGATAGGCAAGTACAATTTGAGGTTTTCCAGTTTGAGGGACCGGCCAAGGCTTGGTGGAATGTAGTGAGGTCTAAGTGGGAGAGAGAGGGGACCGCATGGACATGGGTGAATTTCGTGCGGGAGTTTAACGAGAAATACCATCCACCTATCGTCCAGGAAAAGAGAGAGGGCGATTTTATTAAGCTCCGACAGGGAACTTTGAGTATAGCTGAGTATGAAACTCAATTTACGAAGTTGTCTAAATTTGCTCCTGAACTGATAGCTACGGAGCAAAGAAGAGTCCGGAGGTTTGTGCAAGGGCTCAATGTGGAGATACAAGAGGCCTTGGCGGCGGCCCAAATTAATACGTTTTTGAAAGTTTTGGAGAAGGCCCAACGAAAAGAAATTGTTAGGGCACAAGTGAGAGCTTTTCATGCAAAAAGGAGAGGTGCACCTGGTGGAAGTCAAAGGCAAGGACAAGGTGATTTAGATATGCCACCCTTTAAGATGGGTCGAGGAGATGGTGGCGAGAAAATTTCATGGACATCTAAGAAAATTACTCCAAGAGGAGCCTCGCGTGGCAGGGAGCAAGCAAGAGGTACCTCACAAGGAGGTCAAACTCGAGTATCTTGTGGGTACTGTGGGAAGGCCAATCATACGGAGAATGATTGTTGGCGAAAGGCAGGAAAATGTTTATGGTGTGGTAGTGCCGAGCACCAGCTTGAACTTGTCCCCGTAGGTCACACCTAAACCTTGAACATGCAAATGTAGGAGGGACTAAGCCAAGAGTGCCAGCCAGAGTGTACGCCCTAGACCAACAGGCATTACCTGAACCATCGGAGATAGTAGAAGGTACGATTCGTGATTTCTATTGTTAAGCTAAATTTTGGCTACAGTGAAACCTGAGAGCTAGAAATGGATATACAAGAAAATACCCTACGCTATTTAGGAGTGCATGGATGAATTTCGAGGACGAAATTCTTTTAAGGAGGGGAGATTGTGATACCCCAACTTTTAGGATACTATTGTTGTTTAGCCTCAAAGAGAATATTACGGTTTCTTCATTTTATTTTATTTTTTTACTGACTAGAAACCCAAAATTCTAGAAATAAAGTCTAATCAAAACCCTAATTTCATTTGTGACTGACCGTTTTCTCAAATTTCTCATATTTCAACCGAAACCCTAAATTCAATTTATGGAATTGTAAAATCCCTCACATTTTCTTAAAAATGCCCTTTTAATTGGAAATTATGATTTTATAATAGCCCTACCACCCAATCACCCCACAATAAGTGCAAATGAACATGAAAGTAAAGGTTTTCACTTTTCGTTTTCAAGTTGGAGCAAGTTAGGGTTTTCACGTTTTTTCGTAGGGTGATTTTTCGGTACGGAGTGATGATCAAATTTGGTAGGTACGAGTGACTTTTGGATGAGGAAATATTATATGATTTGAATGATAATAATAAGTTAGTGATTAGAAGGTAAAAACCCTAGTATACGTGATTTAAGAAAAAACGGCTCGAACCGACGGGTATCGATCACTACCGATTGAACCCACCACTTGACCACCACTTTCTTACTACCACATATCCTTGATATTTTTACAAAATATCCCCCCCCATCCTCAGCCATGTGGCCAAAAATTATGGCAAAAAATGCAAGGAAAGAAAAAAAAATTTTGGATGGCTTTGATGGTGACAAGTGTCACTCACCTAGGGTCACTTGACCAACCTCTTGTCTTGTCTTCTTATCCCTTAATTGAGCTCATTTTCCCTCATTTCTTTCTGTTTTTGGCCGAGAGAAAGAGGAACAAGAGAGTGAAGAGAGTTTTCCATCTTCTACCTTGAATTTCACCATTTGAGTGCAACCAAGAAAAACTAAACCGATCAATCACTAGTTGGAAGCTTGGGAAGCCTAAGGAACCAAGAATATCAAGGAGAGGTGAAGGATCATCCTAGCAAGGTCTTGTCTTGAGGTATGATGGCTGATCAACCATTTCTTCTCCATTAATCATGATTAAGTTGGGTATTAATGTTAGTATAGTGCTTGTGATGCTTGTTTCAAAGAGTTTTGATGATTGGATGGATGACCTTTGAGTTAGGGTTTCTTGTGGGTTAGGTGTTGTATGATGCATATATGTGGTATATGATCTTGTAAAGGTAATAGTAGTGGTAATTTCAAGGTAAAAATATGAATTATAGCTTGAAATAATAAAAATTCCAGATTTCTGGAAATCTTAGCTTCAGTTCTATCCGGTTCTATTTCATCATGTTAGAAGCCGAACTAGGCTTAGCACAAAGCATGTAAGTTGTATAGAATGACATTTTATGGTTTCCTACAAAATTTCAGCTCAATCGGAGCAACGTAACCTGTGAAAAGACAAAAATACCCTCACTGCCCTAGGATGCATCCAGTGATCCGTTTTGGACAGTTCATCCAATTGACCGTGTCTATTCACTATGATCCGTGCCGATTTAGCCATTTTCCAAAATATGAAAGTTTTATTACTTTGTCTTAGCTTTTTAACGCCTCCAGGATCGCCTTAAACGGACGTTGGTAGCTTGAGATATGGCCATTTAAAGGTAGTGCGGTTAACTGGTCTATTAGTTGGAATTTGGTTCTGTGAATTGGGAATTTGACTTGGTTACACTGGAAATTGGACTGAGTGGTCTACATCAAAATTGTAGCCCTATGTTTTAGCTTCGAAACGGTATAAGTTGTACCTCAATCCGATAAGCATAGCCTCGGATGTGTCCATTCCGTAAAAACACGTCAAATCTGTCTTTTGTTAAACGTCATTTCCGCACATGTCATTGGCTTGATTTTTGTACTTGTATTACCTTGAGCCTATTGAATGGCTATTGTGATGAATTTATATTATGTATGACTTTGGGATTGGCTGAGGAAACTAATGAAGCTGTAAATGGCTGGAAAATTAGGTAAATACAAAGGGCATGCTGCCCAAATTTACGCTCGAGGACTAGAGAAATATACTTGCAACTTGAGTAAGGGTTAAGAGTGATTACCACTTGAACTATCTAGGATATTTGCGTCTTCTTTTTTTCCGAGGTATATAAGTAAGGATTTGGCCGAACTTGTACCCTTGAGAAATACAACCATGACTACTAGAAATACGTTTTCCTTGTACTTTCGACTCAAATGGCATTTCCAAGTATAAATGTTACAAAGTTATATAGTTTGAAAAGCGAGCGAGTGTTTCACGAATATTCTCCAAGTGAATTTCCATTTCTTGATTCTTATTGAACGAAACGTCTAAGTTTCGAACCTTAGTCGATTTTTAAAGTTCTGAAACAAAGTTTTATCGCAAATTTGGACTCCGAAGCCGGAGTATAACCTAGACGTGATTACTAGGGGCACTTCATTTTGGTGAGTGTTTCCAAATACCTGATTGAACTGGACACTTGTTTCCAATACTTGATCAATATGATTAAATGATATATGATTGGTTTGATCGGGTAAGAGTGTACTTTATCGCACTTGCCCTTATTTGATATACTTGTTTATTGTTGAAATTTATTTGATATACTTGTTTATGATGTGCGCACTTCCTGAAATTCCAGAAACTCTGCGGCAAGTTACTCAAGTCGTGCCGGCAAAGGCTTGGTCGATTGGGTAACGAACCCTGGGTCTCTTGATTGTCGAGTGGAGTGATATCTCCTCGACTAATCGGTATGCTCGAGTATTACCACCCGTGTTTATTGAGGATTTTAGGCCCAGTAGGAGGTTTGAATGGTGGACAGAGAGTAGTGTAAGTAGTGCTCTGCCGGATTGGTTCCTTTACTTGAAAGTTGACGGAGTGTCAACTATTACGTGATCAAGCTCCTGATGATGAAATGGGATGTTGGCTCCTGAGAGCCATCCATATCCTTATGCTTTGGAATGATTATTGCTTATTGGATTATTGTTTATTCTGAAAACTTTTACACTCGCTCATTTTGAGATTGCTACTTGAAGTGTTATTGCTCGCTTTTATGAATTCTTCATGCTCGTTACTTTGCTATATCGAAAACTTGTACTTATAAATAATGGTCAATTTGCTATTTGGAACCTCACTGGGCTTTTAGCTCATTCCACGCCATTTGTTTTCCTTACAGGGGTACGAGCGAGGCGTGAGACATGTACAGACTAGCGTAGTCTAGTTGTTTTGAATTTTGTAATTGTACTCGCACTAGTCGCTTGATTAGGGTTGAATGTACTGAGAACTTAAATCTTTTGATGTATTTGGGACTGTATGGATGGTTGAGATAGAAATGAATGTATTCGTATGTTCCAAACTTTGGTACCGTTATTTCGTTTATTATTGAGGTTGCACTTATTTTAATTGATGCGAGTGAGTGAGTCCTGGCGAGAGCTGGGCAGGCGGTCTGCTATACCCTAGGCTACGCCCAGGGGGAGGTGGGGCCGTCACAGACTGTTTTAAACTTGATTTCATGAAGAAAATCAATTTTTCTTGTGTTATTAAACCCCACTTTTGAGCCTTGATTTTCGAGTAATTAAGGCTCTCTTTCATGACATTTTTTTTAGTATTGCACAAGTGCACAATCTTCCTTGTTAGCAAGGGGTTTGTATGTAATAGTGTGTGATAGTCAATTATTATTTGCTTAGGCTCTCAAGGGGACGTTCAAGAGGATCTCGAAGTGGACTCCTAAACGCTTGTTTGAGCGCTTACTCCCTTACTTTGATTGGTGAGTGTCAAGTGCATGACTTGTTGCAATAATATGAATTGCATCTTATGGATTGAATGATTGATAATTGTTGAGTCGAGTGTGTACTTTATTGTACTCATACTCTTTTAACTGAATGAAATACTGAATTGTTCATGACTGAACTGTAATTGATTGACTGAATGTCGTTGGAGTGAATCTCCTCGACTCATAACTGAACTGAACTGAACTGTGGGGACGCCCAAATCTCAATTGGCCGACCTTGCGACTCGAGCCAGCAAGGGCTTGGTCGAGAAGCTTTGTGAACCATGAGATAACTGTAAGCTTGATTTATTGAGAGATCTTGCTTGGCCTACTTGAGTAGTAGTGCCTTTTATTGAAGTGTGGGCCTGGTGTGATGTATAGTGGACAGAACTGTGAAGTAAATGGAGTTCTACAGACTTAAATGCCGATCCGGTTGACGGAGTGTCATCGCGGGAAGGTATTCGATCAAGGTTTCGCGAAGCAAGTGGAACTTAGCTCCTGAGAGCTCTTGTATCCTCATTGAATGTGTTTAATTGAAAATTGTGAATTGCTTGAATGCTACAGCTTTAATTCTTGCTTAAATGCCATTGCTACTTGAATTATGTGTTTTGCATGTTTTCTTGGCCTCACTAAGCGTTAGTTCATCCTATTAGATTTGTTTTCCTTAGCAGGGGCCGAGATAGAAAAAATTATGGAGAAGCCTACTTGATGGCTCTTTTTTACTAGAATTTTGGAATGTATTTGTCTAGACATCCTTTTGAGAAGTTGTATATTTTACGAAGTGGATGTGTTTTGAACTTGTGATGTAATATTGAATATTTATTATGGAAATGACTTCGTACCTTTATTCCGACTCTCATTGTTAGTATTAGTCTTCAAGCTTGGACTGGATTTGTACCGAGTCCTGGCGAGAGTTGGGCAGGCGTCCTGCGGATACCCTTTGGTTCGCCTTAGGGAGAAGTGGGGGCGTCACAAGTCTTCATCTTCAAGGACAAATTGAGGTACGCGGGTGATTTTACTTAGCCTTTATCTATGTTTCTAGTTTATTTTTCTTAGGCATTTCATCAAACAGCTTCTGAGTAGGAGAGTTGGGGGAGTTTCCTCATATAGGGCCCTCTTTTGCTACCCTAAATAGCATGCACTTTGCTTCTGGGATTTATTTCTGCAATTTGGGCCCTAATAGTAAGAAAGAGATTTTGCAATTCTACATATGGTAAAAGGGACGGAGACGATATGACTATTGCTTATGAAGGGAGAATAATGGTGGGTCGGTTTGTAGAGGGACTTATCATGCAAGTTCATTCACTTCACCAAAAGAGATGATAGATGATAGATGAATGATGATAGATCTACTATTCCCCCAGCAAGCAACCTAGACTGATAAAATTGCCCACTTTAATGCAAGATTCTTCCCCACTAGCTAGAACCTTGTTTTCTTCTTGTACTATAATTTAGAAATTGAAAAGGCTTGAGAGTAAAGACTTCAACTTGATGTTTGATCCAACACTAAAAGTCAATTTTGGACTGGAATTGTTGCTTACATTTGTATTATTTGATATTTGTTGTTTTGTATTTCGACTTTAGTTGTAACGAACGGTTGTTTTGTATTTGTTGTTTTGGACTGGAAGTATTGTGATGTTTTGTATTCTCGTATAAAGTGGCAAACTTGTGAGAAGTCATTAAAACAAGAAAAAAAAAAAGGAAAACAGGTTTTGAATTCGGTGAATTCGGAATTCGGTCAATTCGGAATTGAATTCGAAATTGGTCGGAAAAATTCATGTCAAAATTTCAAACTTTCGATTTACCGATTTCAAATTTGATGCACACCCCTAGGTTTAATTGTTTAAATCACGAAATTGGCAAGTCACAGCACTCTACTTATTGAATATTACTTCCTAGTGTTGGTGACTTTAGAATTTGATACTACTACTATTAAAGTTGGACATGCTTGACCTAAGAACCTAAGAAGATAAGAAAGAGATACAGAGGAATATCACTGGTTTTTCTTGTATGAATTTAGAGACATAGGCTGACGATTTCGTAATGTTCCATGGCTTGAGAACATAGAACTTGGAAACTTAAACTAGAGTTTGAAAAAAATAAGGGAAGAAGATGATCTTGGAGCTTGCTATTAGTAATTGCAACACAGGAAGCAAGGGTGTTGGGATTTGGAGTATTTTATTTAATTTATACTTTACCCTCCCTATTTATATTCCCACGTTTATTTAAGCATAGTGTTTTTTATTTAAGTTACTTGACTGTGACTTATATATTCAAATTCTATGTTAGGTATATTCAAGAAGAATCTTTGCATGAAAATCAGTTATGTATTGATTAGTTAGGGAAACCAAAATACTGGGGCGTGTAAATCATTTCACTTAAGTTCGAAGTTGGTTGATAGCAGTATATTAGGTCTTGAGAAATGATATTTAGTAGATTTTGTGAAATTTACACATTGGGTATTTTATTAGGTTATGTTGGGCTTGTGTAGTCCAGCCTGTTTAGTGTGCCAAACCATAATATAACCCTTTGGATTTCCAAGTCAAAAATGACTTGAGATTAGATCATGTACGAGTCAACTTGACTAGTACTAGTACTGTAGGTTTTCATTCTTGAAAACGAGAAAACGAGCTTCAGCCGTCAACCTTGAGAGAAATGAAGAGAGAGAAATTGGGGACAAAAACAAGAGAGAGAAACAACTTCAAGGTCTTGATTGGAAGGTAATTTGAAACCTGATTGAGATGAAATTTTATCCATACAATCCTCACGTCAAGCTTTACCTATCTACTGGTTTAGATTTTGGATTTCCTTTTCATTTGGTAACACCTTTCTAATCCCATTTCTTTGACAGTTGTAGTTTTTTGGAGGTGATTTTGTAGCAATTTTACTTTGTTGATATTGGTGATATTGTTATCATCCGAATATTTCGAGTAGACCCATGCATTTCCATTATTGTAATAGTGGAGATTTTTTACTGGACTAGATCCTGTGATTTTTTCCAATTTGGATTTTTCATGTAAATAATCTTGGTGTCCTGTGCCTTCCATTTTTCTGCATTTATTACTACTGTTGGCATCATTGTTTGGTGGTTTAATTTAGTTCTATTTTAACCGGTACTTGGGGAAAGAATAACTTGTCCTAGATTAATTCTGATATTGTGTGTCTACATCGATACTCCTTTCCTAATAAAGTGGTATCAGAGCAACCAGGTTGGGCATGCTCATTTGTATTGGTTAAAATGGATAATTCGAATAGTAGTTGAATGATAAAATTGAATGCAACTAATTATTCGATTTGGAAACCTAAAATGGAAGATTACTTATATTATAGAGATTTGTTTGAACTTGTTCTAAGAGATAAGGGTAGGTTAAGTGATATGAGTGATGAATAATGAGCTGTTATGTACAGAAAAACTATTGGTAATATTAGAAAGTGGATTAGTCAGAATATTTTTCAACACTTTGCAAATGAAACTAGAGCTGATGTGTTGTGGAAAAAGTTAGAAATATGTACGAAAGAAAAATTGATTTAAATAAAGCCTCCTGCTTGAAACAAATGACTCGAATGAGATACAAAAATGGTGTGGATATAACTGAGTATCTGAGTAATTTTCAGGACTTAATAAACCAAACATCTACATTGAACTTGAACTTGGATGATGAGGTGCAGGCTTTGCTATTGTTCAGTTCACTGCCAGATAGTTGGGAGACAATGGTGGTTTCTATTAGTAATTCAGTTTTGAATGGTGTGTTTGTTATTTCGATTGTTTTGTGGGTTTTATGGTCTTTTCTTATCGTGACTGACTGAGTCCCGGCGAGAGCTGGGCAGGCGGCCCGCCGAACCCTCTGGTTCGCCTTAGGGGGAGGTGGTGTGACAGCCCCACTTACCCCTAAGGCGAACCAAAGAGGTTAGCGGACTGCCTGCCCAACTCTCGCCAGGATTAACGGTGCAGTATAGAGCGATCTTTCACGTTCCGGAACTTATAACGCGCGCAAATAAGGCAAAAGGGCAAAATAACCCAAAATAAAAGAAAATGAAATCCGGAGTCGGCCATGAATAGTAACCGACTCGTCCGAACCCAACCAAACATCGAATTACATATACCCCATAACATTTAGCCTTTACAAACCAAAATGACATTTAAAAGTGATACAAAAGTCACTACATATATGGTTTGCCAAAACAAAAGTGAAAACGGCCCTAATGATACATTTAGGGTCCCATTTTATATACAATACAAAAGAGTCATTCATCTAGTTCATTTGGCAACCATTTATCAAAATTCATTCCAAAAGAGTCATATTCCTGTAAGGAAAACAAAAGGAACGGGGTGAGCTAATTGCCCAGTGAGAATACAACTCAAGCAACCAAGTTCATGGATACATCAAGCTTAACAGTCCAATTTACCAAAATAAATAAAGCCACACATTAATAATGAGGATAAAAGGATACGGGTGGCTCTCAAGAGCCCTTTTCCTCGTTTGAATTCTTGATCGGTCTCATTGACTCTCCGTCAATGTTTGAAAAGTAACCAACTGTAGACCCACTTAACTTCCATTCCCTTCCTCCTAACATTCCTCAACCGGGCCCGAAATCCAAACGCATGCATTGTGGTATTACTCGAGTATACCGGAATCGAGAGTCTCTCATACTACACGATTCCATATAACCTTACCCAAGGCTCATTAATTGTCACGACCAAGCCCTTGCTGGCTCGATTCAATCAACTACCAATGGGGTTGAGCTCATGGATAACATTTGAAGTCATGTATTTCATTTCATATAACATTTCATGTAAAATTCCAATAACTTTTCAATAACATGCGATACAATAAGTGAGAATGATAAAGTACACTCTCACTTCAATTAATTAACATTCAACCTCTCAAGTTCAAATATCAAAGCCATATAATAGCACATAAGTGAGTAGTACACTCACCAAGCTAACAAATGTAGTTTCAAGCACTTTAGTCAAAAGAACGTTGCACCACCATCACGACCTAAAACATGTAAACAAATACAATAAGACTCGCTAACGAGTCATAAACCAAGGCCAAACATGACCCCAATAAAGTTCCATAAGCATTTACAAACATTAAAGGAAACCAGAAATTAAGAAAGGGCTTTAACTAAGGCCTTGATATGAAAACCGGATTTGACCTCATAATGCGGTAATGGCACAACTCTCACTACAATTATCGGATGGGGGTGTAAGACCCACCATTTCGAAGCCAAGAAACAGAACTACAACAATGTAGAAGGTCACTCAATCCAGTTCCTAACACAACTTGGTCAAATATACGAAATACTATACCAGAATTCCCAAAACAGGTTTGCAAAATGCAGAAAACTGTAATCGGTATATCTCAGTCCATACAAGTCCAAATGCCGAAATTCCAAAGGCATATGTTAGCTAAGACATTCAGCTACATTTCCTCAGAAGACACCAACTTCAAAATCCAAACCAATTCCAGTCAAAACAGGCAATTTCTATCGCAGTTCGGACATTCTGTGCACCAAAAACAGCAACAGTAAAAACGGCATAACTCACTCTACACTCGTCCAATTGCCCTGAAATTTTGCAGGCACACTAAACTCATCAATACCTACAACTTTCATGTTTTGAGCAAAGTCCAAATCGGCCTCTAGCTATGACCTAAAATTTCGGACAGAATAGGGGTTCATGAACCCTAACTTCTCACATTTCATTCCAAATCCAAAATTGATTGCATTTAACAACAATTCATACCTACTAGAGTCAAAGCCCCTTATTACCAACCATCATACTAGTCCACAACATCAAAATCATATGAAACCAGAAAATTCCTCATAAAATGGAAAACTTCACTAAATCAAGCCAAACCAAGAAATAAATCATATAATCCATCACTTTAGCCACTTCTAAGCCAAACATAAGCATCATTAGATGTAGTAGGGTGTTCAAGCATCACTTACCAAGCAATCAAGAGAGATAGGGAGTGTGGACACCTTAGCTCTTCAAATCAACTTCACTAATACACTCAAGAGCACCAAAGGAAGGAATTTCATGGAGTAGATTCTAGTTTAAGGACTTGAGTTGGGTGATTTGAGCTTGTTGGAAGCTTAAACTTGGAAGAGTTTTTCTTTCTTCTTTGATGAGAGGTTCGGCCAACACAAGGGAAGAAAATGGTGAATTTTGTGAATTTTTGGAGATATTTAACCAATTTTGGTCAAAGGTCAAAATAGTGAATAGTAACTCTTAAAGTCAAACCAATGGAAAATTGACACTTGGCACTCTAATAAATGCATTCCTATCCTTTCTTTTCTCTCTCACATCAATCAAATCTCACTCTCTACTTATCTCGTAACATCCGATAAATTTTCCACAGTATCCGAAACATAACCGTATTGGCCGAATTTTCCCGAACTTTTCGCACTCGTGGGTCCCACGTCCAATATATATTCTTAATTTTCTAAAAACTATCCAATACGAGAAAACTCATCTTAAAACTATAATTACTCATAAAATTCACCAGGAAAATATTCCTAAGCCAGAAAATGCAGAAAACATGCAATTAAGGGGAAATAAACCCTAGGAAAAATATTAGGGTTTTACGGGTTCTCACACTCTCCCCCCCCCCTTAAAAGAATTTCGTCCTCGAAATTCCTTATCAGCGGAATCCCTCAATTCTAAGGTACCCAACGGATCAAGCAAATGACTAGCCCAAATTGCCTACCTAGGCTCTCATCTCTTCCGTATCCGGGCACAAGAATCCCATCTAAGATAATTCACAACTCGAGCCGGCCGGTCCCAAGCGTAAATCATCCATATTATAGATTCCTACCCGACATACATATCTATCTTCCTCAAGTTGCATAATAAAGATTTTTACACTTATAACATGCCCCATTCATAACTTACGCTCAAACGAGCACTTAGACATCTCCATGAAATCAGGACCATAACACCACTTGGCCCTAGGCTCACTCCGCGCAGAGACCACGCGAAGTGGCTCTAATACCACCTGTGACAGCCCCACTTACCCCTAAGGCGAACCAAAGAGGTTAGCGGACTGCCTGCCCAGCTCTCGCCAGGACTAACGGTGCAGTATAGAGCGATCTTTCACGTTCCGGAACTTATAACGCGCGCAAATAAGGCAAAAGGGCAAAATAACCCAAAATAAAAGAAAATGAAATCCGGAGTCGGCCATGAATAGTAACCGACTCGTCCGAACCCAACCAAACATCGAATTACATATACCCCATAACATTTAGCCTTTACAAACCAAAATGACATTTAAAAGTGATACAAAAGTCACTACATATATGGTTTGCCAAAACAAAAGTGAAAACGGCCCTAATGATACATTTAGGGTCCCATTTTATATACAATACAAAAGAGTCATTCATCTAGTTCATTTGGCAACCATTTATCAAAATTCATTCCAAAAGAGTCATATTCCTGTAAGGAAAACAAAAGGAACGGGGTGAGCTAATTGCCCAGTGAGAATACAACTCAAGCAACCAAGTTCATGGATACATCAAGCTTAACAGTCCAATTTACCAAAATAAATAAAGCCACACATTAATAATGAGGATAAAAGGATACGGGTGGCTCTCAAGAGCCCTTTTCCTCGTTTGAATTCTTGATCAGTCTCATTGACTCTCCGTCAATGTTTGAAAAGTAACCAACTGTAGACCCACTTAACTTCCATTCCCTTCCTCCTAACATTCCTCAACCGGGCCCGAAATCCAAACGCATGCATTGTGGTATTACTCGAGTATACCGGAATCGAGAGTCTCTCATACTACACGATTCCATATAACCTTACCCAAGGCTCATTAATTGTCACGACCAAGCCCTTGCTGGCTCGATTCAATCAACTACCAATGGGGTTGAGCTCATGGATAACATTTGAAGTCATGTATTTCATTTCATATAACATTTCATGTAAAATTCCAATAACTTTTCAATAACATGCGATACAATAAGTGAGAATGATAAAGTACACTCTCACTTCAATTAATTAACATTCAACCTCTCAAGTTCAAATATCAAAGCCATATAATAGCACATAAGTGAGTAGTACACTCACCAAGCTAGCAAATGTAGTTTCAAGCACTTTAGTCAAAAGAACGTTGCACCACCGTCACGACCTAAAACATGTAAACAAATACAATAAGACTCGCTAACGAGTCATAAACCAAGGCCAAACATGACCCCAATAAAGTTCCATAAGCATTTACAAACATTAAAGGAAACCAGAAATTAAGAAAGGGCTTTAACTAAGGCCTTGATATGAAAACCGGATTTGACCTCATAATGCGGTAATGGCACAACTCTCACTACAATTATCGGATGGGGGTGTAAGACCCACCATTTCGAAGCCAAGAAACAGAACTACAACAATGTAGAAGGTCACTCAATCCAGTTCCTAACACAACTTGGTCAAATATACGAAATACTATACCAGAATTCCCAAAACAGGTTTGCAAAATGCAGAAAACTGTAATCGGTATATCTCAGTCCATACAAGTCCAAATGCCGAAATTCCAAAGGCATATGTTAGCTAAGACATTCAGTTACATTTCCTCAGAAGACACCAACTTCAAAATCCAAACCAATTCCAGTCAAAACAGGCAATTTCTATCCCAGTTCGGACATTCTGTGCACCAAAAACAGCAACAGTAAAAACGGCATAACTCACTCTACACTCGTCCAATTGCCCTGCAATGTTGCATGCACACTAAACTCATCAATACCTACAACTTTCATGTTTTGACCAAAGTCCAAATCGGCCTCTAGCTATGACCTAAAATTTCGGACAGAATAGGGGTTCATGAACCCTAACTTCTCACATTTCATTCCAAATCCAAAATTGATTGCATTTAACAACAATTCATACCTACTAGAGTCAAAGCCCCTTATTACCAACCATCATACTAGTCCACAACATCAAAATCATATGAAACCAGAAAATTCCTCATAAAATGGAAAACTTCACTAAATCAAGCCAAACCAAGAAATAAATCATATAATCCATCACTTTAGCCACTTCTAAGCCAAACATAAGCATCATTAGATGTAGTAGGGTGTTCAAGCATCACTTACCAAGCAATCAAGAGAGATAGGGAGTGTGGACACCTTAGCTCTTCAAATCAACTTCACTAATACACTCAAGAGCACCAAAGGAAGGAATTTCATGGAGTAGATTCTAGTTTAAGGACTTGAGTTGGGTGATTTGAGCTTGTTGGAAGCTTAAACTTGGAAGAGTTTTTCTTTCTTCTTTGATGAGAGGTTCGGCCAACACAAGGGAAGAAAATGGTGAATTTTGTGAATTTTTGGAGATATTTAACCAATTTTGGTCAAAGGTCAAAATAGTGAATAGTAACTCTTAAAGTCAAACCAATGGAAAATTGACACTTGGCACTCTAATAAATGCATTCCTATCCTTTCTTTTCTCTCTCACATCAATCAAATCTCACTCTCTACTTATCTCGTAACATCCGATAAATTTTCCACAGTATCCGAAACATAACCGTATTGGCCGAATTTTCCCGAACTTTTCGCACTCGTGGGTCCCACGTCCAATATATATTCTTAATTTTCTAAAAACTATCCAATACGAGAAAACTCATCTTAAAACTATAATTACTCATAAAATTCACCAGGAAAATATTCCTAAGCCAGAAAATGCAGAAAACATGCAATTAAGGGGAAATAAACCCTAGGAAAAATATTAGGGTTTTACGGGTTCTCACAGGTGGGGCCGTTACATGTTAACCATGGATATAGCAAAAGAGGCTGTGATGAATGAAAAACTCAGGAGGAAGGAACAAGGAATGTGAATGAATTCCAAACCTTGGTGACAAAAAAAAAAGGAAGGGGGAGAAGCAAAAGTAAAGGACCCCACAATAGGAATGATAAATTCAGAGTCAAGTCTGAGTCATGAAAAAATAATACATGCTTTTATTGCAAGAAGAAGGGGCACTATATGAAGCAGTACAGAATCTTAAAGTGGGAACAAACTGAGAAAAAGAGGAAAGGTAAAGTGAAGGAAAAAGATGATGAGGAGACTACAGTAGTTGTGGCAGCTCATGAAGATATGTTTGTATTCTGTGATGATGGTCATGTGAATATTATTTGTTATGATAGTGATTGGGTAGTTGATTCAGGCGCATCCTATTATTTTACTCCCCACAGGCATTTCTTCTCAACCTATATCGAAGGAAATTTTGGTTATGTTAGGATGGGAAATGAAGTCTCATGCAAAGTTGTTCACATGAGAGACACGATCTTAAAAAATGCTCGACATATTCCTGATATTCGCTTTAATCTTGTTTCTATAGGAAAACTTGATGACGAGAGCTACCATACCTCGCAAGGTGGAGGCAAATGAAAACTCAGCAAATTAGATCTCGTTGTTGCCAAAGGAAAGAAGTAATGTACCCTTTACTTGATGCAAGCCAAGTTGGGGAAGCGAGAAATGAATGCAGTTCGTGATTTCTCAATTGACCTTTTGTAGTAAAATAGTGTAGAACAAAGTACACCAACCTGGGACCAATAACAAGTTGTGAAAAAGATACCTAAAAATGAGTTGTATTCAACAAGAAAATAACTTCTCTGTTGTCTTGCTCACATCAGATACAATTATATATACATAGAGACAGGAACCCCTCACAATTAATACCAACTAACAACTAAATGACATCAATAAACCAAAAGATAATTCTAGACTCTACAAGAAAGTAACAGTAGTAAATGATAAACTAATTGCTCTTCATTAGTCTCAAAAAATCAACTTTAATGTTCAACACTCCCCCTTAAAGTGATTTTTTGGAAACTAATCCAAGTTTGTCCCAAAGCACCTCAAAAGCTGCCCTGGGAAGTGTCTCAGTTAACATATTTGCAATATTCTCATCACTTCGTATGTCTAAAACTTTGATGGTACCATCAAGAAATTTCTCTCTAATGAAATGGTGCTTCAATTCAATATGTTTGGTTCTTGCATGACAAACAGGATTGGAAGCAAGCTTGATAGTGCTCTGATTGTCATCAAAAACTTTAGTGGGTCCAGAAATAGGAAGATAAACATCTTCAAGAAGCCTTCTAAGCCATACAAATTCCTGAGCAGCAAGAGCTGTAGCTTTGTATTCTGCCTCTGTTGTTGATAGCGAAATAGAATCTTGTTTCCTGCTACACCAGGACATTGCTGTTGAACCACATAGAAATACATATGCTGAAGTAGATTTACGGTCATCCAAATCTCCTACCAAATTAGCATCTGTGTATCCATGTAGTGAAAAATCAGCACCACTCTTGTATAGCAATCCCCTATCAGATGTGGTGTTTATGTACTTCAGAATTTTTTTTGCAGCTTCTAAATGTGGCTTCCATGGTGCTTCCATGAACTGACTTATAAAGTTGACAGAAAACACAATATCTAGCCTTGATATAGTCAAATAAAGAAGACTTCCAACCAATGCATGAAAAGGACGAGGATACAAGAGAAGTGATCCCTCCTTGCTCTTAATCTTTGCATTTGCATCAAGAGGGGTAGAACATTTCTTGCTAGTCTTCATTCCAAATCTGTCAACAAGCTTCTTAGCATATCCTTCTTGTGTTAAAAAGATTCCATCCATTACAAACTTCACTTCTAAGCCAAGAAAATTACTTAACTCACTAAGATCTTTCATTTCAAATCTCGTTGAAAGTTCAGCTCTTAAATTTGCTACTTTTTTTCATCATTTCCTGTTACTATCATGTCATCCACATACAACAATACCACCATATGTAGATCTGCAAAATTTTTAATAAACAAGCTAGAATTAGAATGGCTAGCAACATAACCACAGAAATGCAAATATTCAGTAATCTTTCTATACCAAACTCTTGGAGGTTGTTTTAATCCATAAAGTGCCTTTTGGAGCTTGAAAACAAAGATAGGATGGGTCTTAGACATGTAACCTGGTGGTTGTTCGATGTAAATGTGTTTATCCAACTCACCATATAGAAATGTATTTTTCACATCAAGTTGCCATAGTTTCCACCCTTGAGACGCTGCCAAGGAGATTGGAACTTGAACTGATGTCATTTTTGCCACAGGACTAAAGGTTTCTTCAAAATCTTCACAACACTTTTGAGAAAAGTCGCGAGCAACCAACCTTACTTTGAATCTGTCTATGCTGCCATCTGCTCTCCTTTTTAGCTTATAAACCCATTAACATGTGATAGGATGTACATTTCCTATCCTTGGGACAAGATCCCAAGTTTCATTCTTCATTAGTGCTTTCATTTCTTCATCCATAACAAGCTTCCAATCCTTTGAATCGTTGGCCTCTTCATAGCATGACGGTTCATCTTCATCCTTTGGTCTTGCAAAATAACATGAGTAAGTAGTAACAAAGTTTTCATCTCGATAAAGGGCTGGTTTAATGATACTTCTCCTTGGCCTTTGATTTACTGATTCTGATGATTGCTCTGAAGAAGCATCTTGAAGAGATTGGTCAATCTCATTTTGACAACTTATGCGCCCCCTTTCACATGATATGGAACCTTGAAGACTAGAAGAACCATTTGCAAATTCAACTGACATTGGCAAGATAGTTGTCTTTGGTGCGTAAAGATTCTGATCCGAAGTGGTCTCTTTTGGAGTGTAGTAGCTCGATATCTCATCAAACACAACATCTCTAGAAATAGTAAACTTGTGATTTTTAGGATCCATGCATTTTTAGCCTTTCTTTCAATCATCATACCCTATAAAAATGCACTTCTTTTCTTTTGAATCACGCTTACTCCTTTTGGAATTTGGAACATGAACATAGCAGACTGAACCAAACACTTTAAAGTGTTTGATGCTAGGCTTCTCTCCATATATCAGCTCATATAGAGATTTGATATTGGTTAGACTAAGAGGTATCCGATTAATGACATATGCTACACACATCATACCTTCTGCCCATAAAATTTTAGGCAAATTCTTGGCATGTAACCCGCTCTTGCAAGTCTCAGTAATATGTTAGATTTTTCTTTCGGTAACCCTATTTTGCTGTGGAGTTTCTACATAAGAGAGCTGCCTTCTTATCTCAAGTTGTTGACAAAAAGAAAAGAAATCATCAGAAGTGAACTCTCCATCATTGTCAGTTCTTAGCCGCCTTATATTCATGCCAGGTTCAGCTTCCACCATTTCTTTAAATTCCTGAAATCTAGACAAAACATCTAATTTCTGTTTTACAAAATAGACCCATGTAAATATTGTAAAGTCATCAACTAAAATTAACATAAATCTAAAAGCAAAAAGTAAAGGTGTTCTAGTTGGTCCAAATAGATCTCCATGAATGCATTCTAAATGAATCCTGCTTCTTATGATAGACTTATCAAATGGGAGCCTATGAGACTTCCCAAATTGACATCCTTCACAAATTTTCTTCTAGTTAAAATTAGTTAAATTAGGCAAGCCATTAACCAATTTCTTTTATACCATTACTTTCAATTTTTCCATGTTGACATATCCCAACCTTGCATGCCAAATAGAGACATTATCATTGTAGCTCATATTTTCAACATAAGATGAAGAAACTGATAAAACAAATAAATCTTTAACTCTCTTACCCGTGTGAATAACATCAACATCTAATACTCTTATGTTTCTAAGAAATTTAACATCTTTTTGGCAACAAAGAACAAAGCTACCAAAATCCACAGCCCTGGAACATGAAACACACTATTAACAGTAATTTGATCATTGTTCTTACCACTTATGATGACCTTTTCTTCTTTTGACAATGAGTGTATGGAGTTGTCTGCTATAACAATGGCATATTTACCATTATATTGATGAAAATTTGAGAATTTGGATTCATCACCAGTCAAGTGATGCCTACAACCAAAATCAACAATCCATTCATCTTCAAGATTGATGGAGGCCAATGCATCAATATCTTTCGTTTCAGGCACAAAACATGCTCCCCATCTTCATCAGATTGATCATCCTTTTCTGCTAATGCAACATTAGTTTCTCATATGCTAACCTTGCAGTTCTTTATTATATGTCCAGGTTTGCGGCAACGGTAACATATTATTGGATTTCTACCATCTTTCTCTGAAAACTTAGCTTTTTCTCTATTCGAGTCAAATTTCTTCTCTTTTCTTTTGAAATTCTTTCCAGTAGCCAACAAGACTTCTCCTTTGTGAGGACTCGCAAATTTATTGTTTTAAATTCCATTTCGAGCTTATTTGAATATTTAACTACCCATTTACTCCGAATAATATTTTCTAGTCTCTTAAGACCCAATTACATGGATCTATGGTTTAATTATATTTTTATAGTGACTTGTTTCAAAATTTAATTTTTGAAAGCTCGTTAAGTAAGAATAGTGAATACGCGATTGGGGATTTTAGCTGATTTGGAAATACCATAAGTTTGGGAAAATTAGAGACTTACACATAATCCTTAAAATAAGTATTTTTATGTTTAAGTACTCAAGTGATAGTGTGACAGCCCCACCTTCCCCTAAGGCGAACCAAAGGGGTTAGCGGACTGCCTGCCCAGCTCTCGCCAGGACTAACGAGCAGTTACACGCGATCTAACACGTTTCGGGAAAGTAAAAGCGCGCTCGAACAAGCCACAAGAACCAAAATAACAAAATAATAAAAAAAAATGAAAATGATGAATAGTGCCTGGAATAGTAGAATCCGAAATCCCACCAAACATTAATACATTGCAATGCAACATTTACAACCAAATTGGCATGTCAAAAACTATTCATCATGGATATACATGTTCGGTTTGCCAATCAAAAGCAAAGGAACCCAATACACATTAGGTAGGGTTTCATTCAAAGAGCCATACAAAAGACATTTACACTAGCTCTACTTGGCAATCGACTATCCAATCCAATCCCAAAAGTAATTACATTCCTGTAAGGAAAACAAATGGAACGGGGTGAGCTAAAGCTCAGTGAGCAACTATCACATAATCAACAAAGATCACTTAAGCATAACCGTTCATTTCAAGTATGCAAATAAGAAGCAAAACAAATCGGTAAAAGGATACGGACGGCTCTCAAGAGCCCATTTCCCCGCTTACATTCTTGATCCAAACTCATTGACCCTCCGTCAATGTTTAAGAATACTAACCGTAGACCTCACTTCACTTCCATACCTTCCACCCAACATACCCCAACCGGGCCCGCACTCCACGCAGTAGCTTTAGGTGATACTCGAGTACACCGGAACCAAGGGTCTCATTACCACAAGATTCCCATTTCAGTCCCCGTGGCTAGTCAATTTTCACGACCAAGCCCTCGCTGGCTCGATTCAATTGACTACCAACGGGGTCGAGCTCAGTAGTACAGTAGGGCCGTTGGATACTCGTCCAACCGACACCCAAACAATTTCCCATGAATGGAATCCAATAACTCATATAGCAAGTACTGTAATACAGTGAAACGGTAAACAGTCATTCACAGGAATAAAAGGAATGAGGGCGGTCAAGTACACCCTCACCCTAATCATTTCCAATAGCCAAACAAGCCTTCAAGGCATAACAATCACATATAGCAAAGCCACATTATAAACATTCAAGTGAGTAGTATACTCACCACTCAAGTAAGTGATGTTTCATGCACCGTCGTTAAAAGGACGTCGTGAACCATCGTCACGTCCCAAAACACGTAAACAAATACAATGAGACTCGATAACGAGTCATAAAGCCATGCCAATCACAATCCCAATAAGGTTGCATAGGCATATATATGCATTATAGCAAACCAGAAAATCAGGAAATGTAACTCATTTGGCCCAATAACAAAAACAGTTTTGTCCTCAATATACGGTAATGGCACAAATTGCGCTACGCTTATCGGATGAGGGTGCAAGACCCACCATCTCGAAGCTAAAAGATAGGGCTACAATAATGTAGAAGGCCACTCAGTCCAAATCCTAGCACAACTAGGTCAAATATGCAAAATACCAAATCAGAACCTTAATTGCAGGTTTACAAATGACACTATGCTGTAATTAGTCCAACTCAATCTATACAGGTCCGAATGCAGAAATTCCAAAGGAATATGATATCTAGGACATCAAGCTACATTTCATCAGAAGACCTCAACAACCAAATCCAAAGCAATTCCAGTCAAAACAGCCGATTACAGGCGCAGTTCGGCCATCCTGATGAACCCAGAACAGCAATAGTAAATTCGACATTTCTCATTCTACACTACTCTAAATGACCTGAAATTTTACAGGCACCTCAAAAACATCAATACCTACAACTTTCATGTTTTAAGAAAAGGCCAATTCGGCCTCTAACCATATGATACAAAACCGGACAGAAAGGGGGTTATGAAACCCTAACTTTTCACATTTCCTTCCAAATCCAAAATTGGTTGCAATTTCCAATCATTTACACCTACTAGAGTCATTAACCATCAATTCCCATCATCAAAGATATCCACAACATCACATTCATATTAAACCAGAAAATTCCTCAATAAATTGAAAACTTCACAAATTCATCTCAAACCAAGAAATAAGCCACAAATTTCAGCACTTTAGCCACCACTAGGCACAAATTAAACATCATTAAGTGTAGGAGGAAGGTCAATCACTACTTACCTAGTAAACAAGAGAAGAGGAGTTAATGGACACCTTAGCTTCCTTGAACACTTCCACAAAATCACTTACTAGCACCAAATGGAAGGATTTTATGGAGTAGAAACAAATTTCAGCAATTGGTTTGGATGATTTGTACTAGATGCTAGCTAAAAGTTTGAAGAGGTTTCTTCCTTCTTGAGCTCAAGGTGGCCGGCCAACATAGAGAAAGAAATGGATTTTTTTTTGTGGTAATTTTGTGATATTTAATCAAATGGTAAAGAAAGGTCAAAAAGGTGAATAGTTGTCTTAGGCTTCAACCAATGGAAGAGTGACACTTGTCACTCCATTCAATGCATTCCTATCCCTTTCTTTTCCTCTCACATCAATCACTTCACCTCCTCGACTTATCTCTTAACACCCAATAAATTTCACTCAGTATCCGGAACTAAACCTTATTGGCCGAATTTTTCCGAACTTTTCGCACTAGTGGGTCCCACGTCCATTATATATCCTTAATTTTTCAAAAACTACCCAATGCTAGAAAAATCATCTAAAAACTATAATAACGCATAAAATCCACCAAGAAAATTTTCCTAAGCCAGAAAATGCAGAAAACATGCAATTAAAGGGGAAAAACCCTAGGAAAATTATTAGGGAAAATACGGGTTCTCACAGATAGTTATTAGTACTATCGTTATAAGAATTTCTTGAAGGTTTCGCTTTATCGCGCTTAAATTGGAAATACGCGTTTTCACACGCGCAATTTAATTAAGGGACTTTAGACCCTTATTTTGGGACAATTAAGAGTGGATAATATTTATATGAAAATAAGTGTATTAGAGGTTTAGTGCACTAGTGAAATAAACTCGAGAGGAATCGAGCACAAAACGCGCGCGCGTACACGCCCGAGGAAGAGTTGACTTTGGACAATTGTGGACCACACATTTAAAGCTTCTCAAGGAAGCTTCATTTGATCACACACACACTCTCTCTTCTCCCTCATTTGGCCGGCCACCCCAAGAGCAAAGAACCAAACTTGCTTCATCAATTTCTACTCCATTTCTTGCACCAAATCTCAACCATTTCACACCAAAATTGAACATCACTTAGCTTAATACTTGGAGAGTTCATCTAGCTAAGAAAAGGAGCTGCATTCCACGAATTTCTTGGACCAAGAAAGGACCAAAAATTCTGCTTTGGAACATCACAACAAGTAAGTGATGATCAAACCTTGGAAACTTGATTTATGGAAGTTCTAGTGCACATCTAAGCTCTTGCATGCATGTGGGTAGCTTGTTTATGTTGGAAAAATGGTTGTGTGGGCTCTATGAACTCTCACATTTGATGGATGGACTGATTTGGTGAATGATGATGTTATTAATGTTAGTTCGAAAATCGCTGTCATGTTTCGTTGTTCACTGGAAGACAGAACAGGAACTACAACTTGATGCTCAAATGTGAGCTAGTTGTGGACGGATTTTGAAAATGGTTTCTTCTAAGAAATTGTAGATTAATGAAAGTTTTTTCCAACGCCACCAACCATGCTCAATTCCAAGTTGAATTGAGTGAGTTGTGGCTAAAATTTGAAACTGACTCGGTGAACTAAAACCCTCTTTTGGCTAGTAAATGCTTAGATCATTGTTGGGACTTGATGTTTTGAAATTCTTGGTGTTAATCACCTACCAAACACATCTTGGATGTTTATTAGACATTTTCTACACCAATGAACCATGTTTGAGAAAATTTCCTTGGCCAAATGCTTGAAAACGAAAAAACGGAAGTCCAAGGCAGATTTGCCTTGGAACTTCTTACAACTTCATTGATTTTGTTAGCTGACTTCCCGTGATAATTTTCCTACAAAATTTGGCAGAGGAATGGCCCTTATATGGTAATGTAATACTACCAAATTTGGTGCCGTTCTAAGTCCGTTTAGATACTTAACCAAAGCTCCAAAACCTGAGATTCAAATCTGGAAAAACGGCAAAACAGGTTCAAAATTCCAGCAACTTTGAGCTATCATATCTTGGTGCTCAAAACTCCAATTGTTGACCTTCATGTTGTGTTTTAAACCTTGTATGCAACTCTAATGGAGTTTCGAATTTCAGAGGCTGGTTTGCATTGTGTGGATTTTACCGAATTTACAAACATTGCCGAAGACCAACCTCGAAAACTGCCTTGGTGTCCAAAACACTGACTTTGGGCCAAATTTTCAATACCTTCCATTTGAAATCTTGGAAAAGTGTCTTCTAAGAACATTTAGTACTTTCTAATAGGTTTCCAACGGTACCAAGTTTTCCAATTTTGGACTTGTAAAGAGTGAGATACGATTTTTCAAAAATCTTGTATCAAAACTGAAAATTTCCAAACCTTAAGGAAATGGAGTTTTTCAAATTCTCCTTATTCCTTCGATGTTACTTGAACGTATTATACTTGATTTCCAAGATGAAAACTCGATTGCTTTTGTGCTTTAAAACCCCATCTTTGAACCTCGATTTACGAGTGATTGAGGTTCGTTTTCATGAGATTTTCTTAGATTGTGCACTAAGTACAATCTTCTCAATAATTGGGGGTTTATGAGTGATAAATCCTTATTAATTGCTCAGGCACACAAGAGAAATTTCAAGAGGATCCCATGGTGGACGCTTGAATTTTGAGTGCCGTTTCTTCTTGTTTACTTGGTAAGTGTCAAGTGTGTGTTACTTGAACTCATGTGAACTCGATACTTGTTTAATTGTTATTGATACTTGAGATTTTGAAATTTGAGACGAGCGTGTACTTTATCGCACTCGTTCTCGCTTGAAATGAATAACTCGTACTTGAATACTTGCATATCTCGATTGCTTGAATATACCACATGCTTGAATGACTTGAAATAGTATGCTATGGCTGCATACGTCGTTGGAGTGAATCTCCTCGACGCTCAAATATACATGGGGGACGCCCAAAACCCCATTGGTCATCCTTGGACTCAAGCTGGCTTGGGCTTGGTCGGGCTCCTTGGTAAACCATGGGGGAAAACATGAAAGCTTGATCTGGTGAGAGATCTCGCTTGGCATACTCGAGTAGTATCGCCTTAAACAAATGACAAGCTGGCCCGATACGGGGGTATGTAAGGTAAAAGAAAACATGTTAAGTGGAAATTCTACGGACTAGACCTACCCGATTGACGGAGTGTCAATTCGTAGGGGTTCTTGATCGTGCAAGTGGAATATAGCTCCTGAGAGCTCCAATATCCTTGAATTGTTTCTGTTTCCTTTTCCAGTGAATTGTTAATTATTGAAATATTATTGCTCGACTTGTAAATTGTGTTTGTTATTTGAACAATGTGCTTGCATGTGTGTTCTTGGCCTCACGAGCGTTTTGCTCACCCTGTAGATTTGTTTTCCTTAACAGGATTGTGCTTGAAATGAGACTCTGAGGAAATTTCCTTTTGTACTTTTGTAATAGGGTTCCAATGATATTGACTAGACATTATGACTGTTGTGTATTTTGGGCTGTACAATGGAAACCCGATGTAAGGATTGAGTGATTGTTAAATATTGTTAAGCTTGTATGCTTCCACACTGATTGTATTTATTTTATCTGGTTGTGATGTCTAGTATTGCATTAAGCTCGAACGAAAATTGCTTGAGTCCTGGCGAGAGTTGGGCGGGCGTCCCGCGGATACCCTTTGGTTCGCCTTAGGGAGAAGTGGGGGCGTCATAGTTGGTATCAGAGCACTAGGTTAGAGATCTATATGGGAGACATACTAGATACTCTATCCTTAAGATCTGAGACAGAATGACTTAGCTATACCTTAAGGGATACTTGGGTGATTTAGTGACTAAGTTAGGCATACCCTAATGGGACATCCGAACTAGGTAGTGATTAAGATTCTAACCTGAAAAGTGTTATTATTTTGCAGGGATGGAAAATAGAAATGGAACCCCGGCAGCTAACGGGAATGGCCATGCGAATGGTCATGTAGTACCTCCTAGGCCTATCTACTACCGAGCGCTAGGTGGGGGAGCTCGAGTACGCTATTCCCCATCTGACAGATATCCCCGATGTTCATGTAGGTTGACCTTTGCCTACCCGAACCACCTCGTGCTTGCTTTGGACGACGAGCGTCGTCAGTTAGTAGATCTTAACCGTGATTTACAGGCAGAGGTGGACGAGCTTAGACAGATGGTTAGCGCTCAGGGAGAGAGGATTGTGGAGCTCGAGGAGGTCCTAGAGGGCGAGGTAGCTACAGCTGCAGTTGTTCGTGAGGAGCTCCAGAATACTAGGGCTCGACTCACTAGGTTGGGAGAGAAGGTCCGTGATCGGGCTTCCGACATCTTGACTGATGCTACTAGATTGGTGTAGGAGGCGATGGATGTAGTCCAGAGTCCTGATCAGGAGGAGGAGGACCCAGAGGAGGATCCTGAGGAGGAGATTCCCCCTGGTAGTCCTACTGTGGACTAGGTCTTTAGTGATTGACCTTTTGACTCTTTTGACCCTTTTGACTGGTACAGTTAAGATTAGTTGGGGTGACGCTAAGTGCTGAGGCCATTGTGTTTTGCATGACTGTGTGACCTACTTTTGAGGCACTTGCTTTTACTTTAGTCTTCTGTGACTCAAAGTACTCTTGTGGCACCTGTATGCGATATTTTTGTGATTTTCCCCATGACTTGCTAATTGTATGAACTTGAAATGTTAATGAATGTAAATTATTGTTATTTTAATGTTTTCTTGTTTGGTTCTTGTTTTCGACATATTTCCCCGCATAATTGATTTATTCCTTGCACTAGGCACATCTAGGATAATGGAAGGACGAAGGAGTGGTCGAGGCCGTGGGCGTGGGGCTAGACAGGTCCAACCTCATAGGGATGACTAGGGATCGGTAACTGGACCGACCCAAGGATAGGAAAATGTAGAGGTAAATGAAGTGGCTACTGCCATTAATAGGATGATTGATATCCTAGAACGTTTAGCTGATAGACAAGGTCCTAGACCACTTAACCAACCTGGGAGACAGGATAGAGGAGAGGATAGAGCCTTAGAAAGGTTCTTAAAGTTCAACCCGCCTAAGTTTCTTGGTGAACCCGATCCTGAAATAGCGGAGAATTGGTTAGAGAGGATGACCAACATATTTGCACCTCTAGACTACACTGAGGATAGGCGAATGAATTTTGCTACTTTCCAATTCGAGGGAGTAGCCCGTGCTTGGTGGGATGTGATAAAAGGAAAATGGGAGAGAGCTCAAACCCCTTGGACATGGGAGAACTTCACGAGAGAATTTAATGAAAAGTTCCTTCCACCCTTGGTCCAAGAAAAGAGAGGATGAATTTTTTAAGTTAAAACAAGGAACCCTTACTGTAGCGGAGTATGAAGGAAAATTCACTAAACTTTCTAAGTATGCCCCTGAGCTGGTGGTTAATGAACGGAAGAGGATAAGACGATTTGTACAGGGGTTGAATGTGGAAATTCAGGAGGGCCTGGCCGCTGCCCAAATTTCTGCATTTACTGAGACTCTAAAGAAGGCACAGAGGGTTGAGAGCGCAAGACTACAAGTGAGGGACTTTCACAATAGAAAAAGGAATTTTTCTACCCATACTTCTGGGCAGGCTAGAAAGAATACGCAACCTTCCAAAATGGGAAGAGGAGCGGGAGGAACAAGGACTGCTGGGGCCTCGATGGGAGCTTTAGCTAGAGGAGGTCGTAATGGACTGACCCAAGCTAGGGGAGCGCCATCTACTGGTTCGGCGGTGACTCCTCAAGTTATTCGTGGGTACTGTGGTAAATTCAACCACTCCAAGAATGACTGCTGGAGAAAGTTGGGGAAGTGTTTGTTTTGTGGTAGTGCCGAACATCAGGTCGCAAATTGTCCGAAAGCGCCAAAAGTGGGAGGTAATACCCAGAGGCCAGAAAAGTCAACCTCCAAGCAAACCAGTGCTGGGGGAAGTCGACCGAAAGTGCCAGATAGGGTCTATCCACTGGACTACCAACAGGTACCTGAGGCGACTGAAGTGGTTGAAGGTACAATTCCAATCTTTCACAATTTAGTTAGGGTTTTAATTGATCCGGGTGAAACACATTCTTTTGTAAACCCTAACTTCATGAGTGGAATAGATTTGAAACCAATTAAGTTACCATATGATTTAGAAGTTAAAACACCTACTGGGGATCAAAGTTTAATTGCTAACCTGGTGTATACAAATTGTGAAATCTGTGTTGGGGAACGAAAATTGTTGGCCGATTTGATAGGTTTAGCAATTAAGGGGTATGATGTGATTTTAGGGATGGATTGGCTAGCCCGTTATAACGCCCAGTTGAATTGTAGGACAAAGATTGTAGAATTGGGCATTCCAGGGCAGGCAACCGTAAAATTGGATATAAGGGGTAAATTGGCTTCGTCTGCACTTATATCAGGGATTCGAGTTAGAAAATTATTAAGTAAAGGAGCTCAAGACTACTTGGTCTTTCGAATCAACACTTCTTGTGATAAGGTGAATTTGGAAGACATGCCTGTAGTAAAAGACTTTTCAGATGTATTTCCTGAAGAGTTAGAATCTTTACCCCTAGAACGGGATATAGTTTTTAAAATTGATGTGACTCCAGGAGTAGCACCTATTTCTAAGGCACCAAATCGGATGGCACCAGCTGAATTGAAAGAGTTGAAAATGCAACTGCAAGACTTGTTAGAACGGAATTTTATACGGGAAAGTGATTCTCCGTGGGGAGCCCCGGTTTTGTTTGTTAAGAAAAATGACGGGAGTTTGAGACTATGTATAGACTATAGAGGCTTGAATGATGTTACGATCAAGAATAAGTACCCATTGCCCCACATTGATGAGCTATTTGACCAATTGCAAGGGGTTGTAGTATTCTCGAAGTTGGATTTGAGACAGGGTTATTATCAAATTGAGGATTTTGGAGAAAGATATACCCAAAACTGCCTTTAACTCGAGATACGGACACTTTGAATTTGCCGTGATGCCATTTGGGTTAACGAATGCACCTGCTGCTTTCATGGATTTAATGCATAGGATTTTTAAGCTTTATCTAGATCAATTTGTAGTGGTCTTCATTGATGACATTTTAGTGTATTCTAAGAATGTGAAAGACCACGAGAAGCATTTGAGAATTGTCTTACAGACTTTGAGGAAACACCAATTATATGCGAAGTTCAGTAAATGTGAATTCTGGTTGAGGGAAGTAACTTTCTTGGGACACATAATTTCTAAGGATGGGATTAAAGTGGATCCAGCTAAAGTTGAAGCTGTTTCGAAATGAAAACGACCGGAAAATCCTACTGAGGTTCGGAGTTTTATTGGATTAGTAGGGTATTACCGGAAATTTATTCAAGATTTTTCTAGAATTGCGGGACCTATGACTGAGTTGACCAAGAAAAGTGAAAAGTTTATTTGGAGTCCTAAGTGCGAAGAGAGTTTCCAGGAATTGAAAAGATGCTTGACCAGAGCCCCAGTATTAGCTCTACCCAATGGAAATGATAGTTTTGTGGTTTACACCGATGCCTCTAAGGAAAGATTGGGATGTGTTTTGATGCAAAATGACAAAGTGATAGCGTATGCCTCTAGGAAATTGAAACCACATGAAGGGAATTATCCGACTCATGACTTGGAGTTGGCAGCAGTGGTGTTTGCTTTAAAGAAATGGAGGCACTATCTATATGGAGTGACATTTGAGATTTTTACTGATCATAAAAGCCTTAAGTATTTATTCTTACAAAAGGAGCTAAATTTGAGGCAACGTAGATGGATGGAATTTCTGGAGGACTATGATTGTACGATTAAGTACCATCCCGGGAAAGCCAATGTAGTGGCCGATGCTTTGAGCCGTCAAGTACAAATGGCTGGATTGATGATTAAGGAACTACACTTGTTGGAAGAAGTCAGTTATTGAAATTCTCGACTGGAATTGAGGAAGGTCATTTTGGGGAATATTGTAGTGAATTCCACTTTGTTGGAACGTATCAAGGAATCTCAAGAAAAGGACACTGAAGTGCGAAAATGGTTGGAAAAAGTTAAAAGGGGAGATAAGTCGGATTTTAACTTGGGATCAAATGGTGTATTGAGGTTTCGGAATCGGATAGTAGTGCCAAACGATGAAAGACTTAAGAAGAAAATTTTAGAAGAGGCACACCGATCAAAGTTTACGGTACACCCTGGAAGAAATAAGATGTACCAAGACTTGAAGAGTCTCTAGTGGTGGGAGAATATGAAGAAGGAAATTGCCCATTTTGTCCAGGCCTGTTTGGTTTGTCAACAGGTTAAGGCCGAACATCAGAAACCGTCGGAACTCTTACAACAGCTGGAGATACCTGAATGGAAATGGGAGAACATCACTATGAATTTTGTATCGGGATTACCAAGGACACAGAGAGGCCATGATGCTATTTGGGTAATAGTAGATAGATTGACCAAATCGGCTCACTTTCTGCCGATTAATATGAAATACCCATTAGAGAAGTTAGCTAAGATGTACATGGATGAGATCATCAGATTACATGGAATTCCCGTGAGTATTGTGTCTGACAGAGACCCAAGGTTTGTTTCGAGATTCTGGCAAAAGATGCAAGAGGTGTTGGGGGCAAAACTGAACTTTAGTACTACTTATCATCCTCAGACCGACGGACAATCTGAGAGGACAATTCAAACTCTTGAGGACATGTTGAGGACCTGTGTTCTAGATTTTGGAGAAATTTGGAGTAAATATTTAACCTTGGTGGAATTTGCTTATAACAATAGTTTCCATTCTTCTATACAAATGGCTCCGTATGAAGCCCTTTCTGGTCGGAAGTGTAGGTCTCCAATTTGTTGGGATGAAGTAGGTGAAAGGAAGATCTTAGACCCGACTATAATATCTTGGATTGAGGAAGCTAATGAAAAGGTAAAGTTGGTATGCCAGACGATCCAAACCATCCAGAGCCATCAAAAGAGTTATGCCGATAATCGGAGAAAGGATCTAGAATTTACTGTTGGAAATCTAGTGTTTCTCAAGATTACGCCTTTGAAAGTGAGTTTGATGTCTGGAAGGGGAAAGAAACTACAACCGAGGTTTGTAGGGCCTTATAAGATTATCCAGCGCGTGGGGAATGTGGCATACAAGTTGGAGTTGCCACCGAGTTTATCTCGAATTCATAATGTATTCCATGTGTCCACGCTTAAGAAGTATCATCCAGACCCCTCTCACATTTTGCAATCGGAGAGTATTGAAATTGATGAAATATTTACCTATGAGGAGAAACCAGTGAAGCTTCTGGATAGGAAAGTGAAGGAGTTGAGAAATAAACAAATACCGTTGGTGAAAGTTCTTTGTAGGAACCATGGGTTAGAGGAAGCGACTTAGGAAGTTGAAGAAACAATCCGAGAAAAGTATCCAAACCTGTTCACTAATCAAGGTAAATTTCGAGGACGAAATTTTCTTAAGGGGGAGAGGATGTAAGGACTCGCAAATTTATTGTTTTAAATTCCATTTCGAGCTTATTTGAATATTTAATCGCCCATTTACTCCGAATAATATTTTCTAGTCTCTTAAGACCCAATTACATGGATCTATGGTTTAATTATATTTTTATAGTGGCTTGTTTCAAAATTTAATTTTTGAAAGCTCGTTAAGTGAGAATAGTGAATACACGATTGGAGATTTTAGCTGATTTGGAAATACCATAAGTTTGGGAAAATTAGAGACTTACACATAAGCTTTAAAATAAATATTTTTTTGTTTAAGTACTCTACTATCGTTATAAGAATTTCTTGAAGGTTTCGCTTTATCGCGCTTAAATTGGAAATACGCGTTTTCACATGCGCAATTTAATTAAGGGATTTTAGACCCTTATTTTGGGACAATTAAGAGTGGATAATATTTATATGAAAATAAGTGTATTAGAGGTTTAGTGCACTAGTGAAATAAATTCGAGAGGAATCGAACACAAAACACGCGCGTACACGCGCGAGGAAGAGTTGACTTTGGACAATTGTGGACCACACATTTAAAGCTTCTCAAGGAAGCTTCATTTGATCACACACACTCTCTCTCTTCTCCCTCATTTGGCCGGCCACCCCAAGAGCAAAGAACCAAACTTGCTTCATCAATTTCTACTCCATTTCTTGCACCAAATCTCAACCATTTCACACCAAAATTGAACACCACTTAGTTTAATACTTGGAGAGTTCATCTAGCTAAGAAAAGGAGCTGCATTCCATGAATTTCTTGGACCAAGAAAGGACCGAAAATTCTGCTTTGGAACATCAAAACAAGTAAGTGATGATCAAACCTTGGAAACTTGATTTATGGAAGTTCTAGTGCACATCTAAGCTCTTGCATGCATGTGGGTAGCTTGTTTATGTTGAAAAAATGGTTGTGTCGGCTCTATGAACTCCCACATTTGATGGATGGACTGATTTGGTGAATGATGATGTTATTAATGTTAGTTTGGTGCTTAAATTAGTGAAATAATGTTGGGTTGTTGATAGAAACTTAAGGATGGTGCAATGACCAAAAGTGACCATTTTGCCCCTGCTATGTTCATGCACTTTGATGCAAAATTTTGAGGTTCTAATGGCTTTTTTATGATATATACATGTTATATTGAGTGTGTGAAAAGCTTCATTGAAAAATAACATGATTTGGTCACCCAAATGTGTTGATTTCGAAAGCTTAGAAAACTAGAAAATGGTTCCCGTAACTGCCCAGGCAGTCATCTTGTTTCGGCCATAACTCCTTGCTCCGATGTCGAAAATCGAGTGCCGTTTGTGGCACTAGAAACTAGACATTCCCAGCTTTCCATTGATATAAAATGCATGACCTGGTTCCACTTGAGTGAGCCACACCGTTCGTTTGAAAATCGCTGTCATGTTTCGTTGTTCACTGGAAGACAGAATAGGAACTACAACTTGATGCTCAAATGTGAGCTAGTTCTGGACGGATTTTGAAAATGGTTTCTTCTGAGAAATTATAGATTAATGGAAGTTTTTTCCAACTCCACCAACCATGCTCAATTCTAAGTTGAATTGAGTGAGTTGTGGCCAAAATTTGAAACTGACTCGGTGAACTAAAACCCTCTTTTGGCTAGTAAATGCTTAGATCATTGTTGGGACTTGATGTTTTGAAATTTTTGGTGTTAATCACCTACCAAACAAATTTTTGGATGTTTATTAGACATTTTCTACACCAATGAACCATGTTTGAGAAAATTTCCTTGGCCAAATGCTTGAAAACGGAAAAACGGAAGTCCAAGGCAGATTTGCCTTGGAACTTCTTACAACTTCATTGATTTTTTTAGCTGACTTCCCGTGATTATTTTCCCACAAAATTTGGCAGAGGAATGGCCCTTATATGGTAGTGTAATACTGCCAAATTTGGTACCATTCCAAGTCCGTTTAGATACCTAACCAAAGCTCCAAAACCTGAGATTCAAATCTGGAAAAACGGCAAAACAGGTTCAAAATTCCAGCAATTTTGAGCTATCATATCTTGGTGCTCAAAATTCTGATTGTTGACCTGCTTGTTATGTTTTAAACCTTGTATGTAACTCTAATGAATTTCCAAATTTCAGAGGCTGGTTTGCATTGTGTGGATTTTACCGAATTTACAAACTTTGCCGAAGACCAACCTCGAAAACTGCCTTGATGTCCAAAACAGTGACTTTGGGCCAAATTTTGAATACCTTCCATTTGGAATCATGGAAAAGTGCCTTCTAAGAACTTTTAGTATTTTCTAATAGATTTCCAACGGTACCAAGTTTTCCAATTTTGGACTTGGAAAGAGTGAGATACGATTTTTCAAAGATCTCGTATCAAAACTGAAAATTTCCAAACCTTAAGGAAATGGAGTTTTTCAAATTCTCCTTATTCCTTCGATGTTACTTGAACGTATTATACTTGATTTCCAAGATGAAAACTCAATTACTTTTGTGCTTTAAAATCCCATCTTTGAACCTCGATTTTACGAGTGATTGGGGTTTGTTTTCATGAGATTTTCTTAGATTGTGCACTAAGTGCAATCTTCTCAATAATTGGGGGATAAATCCTTATTAATTGCTCAGGCACACAAGAGGAACTTCAAGAGGATCCCACGGTGGACGCTTGACCTTCGAGTGCCGTTTCTTCTCGTTTACTTGGTGAGTGTCAAGTGTGTGTTACTTGAACTCCTGTGAACTCGATACATGTTTAATTGTTATTGATACTTGACATTTTGAAATTTGAGACGAGCGTGTACTTTATCGCACTCGTTCTCGCTTGAAATGAATAACTCGTACTTGAATACTTGCATATCTCGATTGCTTGAATATACCACATGCTTGAATGACTTGAAATAGTATGCTATGGCTGCATACGTCGTTGGAGTGAATCTCCTCGACACTCAAATATACATGGGGGATGCCCAAAACCCCATTGGTCATCCTTGGATTCGAGCCGGCTTGGGTTTGGTCTGGCTCCTTGGTAAACCATGGGGGAAAACATGAAAGCTTGATCTGGTGAGAGATCTCGCTTGGCATACTCGAGTAGTATCGCCTTAAACAAATGACAGGCGGACCCGATACAAGGGTATGTAAGGTGAAATGGGACATGTTAAGTGAAAATTCTACGGACTAGACCTACCCGATTGACGGAATGTCAATTCGTGGAGGTTCTTGATCGTGCAAGTGGAATATAGCTCCTGAGAGCTCCAATATCCTTGAATTGTTTATGTTTCCTTTTCCAGTGAATTGTTAATTATTGAAATATTATTGCTCGACTTGTAAATTGGGTTTGTTACTTGAACAATGTGCTTGCATGTGTGTTCTTGGCCTCACGAGCGTTTTGCTCACCCTGTAGATTTGTTTTCCTTAACAGGATTGTGCTTGAAATGAGACTCTGAGGAAATTTCCTTTTGTACTTTTGTAATAGGGTTCCAATGATATTGACTAGACATTATGACTGTTGTGTATTTTGGGCTGTACAATGGAAACCCGATGTAAGGATTGAGTGATTGTTAAATATTGTTAAGCTTGTACGCTTCCACACTGATTGTATTTATTTTATCTGGTTGTGATGTCTAGTATTGCATTAAGCTCGAACGGAAATTACTTGAGTCCTGGCGAGAGTTGGGCGGGCGTCCCGCGGATACCCTTTGGTTCGCCTTAGGGAGAAGTGGGGGTGTAAGGACCCGCAAATTTCTTACATTTTTTTTTCTTTTCTTTCTTTTCTTCAAAAATGCCTTTTATTTGAAAATTATTATTTATTAAAGCCCTACTACCCTAATGTTCCACAATAAGTGCATATGAACCTAGAAAGTTTCCAAGATTGGGGCAAATTAGGGTTTTCGCGATTTTTCGCCGGATGAAATTTCGGTATGGAGCAAGGATCAAATTTGGTGATTAAAAGTGACTTTTAAGTGAGAAATAATATGTGATTAGGAGCAATGAGATAAGGTTGGTGAATAGGAAGTAAAAACCCTAGTACGTGTGTTTTTAAGAAAAACGGCGCGAACCGGCGGGTCCCGCGAACTGCCGGTTGAACACACCACTTGATCACCATTTTCTTACCATACAAACTCATTAATATTTGAGAAAAATATCTCCTAAATTCCAGCTAAGCTTGACCGAAATTAGAGGCTGAAAATACAAGAAAAGAAAAGGAAATTTTACTTGGTAAGGGTTGTGACAAGTGTCACACCATTAGAGGCCATTGACCAAGACATTGTCCAACCTTCTTATCCCCAAAATTGCACCATTCTTCCTCATTATTTCTGCTGAAGAGCCGAGAGAGAGATAGAGCAAAAACAAGAGAAAAGCTTCTCCATTTCTTCTTGAATCAAGTCACAAAGTGAGGAAACAAAAAAACTAAACCGATTAAAGGCACCCTTGAGTGTTTATTGAGTGAGCTATTGGTGAAATTTTGAAGGGGAAGGCTAGGGTTGCTCTTGGTAGACACTAAGCAAGGTAAGGAAAATGTTTTTCTAGTAGTCATGGTTGTATTTCTCAAGGGTACAAGTTCGGCCAAATCCTTACTTATATACCTCGGAAAAAAAGAAGACGCAAATATCCTAGATAGTTCAAGTGGTAATCACTCTTAACCCTTACTCAAGTTGCAAGTATATTTCTCTAGTTCTCGAGCGTAAATTTGGGTAGCATGCCCTTTGTATTTACCTAATTTTTCAGCCATTTACGGCTTCATTAGTTTCCTCATCCAATCCCAAAGTCAAACATAATATAAATTCAACACAATAGGCGTTCAATAGGCTCAAGGTAATACAAGTACAAAAATCAAGCTAATGACATGTGCGGAAATGAAGTTTAACAAAAGACAGATTTGACGTGTTTTTGCGGAATGGACACATCCGAGGCTACGCTTATCGGATTGAGGTGCAACTTATACCATTTTAAAGCTAAGACAGAGGGCTACAATTTTGATGAGGACCACTCAGTCCAATTTCCAGTGTAACCCAGTCAAATTCCCAATTCATATAATATTTTCTCATCCAAAAGTCACTCGTACCTATCAAATTTGATCCTCACTCCGTACCGAAAAATCACCCTAGGAAAAATGTGAAAACCCTAACTTGCTCCAACTTGAAAACGAAAAGTGAAAACCTTTACTTTCATGTTCATTTGCACTTATTGTGGGGTGATTGGGTGGTAGGGCTATTATAAAATCATAATTTCCAATTAAAATGGCATTTTTAAGAAAACGTGAGGGATTTTACAATTCCATAAATTGAATTTAGGGTTTCGGTTGAAATATGAGAAATTTGAGAAAACGGTCAGTCACAAATGAAACTAGGGTTTTGATTAGACTTTATTTCTAGAATTTAGGGTTTCTAGTCTGTAAAACAAAACAATAAAATAAAGAAACCGTAATATTCTCTTTGAGGCTAAACAACAATAGTATCCTAAAAGTTGGGGTATCACAAAGAGTGTACTTTATCGCACTTGCCCAAATATGATATATACTTGTTTATTGTTGCAATTGACTTGATATACTTGTACTTGAATTGTAAGTGCGGAGCGGCAGTATGTACCACACTCAATCCGAGTGGGAGGTGCCTCTCATTCCCGTCTCTGTACTTTTATTTTGATTCAATCGATTGGAGATATTATCTCATCGAATTCTTGGGAACCCGAACCCCCTGGCTAGTTAATCGAGTCGAGCCGGCAAGGGCTTGGTCGATTAGATAACGAACAATGGGTATCTAGTGTTGTCGAGTGGAGTGTTATCTCCTCGATTAATCGGTATACTCGAGTATTACCACCAGTTTTTATTGAGGATTTTGGGCCCAGTAGGGGGTGTGAATGGTGGACGGAGAGTAGTGTAAGTGGTGCTCTACTGGATTGGTTACTTACTTGAAGGTTGACGGAGTGTCAACTATTATTTGATCAAGCTCTGGTGATGCAATGGGAATTTGGCTCCTGAGAGCCCTCCGTATCCTTATATTTTGGAATGATTATTGCTTATTGTATTATTGTTTCTTCTGAAAAACTTTTACACTCGCTCACTTTGAGATTTGCTACTTGAAGTATTATGGTTCACTTTTATGAATTTTGATGCTCATTAATTTGCTACGTTGATATTCGTACTTTTAAAAATGGTCAATTTGTTAATTGGAACCTCACTGGGCTTTTAGCTCATTCCACGCCATTTGTTTTCCTTACAGAGGGTACGAGCGAGGCGTGAGACGTGTACAGACTAGCGCAGTTTAGTTGTTTTGAATTTTGAATTTGTACTCGATTGTACTCAATTTTAAGACTAGGGTTGATTATACTCGATTTGTCAACACCTTGAAGTATTTTGGTGTGTAGAAGCTTTGTATCTGGATTTGAGCAGCAATGTATATATTAAGTTGAAGTGGATGTGTTGTTTATTTTCTATGGATGTACGTTATTTTTCTTGAGTTATAAGTAAGTGAGTCCTGGCGAGAGCTGGGCAAGCGGTCCGCTAAACCGTGGGGTACGCCCTAGGGAGAGGTGGGGCCGTCACAAGAGACAAATAGACCGATTTTTAAATTCAAGGAAGTTAAAATATTTTGTAAATGTATTTGGTGAAGTGTGTGTATTTATTTAGTAATTGTAAGTTTTAAATTTTAGTGAATTTTTATTGATTATAATCATGATGCCTTTTGTTCGTATGAGTAAGGTCTCGTGAGTATGGCATGCCACTTAGAAATCTAGTCCAAGGACCTAGATTTGGGGCATGACATATGCAAATTGCACATTATTGTAATCTTTAGATAAACTTTAATGACCACAAATCATGAACGTCAAACTTTAAGGATCCCAAATTAGAAAATAATTCTAACAATATATTCTCAAACAATCATTTCTATAATATTACTCATAGCTCATAAGAAACTATCAAAAGCTAAATACAAAGAATGGGTTTGCTTTACTTGTAGATGACTCCCTTTTCTTGTTCAGGAAACTGAGAAATTAGAAAAACAAAAGAAAGGGAGAAACACTCTTGGAAAAATTATTACAAAGTTGAAGTAGTATAATATTGTAGGATTGGAGAATATATATGTGTGTGTGAAAGTAACTATTTTAATCAGAATTGTTTCTCACTCCTATATGGTATGCCTAATTGAAGAGAATTAATAGGTTAGATGTGAAATGGAATATTAGCAACACCCTTCATGTGTCAATCGAAGTTTAATACTGATTTTGAAGCTTTAAGGTACTCTAATCCGAATCTTTGATTCAAGTGAAGAAGTTTGAGAGCTAGCTCGAATTCTTGAAGTTCAAATTTAGTTGGTTTAATTGTTTAGCAAGATAGGTCGTTTATTTGGTGTTGTTAAGCAAGGGTTTAATCGTCAATTTTTCTTGCTAATTTAGTTGTTTATTAGAACTAAATAATTCGGTCAAGTTTTGCTCTTAAGTGGCCGAATTTCTAGTTGCTAGTTTTAGGAAAATAAGTGATTCTAAATCACATTAGGATTTCCAGACAATTCCAAAGCACATTAGGGTTTTGAGTCCATGTAAGGTTATAAATAAACCTAAACCCTTAAACGATTTGGGGTAATCAGATTTTTCCAGAAATAATGTGAGTATATTCACTTTTCTCTTGTCCAAGAGAGTTTCTTTTGAATACTTGAGAATTACTTGAGAGTATTCAATGAACTTATCAATCAAATATACATCTTGATTGCAGCATTCTTCTACCAACAATATTGGTTCACTAAATCATTCGATTATGGGTTGAGATTTAATTCAAGATTCATAATCTTAGGGTTTAGAAGGGTCAAGTGTTATTCCGCAAACCAGCTAGATGTCTTCGTCTAGATCCGGGGTTACGTGGGATACGAATTCATACCTTCGGACGGGTTCATATCAGTTTGGTACCAGAGCAAGGGAATGCCACCCTTGATTGAGGAAAACAAGGAGGAGAAGATCGAGGAAATTTCTACACTTAACAAAGTTGGTTTGATAGCTCGACATGCCTTGGCTACACAAATGAGTGTAGATGAGCTTCAACGTGAAAACATCTTCTACACCCGTTGTTATTAAGGAGAAAGTTTGTAGCATGGTGATTGATCCAGGGAATTGCACCAATGTTGCAAGCGCCAATATGGTGGAGAAGCTGAAGTTGCCAACAACCAACCATCCTCATCCTTACAAATTGCAATGGCTCAACAATAGTGGAGAGGTACGTGTTCTTAAACAAGTACTAGTTTCTTTTCGCATTGGACGTTATGAGGATGAAGTATTATGTGATGTTGTGCCTATGCAAGCTGCCCATATCATTCTTGGCCGCCCTTGGCAATTTCATAAGAAAGTTAGTTGGGATGGTTTCACCAACAAGTATTCATTCTCTCATTTTAACAAAAATATTGTACTTGTACCTCTTACACCCCAACAAGTGTAAGAGGATCAAACTAGCCTTCAAAGGGAGCTTGAATTAGAACTTGAGAGGACGAAAAGACAAGAGAGTGAGGACAAAATTCAAGAGAAAGGGAAGGGAGAAAATGGTGAGATAAGCCGAGGCAAAAATGAGAGGAAAAAGGTTGAAATAAGCTCAGCTATTGAGGTAAAAAAAAGAGAGAAAACAAGTGTTAATCGCAAAAGCCAAAGTTGTGAGGAAAGTCTTGTTTTCTACTAACCATCCTTACTTTGTTTTGCCTAGCGTGTTTGTTAAATTTCCACAGGTTTATGAGGCCAATAAAGTGCTGCATTAAGAGACAATTCCTAAGCTATTTGTCTTGCGTAACATTGGTAAAGTTGTGGATAATTTAATTGCTATGAATGAGGTAAATTTATTTCCTACGTCTCTTTGTTATCATGGTACAATTAATGAGCGTGAGCTGTCCATGAAGGTATATGCTCTTTCTAGTATGATTTTGAGTAGTTATACATCTTATCTTGAGGACTTGGATGCTACTTTCTTGACCATAGCTGAGTTCCTTGAATTGTTCATGCATGCTAGACCTTTAGAGTTAATTGGCATTATTTTTAAGATTATTCATGCATGTCATGTGGTTTGTCATATTGGCTTCATGGATTTTGATGAAGCTGTACATTTACTCTATGACCATCATTCTAGAGTTAATTTGAGTACTTTAATGAATTGCAATTGTCTTAGTCTAGTTTTGGCTCATTCTATGTTATTTCTTTCATTTGAGTCATGTAATCATTATTTGTGTGTTGGTATTTACATTTGTGGTATGTTGAAAGTTCTTGAGTTAATAGGTATTGTGTTTCAAGAAGTTGATTTGCCTATGAGTCTTTGTCCTAGTTTCATTATATTTCATGCGTTTCGTGTGCATTTAAAGTCCTTGTCATGGGAGTTTGCATCTATTTCCCTAAGTGATTCTAATGTGTGTTTAGGACATGTTATAGGTCTTAGCATGACACATGGAGTTCACATATTTCCATCTTGCTATCAACTTGGTGAAAATGTTGATTATATTTACCTCATTGATACTCATTCTTCATTCTTTGTATTTGATCCAGGAGTCAATGTGTGAGAACCCTGACTTAAAATACGATTCCCCTAAACTACATGCCTAGCACTAAGATTTAAACCACTTCTTATATGCCATAGCATTGTATTTTACATGTGTTACAACAAATCCCTTGTATTGACCCTCACTTTAAAATACAATTTTCTTATTTACATGCCTTATTATAAGATCTAGACCATTTAATGTATGCCCTTGTATTATATTCCCTATGTGTCATAACATTTTCCAAGTATTACATTTCATTTCTTTTTACTTCAATTAAAAACAATTTTTTTTTTGAGATAGTTATTTTTTTTCTGCCACTTACATTTTGCCAAGTGGTAATTATTTGTGGTTGGGACTTTATATGAGAGATTAGAGGTGGTAAATAGGTATTGGTACATTTGGAAGGGTTGAACTATTATTAGTCAAAGGATTAAGAGAAGTTATGGACAAGAAATGGGCTATGTGGCAAAACCCTAGCCAAGTATTTTGTTTGACCAAAGATTAGAAGATAATTTAAACTAGCCTTAGCCATTTTTTCTCCCTTATGGCCGAATTTCTTGAAGCTTAGAGAGGAAGAGAGAAACTCCAGTTTTCCTTGCTTTCCAACCCTAGTAAATCAAGAGCAAAAACCAAAAGAGAAAGATCTTGAGTTAGTTGAGAAACTTTCTTGCAATCCTAGAGTTTGTTCCAAGCTTGAAGCTTTCACTTTGGTGGGTTGTTTGCTGACTTAAGCAACTTGTAAGAGAGGTAAATGACCTTTAAATTAGAGTTTTATGATGTTATATCACCTACTTTAAGTTTTAATGGCAAACTACAAGTTGTTTTGGTTGAGATTTGGGGTTAATTTCTTGAATGAAAGAAGTAGTAGTTGAGTTAGTTTTTATGCCTACCAAGTGTTTGATGAAATGTTTGGATCTTGTTCATGTTTGTTTATGAGGTATTAACATGTTTTAAACCTCTTTTGAGTTAGATCTACCACTTGATGTGTTGTTTAAATGAAAATCATGAAAGGATGAAAGTTAGATGAACATGTAAACTTGTGGACTGATTTTCTTGCCTTGGCTGACAGGTATTGGAAGAAGGGGTTTCCCCTTGATTTTTGTGGTTCAAATGTACCCCATTCAAGCCTAATAATTATGGCTAGACATTGGTTAAGCTCATGGGTGAGTTGAATGAAATTTGAGCAAGTAAAGTAGTGGTTTGGTCTATATAGTGGACTGGTTTGGTTTTCTTGATGGCTAGGCTACTATGGTTATTCTTATTCATGATGATGTATTATATTTTGAACTCCAATGGTCTTAGGTGATGTGACCCCCTGTATATGAACATTTGAGGACTGATTTGGGTGAATTTGAACCAAAACAAATAAGGATAGCACCAAGAACTAATGTAGTTTTGCTTGAGGTTGGGGCTGATCCAGGGTTGGAAAAGCAGCTGACTTGTCTGAGCTACTGGTACTTCTCAGAGACGAACTAGAGTGTGTAATTGGCATCGTTGAAAAGCCCTTCGAGTCTAGTTTTCAACACCACCAACGGCACCTAATTCCGACCTTCCTACAGTGAGATATAGCCGTTTTACCGAGACTGCATGGGCACGACTGTTTTGCCCGTGAAGAATCTTTTAAGTTTGAATGAAACTTTTCTTTTGCCAAACTTTCATGCACTTACCAAACTTGTTATCTCATGAACTTTCACTGTAATTTGGACCTCATTTGCATGATGAATTGAGTAGCTTTAACTACTCACTTGGTCACTTAATGAGCCTATGATTGAGTGAGAAATGAACCTAATTTGTTTACGATTTTCACTCGTTGCCCTAAGATTGGGAAACGAAGGTAGTCGTAACCGAGACACTTGACGTTTGACTACTACATTGCTTGACAGGTGAGTGTTCCACTACCTGCTACCTGTTATCTAAAATATCTGAATATCTGAAATACTTGATTTATGACTATTGGAGCCAAATACTGTTTTGATAAAATGGAGGCAAGCGTGTACTTTATCGCACTCGACCTCCCTTGTTTTCCAATGAGGCTCTGTATACTGTTATTATGAGATGTGATTTCTCTATATATGACTGTGTTTGAGTTGTTTGGGTGATATCCCGTCAACTACTGCTACTGTTTGGGTACCCAATCTCTTAGGTGAGTCGGTTGTATCGAGCCAGCAAGGGCTTGGTCAAGAAGGCCGATTAACCTTGGGGACTGATGTTTGGAGGTCCCTGGTGAAGTATAGCCGTTGTGCTTGCTTGTTGTATTAAAATTCAGTATTAAAATTCAATCTTACAGACTTGATATTCTGTGTATACAAGTGTTGACGGAGAGTCAACGGAGACATTTATGATCAAGCTCAAGGGGATTTTGGCTTTTGAAAGCCATTCGTATCCTTGAATTAAACTGTGTTTAAACTACCTTTCCATTGTATGGTTTATTTAATTATTTTGTGCCCCTATTTAGCTATGTGATTATTTGTTTTACTTGGAACCTCACTGGGCTTTAGCTCACCCCACTCCCTTTGTTTTCCTTAACGGATCAGGGACGGACTAACGGTCAAGAGCTTTCTTAGCTTTATTTTACTTGAACTTGTAACCTTTTGTTTAAGATGACTTTACTTTTGACTTTAGTAAGATTGAATTCATAAGTTCGACTTATATTATGTAATTGTAGTGTGGAGTGCTAAGGGTGATTTTTAGCTTGCCATTCTGAGTTTGGAAAGTGGCTTGACGTTTATATGCTATTAGGGTTTGTAGGCTTCGATTTGAAGTTATTTGACTAGTTATTTTGAGTTGCTAGTTCTTTGATCGACCGAGCCCCGGCAAGAGTTGGGCAAACAGTCCGCTGATACCCTAGGGTTCGCTCTAAAGAGAGGTGGGGCTGTCACACAATAACCTGAGCTATTGGTGTAATAATTGTGAGTTGAAGCGTGCACATTGGGTCATGATCCGTTTGAGTAGAAGGCATGCTTCTTGGCTCGCATTCATCCAAATATTCGCTGATATTGTCCATCGCAAACAATCGTTCGATTTGGGGACAATTGCCTTTCAAGAGGAGGGGAATGATGCGAAATGAAAAATTAGCAACACCTTTCATGTGTCTATTGAAGTTTAATACTGATTTTGAAGCTTTAGGGTGCTCTAATCCGAGTCTTTGATTCAAGTGAAGAAGTTTGAGAACTAGCTCGAATTCTTGAAGTTCAAAGTTAGTTGGTTTAATTGTTTAGCAAGATAGGTCATTTATTTGGTGTTGTTAAGCAAGGGTTTAATCATCAATTTTCCTTACTAATTTAGTTGTTTATTGGAACTAAATAATTCGATCAGGTTTTGTTCTTAAGTGGCCGAATTTCTAGTTTCTAGTTTTAGAAAAATAAGTGATTCTAAATCACATTAGGATTTCTAGACAATTCCAAAGCACATTAGGGTTTTGAGTCCATGTAAGGTTATAAATAAACCTAAACCCTTAAACGATTTGGGGTAATCAGATTTTTCCCAAAATAATGTGAGTTTATTCACTTTTCTCTTGTCCAAGAGATTTCTTTTGAATACTTAAGAATTACTTGAGAGTATTCAACGAACTTATTAATCAAATATACGTCTTGGTTGTGGCATTCTTCTACCAACAATATTGGTTCACTAAATCATTCGATTGTGGGTTGAGATTCAAATTGTGAGGACCCGTAAAATTTTCCTTATTTTATTTTATATCTTCGGTTGCATTTTCTTTAATTTACTTTATTATATTTATTTGCCAGAGATTTTTATAAGTGAGTATGGTTTTTAAATCATTTTCCTGGTATAAATTAGGTCATGTCAAGTTGGAATGTATTATGGATGCGGGACCCGCTAGTGCGTTAAGTGCGGTGAATTTCGACGACTAGGTTAAGTTTTGTATTAAGGGATATTATATTACAAGGTGCTAAGAGATAATTCGAGGTTAGTTAGATCAATTAACCATTGGTAAGCAAGAGGATAGGAATAACCCTTAATGACGCCACGTGTCACAGTACTATTCCAAGTTGAACTTTGACCACTTTTCTTTACCTTTACTAAAACATCAATTTTGACCCAATTTGTCTTCCATTTCCATTGTCTTGGCCGAGCAAAGAGGGAAGAAAAACCAATGGAGAAAGTTCGTCTTCAACCTTTATTCCAAGCTCAATCTTGAGTTTCAACCAACCAAATCACAAACCATTCCACATAAGTTGCTCTTTAGGGTAGATTAAAGCTTGTGGTGGAGTGCTTTTGGAAGAGGAAACCCTAAGCTACTACCTTTCTTGAGGTTTCAGGGTACTTTGATTAGAAACTCCTTCTTTGTTTGTAATAATGGTAAATTAGTGGCGTATAGTGGCTAAGTATGTTGTTTTGTGGAAGATTTCATGGTTTAAAGTAGAATTTTGATAAATTTCAGATTTATTGGTGATTTTTCTGCCCTCATTGTGACAGCCCCACCTCTCCCTAAGGCGAACCAAAGGGGTTCGACGGACCGCCTGCCCAGCTCTCGCCGGGACTCACTCACTCATTACAGTCCTCAAACAAATTACAAGGCACAACTCAAATAATACATCAAATTCTCCAAGAATTACATATCATAAGCGAAGCGGAAACTAATTCTAAGCGTGGAACGTATACATACATCCACTTCAATTGCAAACAGTCACACTAGCCCAACTATTATACAAAATGAATCCAAATCTAAACTGTACAAGATATATGCCGTCCAGTCACACGAATAACATAATACAAGTGCTTCTTTTGCCTCGATCCCTGTGGGAAGAAGAAAACATTTGGGGTGAGCTAAAAGCTCAGCGAATAACCAGTAAAATCAGTAATCAAACAAGCGTTACAATAGTGTATTTAAATGATATCAAGAATCAGTGATCAAATGTGCGTATATTGCTCTTTTGAGCCAGTGAAATCCTTGTACTTAAACATCCAACGCTCCATTAGATCGGTAACAGATAAATAGAAATAAGGAGCCATCGTGCTCCGAAGAATGCGTAAACAGTAGTGGAGACGTTGGTTCTAAGCACAAGATTTTCCCAAGAACTCATCGGAGCCAAAATGTCATGGCACACACACAAACACAATGATATGCAATCGTGTAACCAATGCAAGAATTATTTCAAAAGTAACTTTTGGGAAATAGTTGAGGGATCACTCACCAACCACGGCTCATGAACCTTATCCATCATACATCATTGCCTTGCTCAAGTCGAAACCCTAGATTACAAATATCAGGTCAAGCAAAGGAATTCTAACATTATCAAGCTTCTATCACCTTGGCACTTAATCACAATTGAAGCTACACTTATCGGATTGAAACAAATCTTATGGCGTTAAGAAGCTAAGATATATACCAACATTTCTTATGAAGACCTCCAAGGTCAAATCATACATTTTCAGGGTCAAATATTGAAATCTTGGAGAGGACAGAAAACTGTCCGCAAAACAGGGTCTATGAAGAATCAAGGGTATTTCGGTCAATTCACAAGTTACAGTACTCCGATCAATCTGAAATTTTGAAGGTAGGTAGTTAATTCAAATGTCTACAACTTTCATGTTTTGATCAAAAGCTGGTTTGGTCTAAAACACAGAGAAATTGGCAGTGCACGTTGAGTCCAGAAACAAGTTAAGACTGAAAGTACACTTCTACACCAACCTTTGCATATAACCATTACTAATAGCAATTAAGGCTAGAAATTCCATCTTAACACTAGAATAAATTCCACTAATCATATACATGCCAAAATCTAAGAGGAAATAACTTAGATCAAGTCTAGAAATATCACTAATTTGGAACTTATCCTCTCAACTTCCAAATCACAAGAATTTCCATAAAATTAATCAAGATCAACTCAAATTCAAAACAATCAAATACTCTCAAAGATTGGACAGCATTTTCCCTTAATTTTCTTATTTTCCATATTACAATACAATACCAAATATATCTCAATTCAACCACATTTTCACATACAAACCATAGCCTATAAAATACACCTAATTAGGGCCACAATACCCTTAAATCTTAACCTATTAAGAGCACAAGAACCAATCATAAGAAAGCCCCAAATCAAAATCCTAAATCTGAAATTTTTCGCACAAATCTGAATTTTTTCGTAAACAACCGCAATTAACGCACAAAAGCTCCATTTAACACAATTTAGAGCTATCAATCCAAGGCCAATCATAACCATCATGAGAAAACAGAAAAATTCCCCAAAAATCAGAAAATTAGCATAATACTACTTTAAATCAAGAAATCTCTCACAAAACTATGCAGTTAACAACTATAACCCACTACTATACAATTATTAGAAGTAAAAGAGGGGTTCTTGACAAGTTACCTTAGAAACACTAGAAAAATGATAGCTTAGTACTTCCCCCTCAAAAATCACTCCACTACCACCTTTAATCATCCTTAGCTAGCACTTGTACGGAGTAGATTGCAAAACTAACGGTGAAATCTCAAGATTTGGACAAGAAAGTAAAACTAGAAAATGAAGAACTTTTCTCTCTTGTTTCTCTCCCAAACAGCCGGCCAAGCAAGGAGTAAAAAGTGAAGATATTTCAGCCAAAAACAAGATAAGAATGAAGAAAAAGCAGCCAGTCAAAGTTGACTGCCGGAGGTGACGTCACAATCCAGCCGGATTTCCGGCAAGATTCCAGGCCGGATTCAAGGCAGTGGCTGACGAATTGTTTTTCAAATCCCTCAAGCAATCCGGCCAAGAACTGGCCGGATTTGGTCCAAAACCTTTCCACCAAACATTTTACTTTCCAAGTTCAAACGTTGCGCTCATCCGCTCTTCCAACAAAGATATATATAATCTCACACAATTACACTTGATATACACAATCACACGTTCATACATGTAGAATGAAAACCCTTCTTCTTTCGGGGCGTCACAAACTCCCCCACTTAAAAGAATGTCGTCCTCGACATTCCCACTTGTACTAACCAGATCCAAATAATCCTCAAAAGTCAATCAAATACCAAGAATCACTCCAATCTCACTTATCAAATAGTAATAATCCAAATAACCAAATAAAACATGCAAAAGGGCTCGGTTCAAACAACTAGCCCTGAGTTGGACTCAAAGTCCCAGATGTTTGAAAGAAATTCAGGATATAGCAAAGCTTCAGATCGAAAATTTACTCCTGGTGGTGCTGAACAACACAACAAGCTAGCACACAGCTATACTTCACCAGAAAGTCTCAGGAATTTGTCCCCGGTGGTGCTGGACAACACAACAAGCTAGCACAACGGCTATACTTCACTAGAGAATCTCAGTTCAAGTATTTGTCCCTGGCGGTGCTGGACAACACAACAAGTTAGCACAACGGCTAAATTTTGCCAGAGAGCCTTAGTTCAAAAATCCCATCCCTGGTGGTGCCACCGGAAGAATGGCGGTGCTTGAGAACACAACAGGCAATACCCCACTAGAGTTCAACCGCTACAGAAGAGTAGTAGCCGGTCTACAACCACACAGATAAACATGTAAGTTCAAAAGCAGGTTCAATTACTTCAAGTTCAAGGAGCACGGGTACAAAAAGAACACACTCGCCTAGCCTATGTCCGGCAAGTCACATTCTCAAGCAGTCACAGTATTCAAGTCCACATACAGGTCATATATGTGAGAACCCAAAAATTTTCACATTTTCTCTGCATTATTTTATTTCTTTGCCTACATTTTATACTTTCCTTAGAAATATTAAAATTTCTATGCATTTTTACAAGAAAGTATAGTTTTAAATTCATTTTCCTAGTATGAGTTAGTGTACGTTAACTTGAAGTGCGTTATAGACGTGGGACCCGCTAGTGCGATATAAATTTGGTGATTAAGTGATTTTTGTGCTAAGTGTTATTATTATACGAGGTGCTAGAGGATAATTAGAGGTTTGTTATATGATGTAACCTTTGGAAGCCAATGGATTAGAGAAAACACTAGAAGGGCCAAGTGTTGCAAACCCATTGGAGGTTGGACTTTGACCTAATTTTCACCTTTACTAAAAACCAATTTTTGACCCAAAATATCTTCATTTTTCTTGCTTCTTGGCTGACTTTCTTGAGGGGAGAAACAAGAGAGAGCTCTTCAATTTCTTACTTCCAAACTTGCTCAAATCTAGAGTTTTAGCCAACCAAATTTGAAACTACACCATACAAGTGCTCAACTAGGAAGCTTGATGGTTTTGGTGGAGTTGTTTTGGAGGAGGAAAGACTAAACCACTATCTTCTTGTGGTTTTAAGGTATCTTGCCAAGAAATCTCTCTTTACTTTTAATACTAGATTCGTTGTTAGCTTATTTGTGATTCAAGGGTGCAATATAAGTAGCTTGTATTAGTGGTTGTAATGCTTATATCAAGTGATTTTGGATGGTTGGGGTGATGAATTTGAGTTAGGGTTTGAATGATTCACTTATCATAGTTGTTGTATGGGTGGTATAGATGTATATAAGTTGGTAGTAGTGATGGTTTCAAGCTAAAAATGAGATTTATACCTTGATTGTAGCAAATTTCCAGAATTGAAGTTAAGGTATACCCTGTTCTGTCCGGTTCTAGTTCACCATTTTAGAGGCCGAATTAGGCTTAGCCTAAAACATAAAAGTTGTATAGAATGATGTTTTATAGTTTTCTACAAAATTTCACCTCAATCGGAGCAACGTATCCTATGAAAAGACCGAAATACCCTGACTGCCCTAGGTGAATCCAGTTATCAGTTTTGAATATTTCACCAATCTGGTCGTGTCTTTTCACCATGATATGTACTGAGCTAGTATTTAGCCAAAACATGAAAGTTGTAGTACTATGTCTTATCTTTCCAACGCCTCTGAGAACGCCTTAATCGGACTTCGGTAGCTTGAGTTATGGCCATTGAATGTAGTACAGTTAACTAGCCTGTTGGTAGGAATCCGGTTCTGTAAATTGGGAATAGGACTTGGATACACTAGAAACTGGACTAAGTGGTCTTTATCAAAATTGTATCCCTCTATCTTAGCTTCGAAACGGTATAAATTACACCTCAATCCGATAAGCATAGCCTCAGTTGCGTCCGTTACGGAAAACAACGTCAAATCTATCTTTTGTTTCTTGACTCAACCTTCATTTCCGCACATGTTCCTAGCTTGATTTTGTACTTGTATGACTTGGAGCCTATGGAATGGCTATTGAAATGAGATGATTTTGTGTGTGACTTTGGGTTTGATTGAGGAAAAGATTGAAGCCATAAATGGCTGGAAAATAGGTAAATACAAAGGGCGTGCTACCCAAATTTACGCTCGAGAACTAAGACGATATACTTGCGACTTGAGTAAGGCTTGAGAGCGAATACCACGTGAACCATCTAGGGTATTTACGTCTTCTTTTATCGCATAAGTTTTACAAATATTTTACTTATGTCCTTTGGTTTAAATGTACTCTTTTCACTACCAAAACCATATTTATACTTTGTACTAGTACGTATTCGAATTTTCTTTGAATCGCTTAAATCTTTGATGGTTGAAGCATAATGTGTTCTTTTGATTATATTATGGTTCCTTGGTGATTGAGGGTGTTATCCAAAAGGATACTTTGGACGTTATTTTGCGTAAATAGGTGAGTGTTCTTTGTTTGTTATGTTTCCATGAACTATATGATTTGTTGTGCATATTTGATTAAATGATAAATGTTTGTTACAAATGAATTTTGCAAGGCGAGTGTGTACTTTATCGCACTCGACCTAAATGAAATGTGAAATTTTCAATGTTTAAGTGATTAAATGTTAGTTGTGCATGAATATAAGCCTCTTGGCTGAACTGGGCCCTGCCCTTCGTTACTGATCGACTCAAGCCAGAAGCGGACTCGGTCGGGCGATTTAGTGACCCTAGGTGAACGTTTGGTATACTCGAGTATTACCTTGTAGTCTGGTGGAGCCTGGCCAACGTCCAGGAGGGGGTGAAATGAAATGAATGAATGAATGTGAATGTAAACGAAGGGTTTTACTTATCAAAATGCATTTTCAAATGATTGGAGGAATAAGGAAATGAAAGGAGAATGAATGAATGGCTCTATGTGAGCACGTATCCTTTTAATGAATGTTATTATTGCTTTACATTGTCATGTTTTTTAAATTACTTGCTATCTAAGGTTATGTATTGAACTTATTGTTTGTTTATGTATTTGGAAACTCACTGAGCTTTTAACTCATTTCGTTAGTTTTGTTTCCCTTAACAGGGGACGCGAGCAAGGACGAGCGCTCTGTATAGACTAGCTTAGTCTAGTTCTTTTGATTCTTTTGTAAGCATTCTCGCCCTAGCACTTGGCAAGGATTGGATGTATGAGGAATTGGGAACCTTTGTACAGTTGAATTTTGTAATTCCTTTGGAGATAGGAATGTATATAAGTTTATGTTTTCAGTTTGGGATCGTTATTCGCTTGTTTTGTAAATTTTATCTTCAATTCCTTGAGGTGAATGACTGAATCCCGGCGAGAGTTGGGCAGGCGGTCCGCCGAACCCTTTGGTTCGCCTTAGGGTAAGGTGGGGCCGTCACAATATACAAAGCAAACCACTGGCTCATGCGTAAATGAAATACCATCAGGCAAGTCAATTCATTGAGTGTAGATAAAAGCACACTCGCCTAAACAGGTTCACGTTCAAGTGGTATTCGTCCTCAAATGCTTACCTAGTCCTTGAATGTAAATTTGGGCAGCACGCCTTTTGTATTTACCTACTTTCCAGCCATTTATGGCATCATTATTTTTCTCAATAAGTGCCAAAGTTGCTCACAGATAATCTCATTATAGTAGCCATTCAATAGGCTCAACAATTATCCAAGTACAACACAAGTATAACACAAGTGTAATAATCCAATCAGAATCATGTTTTGAAGGCAAAAAGCTATATGGCAGATTCGACATCTTATAACATTTTAGTCACAACTAGAGTTATGTTTATCGGATTTGTGTGAACTTTATACCGGCTCGAAGCTAAGATAAAGCGCTAAAACTTTGATGAAGACCACTCAGTCCAGTTTGTAGTATATCCGGGTCAAAATTTCAAAATTACAGAACCAGAATCTCACAATCAGGCTAGTTAACTGCACTATGCATAAACGATAAGAACTCAGGCTACCGAAGTCCGATTGAGGCATTTTTAGTTGCGTTGGAAAGCTAAGACATAGGGATTAAAGTTTTGTGTTTTAGCCAAAGGCTAATTTGATACGGATCAAGGTGGAAAATGCAGCCAGAATGAAGAAATGTCAAAACTGTCCACAAAACTATACCTATGGCAACAAGGGTAATTTTGTCATTGCACATGATACAGTGCTCAGATTACGCCGAAATTTTACAGGCGGCTATAATATATCATTTTCTACAACTTTTATGTTTTAACCTAAGGCTGATTCGGCCTCCATCATGGCCGAATGAAACTGGGCAGAACAGGGTAATACAAAACCGAAAACTGGAATTCATGCATACAAGTGTTAATCTTCACAATTCTAGCTTGAAACACAACTTCACCTCTATATCTAAGCTTATTCACATCATCAAATACTAAACCATGTTCCTTCCAAATTCACAAGCATTTCCTCCGGAAAAGTATCGAGTACCCAAGTACAAAAATCCAAAACTAAGAAACTTTACGACTTAGGCCGCACGCTCCTAAGTGTAACTTAACCAAGTCCTATCTTACACTTATCACTTACAAGATTCACAACTAAGCTCCAAAAGAGCACTTACTCCTTTGCACATAGCCGCTTAACTTTCAAATCAACCCCGCAATCCGGCACCCTAAACTTTAGCCTAAGATACGCTACAGAGATCTGAAGTCTAAGCTCTGATACCAACTGTAACAGCCCCACCTTCCCCTAAGGCGAACGAAAGGGTTCGGCTGACCGCCTGCCCAACTCTCGCCGGGACTCACTCACTCACTACAGTCCTCAAATAAATTACAAGGCACAACTCAAATAATACATCAAATTCTACAAGAATTACATATCATAGTAAAGCGGAAACTAATTCTAAGCGTGGAACATATACATACATCCACTTCAATTCCAAAGAGTCACACTAGCCCAACTATTACACAAAATGAATCCAAATCTAAACTGTACAAGATATATGCCATCCAGTCACACGAATAACATAATACAAGCGCTTCCTTTGCCTCGATCCCTGTGGGAAGAAGAAAACATTTGGGGTGAGCTAAAAGTTCAGCGAGTGACCAGTAAAATCAATAATCAAATAAGCGTTACAATAGTGTATTTAAATGATATCAAGAATCAGTGATCAAATGTGCGTATATTGCTCTTTTGAGCCAGTGAAATCCTTGTACTTAAACATCCAACGCTCCATTAGATCGGTAACAGATAAACAGAAATAAGGAGCCATCGTGCTCCGAAGAATGCGTAAACAGTAGTGGAGACGTTGGTTCTAAGCACAAGATTTTCCCAAGAACTCATCGGAGCCAAAATGTCATGGCACACACACAAACACAATGATATGCAATCGTGTAACCAATGCAAGAATTATTTCAAAAGTAACTTTTGGGAAATAGTTGAGGGATCACTCACCAACCACGGCTCACGAACCTTATCCATCATACATCGTTTCCATGCTCAAGTCGAAACCCTAGATTACAAATATCAGGTCAAGCAAAGGAATTCTAACATTATCAAGCTTCTATCACCTTGGCACTTTAATCACAATTGAAGCTACACTTATCGGATTAAAACAAATCTTATGGCGTTATGAAGCTAAGATATATACCAACATTTTTTATAAAGATCTCCAAGGTCAAATCATACATTTTCAGGGTCAAATATCGAAATCTCGGAGAGGACAGAAAACTGTCCGCAAAACAGGGTCTATGAACAGTCAAGGGTATTTCGATCAATTCACAAGCTACAGTACTCCGGTCAATCTGAAATTTTGTAGGTATGTAGTTAACTCAAATGTCTACAACTTTCATGTTTTGAACAAAAGTTGGTTCGGTCTAAAACACAGAGAAATTGGCAATCCATGTTGAGTCCAGAAACAAGGTAAGACTGAAAGTACACTTCTACACCAATCTTTGCATATAACCATTACTAATAGCAATTAAGGCTAGAAATTCCATCTTAACACTAGAATAAATTCCACTAATCATATACATGCCAAAATCTAAGAGGAAATAACTTAGATCAAGTCTAGAAATATGCTAATATGGAACTTATCCTCCCAACTTCCAAATCACAAGAATTTCCATAAAATTAATCAAGATCAACTCAAATTCAAAACAATCAAATACTCTCAAAGATTGGACAGCATTTTCCCTTAATTTTCTTATTTTCCATATTACAATACAATACCAAATATATCTCAATTCAACCACATTTTCACATACAAACCATAGCCTATAAAATACACCTAATTAGGGCCACAATACCCTTAAATCTTAACCAATTAAGAGCACAAGAACCAATCATAAGAAAGCCCCAAATCAAAACGCTTAATCTGAAATTTTCTGCACAAATCTGAAATTTTTCGCAAACAACCGTAATTAACGTACAAAAGCTCCATTTAACACAATTTAGAGCTATCAATCCAATGCCAATCATAACCATCATGTGAAAACAGAAAAATTCCCCAAAAATCAGAAAATTACCATAATACTACTTTAAATCAAGAAATCTCTCACAAAACTACACAGTTAACAACTATAACCCACTACTATACAATTATTAGAAGTAAAAGAGGGGTTCTTGACAAGTTACCTTAGAAACACTAGAAAAATGATAGCTTAGTACTTCCCCCTCAAAAATCACTCCACTACCACCTTTAATCCTCCTTAGCTAGCACTTGTACGGAGTAGATTGCAAAACTAACGGTGAAATCTCAAGATTTGGACAAGAAAGTAAAACTAGAAAATGAAGAACTTTTCTCTCCTGTTTCTCTCCCAAACAGCCGGCCAAGCAAGGAGTAAAAAGTGAAGATATTTCAGCCAAAAACAAGATAAGAATGAAGAAAAAGCAGCCAGTCAAAGTTGACTGCCGGAGGTGACGTCACAATCCGGCCGGATTTCCGGCAAGATTCCAGGCCGGATTCAAGGCAGTGGCTGACGAATTGTTTTTCAAATCCCTCAAGCAATCCGGCCAAGAACTGGCCGGATTTGGTCCAAAACCTTTCCACCAAAAATTTTACTTTCCAAGTTCAAACATTGCGCTCATCCACTCTTCCAACAAAGATATATATAATCTCACACAATTACACTTGATATACACAATCACACGTTCATATATATAGAATGAAAACCCTTCTTCTTTCGGGGCGTCACACTCATGTGATGATTAATGATTGGCCATGGAATGATAGCTTTGTTACGTGTAAAATGAAGTTTTTATACGCAAATTGTGGTTGTCTACGGAAAATTTCAGCTTGTGGAGTAAATTTCAGCTTTAGGGTTTCAATTTGGGGCCTTTCTTGTGTATGGTCTTGGAGCTATTAATTGGCTCAATTTGAAGGGTATTGTGGTCCTAATTCGATGTGTTTTATCGCCTATGAATTGTATGTGCAATTGTGGTTGGTTTGAGATGAAATTTGGTGTTGATAGTAAGATGGAAAAGTAAGAAAAGTTAGGGGATATACTCTCCAAATTGTGAGGCTACTTGGTTCCTTCATGTTTGAGTTGATTCTTGGTAAAAATGAAGGGGCTTTTGGGTTGTTAGTGTTCCTAGGTCCTCATGTTACATTTTCGCCCAAAATCACATTTTTGTATCCTTGCATTAGTAGTTAACTTGATTAGGCATATGACCGTAGTCGAGCCTAAATTGTGTAATCCATTCACTGGGTTGTGGATATGAAAATCATAATTGTTTTGCCGTGGTTATTTTAGGGTTTATTGGTGATTAAAGCATACTTTGGGAGGAAACTTTTGAAGTTATATTTGCTCGAAGTGGTGAGTGTATCACTCCCCTCATTTGTTACTTAACTTGGTTTACCTGTATTTGTAATCTGTGAATGGAATAACTGTAATATCTGTTTATTCTGATTGAGACGAGGGTGTCTTTTATCACACTCGTTCTCTTGTCGATCTCTATGCCTATTTACTGTGTAAATTTGAAGCTGCTATCTGTGTCTGTTCTGACGTCATTTGGAGGCTTGTATCCAACGACCCTTTGTGAGAACCTCGAAAAATACCTATATATATATATTCATTTATGCATATTTCATTTTTCATTTTTGATTCTTAAATAAATTCTAGCTTTAATTCTACTTATTCTTAAATAAGTACGTAAAAATAGTTTTATGTTACAAATAATTTAATTGTGCAAAATATTGAGTTATTTGATTCTCGCCAAGTTAGAATAATATTTCTTGATGTAAACTATTTTATTGTTTTAAGATTAATTCCTTGAATTTCCGATAGCTAGTTTTAAGCGTTAATAATGTTGAGTGTTAACGGGAACCTTAGCATTAAGATGAAGTCGATAAATTTTAGGAAAAAATTGTTATAAGTACACTTAGTATACTTAGGACGTTAAAATCTCGATAATCGAATCTTTGCGAGATTAGCACATTATTAGGCATACAAATTACATTTGGGATAGATTTTGGAATTTGACGAGAATTGAGGACTTAAGTGGAAATTGGAGGAAATGTGAAAAGACTAAAATATCCCTCCACTATCTGAAAAATTTCCATGAAACCATCAAAACTCTCTCGGCCAACCCTTAAAGCCACAACATTTCCATCTCTGCCGAAGTGCATTTCTTTTTCTCCACTCACCATTTCCTCTCAAACACTCCACCACCCTTAAACCACGAATCCTCTCCACTAGCTCACCTCAACCACAACAATACCCTCTGCCTTGGAACCATTGAAGAGAGGAAACCAGAGAGGGAGAGGGAGCTGCATTCTGCACAAAATCGAGAGAGTGAGAGTTGAGCTTCCTTCACCTTCTGACCGTAGACTAGAAAGAAAAGAGAGAGTGACTCGCAGCCTTCTTCATCCCATCCATGAGCTGGTGAAAAGGTCGAGAGTTACCATTTCCTCCATTCTGCGTGCAAGCTTGAGCAAGAGAGGGAGTTGGCAGGCTGCAATCCTGCGCTGACCGAGAGTGAGCCGAGAAAGAAAAAAAAATTGCAGTTTCTTGTTGCGTGAGCTAAGCTTCAAACTGAGGTAAACTCTGGTCCTAGACTAGCTAATTAGAGATAGATGAGATTGATTAAGAGCTTTCATTTGATGGTTAAGCACTTGGACGATGAAATCAAAGGATAAGAAATCTGATTTTGACGGAGATGGTTTTGCCGAGAGCCTATTCAGGAAATGTAGTCCTTAATCTGCTTATTTGTGACAATCTGAGCTCATAAATGTAATTAGTTAAGTAAAAATTAGATGATTAAGTCTTGCATGGGGATAATCAGTCTGCTAAGCAAGAAATAAAGATGAAACAAAAGAATTTGCCGCATGCAAGATCATCCGAGAATGGTTGAACAAAATTCTGGAATTGTGGATGATAATAGTTGCTGTCCGAACTTGATTTAAACTAGAACTGATAGTAATTCCATTAATTAGTCATGCATGTTGGTTTTGAGTACTTAATACAAGGTTTTAGCCGAAGAAAAATTCGGATTTATGACCAATTAGCTGCTGGAATTTTTCCAGTTTAGCCGAGAGAAGAAGGAAAGAATTTTTCCAGATTTCTTTTGCGAATTTTGGGTTCTAAAATTATGTTATAATCTGTAATACATCGTATAGAACTTTAACTTCATTATGCAAGAAAGATTTTAACATAAATGAAGAGTTTATTGGAGGATTCCTTGCTTTAAAGATGGATTGTTGCTGAGAATTTTCAGCATGGCTGAGAGAAGGAAACAGAATTTTATCCAGCTTTCCTTTTGAATCTTTGGCCGTAAATTTCATATTGTTGCACAAGATACACCGTAGCATGATAACTCCACTCTGCATGTTGAGCTGGAGTGGAAAAATGAAGAATTTGTGGAGAAAGTTTCACATTTAAACTGTCAAATTGTTGGAAGATTATATCTTAGATGATGTCAGAATTATGGGGACGTCTAGGTGGAAGAATTTGCTGGAATTACTTGTTATTTGATTCATTTCATGTTGGACAGATTATAAGCTTTACGTTTAGTGTTTCTAGCAAGTAAAAGATGGAGATTTAATGGACTTCTTGAATTGACATTTGCTGGAATTTTATTGACTATTGAAGCTCTTGGCCATTTGAGTAATTTTTGCAAGAGTTTAATTTTTGGTGAATTTGTTCAAGTGGTTGGCTGAAACGTATTTGGAAGGTCCATGGTTTGTGATTTGGAATTGTTTTGATACCTTGGACTTCCTTTGTTGAATGTTATTTGGAATTGAATCTGTTGAGACCTAAGGCTAATGATTGATGAAACCCTAGTGAAATTGATGTCTGAATTGTGTTTTGGCTATTTTTGGCAACCGGGAATACAATGTGCAAATGATTTGAAATCGTGAAATCCGTTTTGGTCTATTGAATTTGAGTACTTTTAAATCAAGCTTTGTGGAATTATTTTATCTTACTATCAAGTTATAGAAATTGAGAATAGCACGTTAATATTAAAATTTAAATGACAGGGCTTTTAAAACCTTGCTAACTAGTTAATTCTTTTCTTTGCTTAAACTAGTTTTATTACTTTTAGGAAATAATCGTATTAACTTCTAAACTTTAAATTTTTCGTAAAATTATTCCTGGCTAGTTGTTTTGAGGAAAATTGATTAAAAACATGAGATTTTAATTATTATAAAAAGAAAGGCTTAGAAAACTTGTTCGGTAAGAAAACTTGTTTGAATTAAATTGATTTTAGTTACACTCTAGAAAGAAAAGTATCTTTAAAGAAATCATACGAAATATTTTATCGCTTTATTAGCTTTAATTCTAAGAGATGTAATGATTTATTCTGAGAAAATAAACTAGTTATATACCAGATAATATTTTATATATAAGCCAAGAGTTTGTATAGTAAAACTTATAGTTTTTTTTTTAAAAACTTGGTTTTCTAGGGTTTAGCGGGGGCGTGGACTTCGATTCCCAGCTTGACATTTGAGCTTCACTCTTGGTGAGTGTCCCTGCTTGTTCTATGCTTATTTGGTTAAAGTGCTTTCGTGACTCGATATGTGATAATTGGAAAATGATTGCTGATCTATCGAAGTGAGCAGTGTGTACTTTATCACACTAGCCTTTCGAGTGGTGACTTGTTTGAAGTGTTTTTCATGAATATTTTGAAGAACCTGTCTTGAAGAACCGAATCGATCAGGCAGCGGAAGGATCTATCTTGACCAGGTTATGGATACAAAGATGGAAAGACCTTACGACCCCTCTAATCCCCGTGACTACGAACTTGTTGATATTATCTCAACCCGTAACCAAACGAATTAGTGAACTTCAGGCAAGTGTAGAAGGCGCCACAATTCAACATGGTCTTGAATTGATAAGCCGAAACTTGAACAAAGGAGATACAACTCACTTTGTATCAAGGAACGCTCCCAAAGGAACAAGAAAGAGAAAACTCTCAATTTTTATTCATCTCATCATTGTCTTTTCAATAATTAAATAAAGTTGGCTATTTATAGCCTTACAAGACTCAAAACCCTAATCTAAATTGGAAACAATACAAGCTTCCTTATTTGACTTGACACAACTTCCTAAATAAATTTGGAAGTAATTAACTACTTCTCTAAAACTCTAATTTAATTAGAATAGGGAACTAACTGACTCAATTGGCTTAACTATGGTCAACATGACCTTAGCCTTTATTCCCTAATTCAAGCGACTTACTTAACTCTCAATTTGGAAATCAATCAAGATATCAATCAAGATTTGGAAATCAATCAAGATACCAATCAAGATTTGGAAGCCAATTAAAATTTGGAAAATTTGGATCTTCAATGATTCTCGAGCCCGATTGCACCATCAACCATCATTAGAATGTGAAGACTTGTAAAATGAAAGGAATCCATGCAAATCTTCATGTTCTCATCATTCCCCTCCTCTTGAAAGACGATTTGTCCTCAAATCGAGTGCTTGTTTACAAAGGAGTAACTTGGAGAATGTTATATGTAATCCAAGAACTTCAAGAAATTATCAAGCCAACTACAAGAAGCAAGAACAACAAGAAACAACCACAAGGTATGGGGAAAAAAGAGAAAAAAAATAATAATAATAATAATTTTCGGATGAATAGTACTGCTACAGTACGATGAACAGTACTGCTACAGTTGCGGCGATGAACAGTACTGATACAGTGTGAACAGTTCCGATGAACAGTACCGCTGTGAACAGTATTTTTTTTTGCTATTGACGACTCGATGCAAGGTTAGGACTTCACTTGGAAGAAATTTAATGGGAGGTAAACCCTTGAAAAACCTGTTTTCAAGAACGTAATCACACCAAGAAATTCCAACCTCGATCAATCAAGGGGGTAGGTTAGACTCAAGTGATAAAATAATAAAAAAAAACAAGAATCAAAAAATTTTTTTTCTTTTAAAATTGAAAGGCGGCTAGGGTTTCGATAGAAAAAAAAAATAGACAAATAAGAAAAGAAAAAGGATATTAACCTGAATCAAGAGCCGAAGCTCTGATACCAACTGACGTGAGACGGATCTAGACGAACACCAAGTTGGGATGATTTGCGGAACTTTGACCCTTCTAGAATCACGAGCCACGAACTAAGGAGATTCCTTAACCCAAGACTAGCAAATTTAGTGAACCAAAAGTAAAGATAGAAGAACGCCACAATCAAGGAGACTACTTGATTGATAAGTTCAATGAACAGCTTGAGATTGATTCTCAAGTATTCAAAGGAAATTCTCTTGAGGCAAGAGAGAGTGAAATAACTCACATATATCTTATAAAATCTGAATTATCCTTTAATGAATGAAAACCTAGGCTATATATAGCCTTACAGGACTCAAACCCTAGAATGTCCAATGGACGACCTTGCCCTTCATTAAGGGCGAAAATGTCTAACAACTAATTGACTAAAATTAAGACTCCAAATTCGGCCAAAGTGAAGTGAAAATTGACCGAAATTATTAATGCTAACAAACAACTAATAATGGAAACTAAAACCCTAATTAGCAAGCTAGTACTCCGCGAACTAGTCTTTACTTGAATCTTCCAATTCCTCATGTGCTTGAATGGAATGGGCCTTGGTCTCTATATTCTCATCATTCCCCTCCTCTTAAAGGCGATTTGTCCCCAAATCATGACTCTTCTTACAAAACAAAGGTGATGAGAGCATGTGTATAGTCACCAAGCAGCCTGCATGTCGCCTTCTCAAGCGAAGAAAGATCAAGACACCCTTGTGGGACACCAGGAAAACTTGTGGTGGTGGTAGATACATGTTGCGGACAGCAAGAGTTCCATGATAATGGTTACACAAGTGACGTCTCAAGCCTATGGGTGGACCGTGAGCGGACGCCCGGTGAACCAAGGTTTGGTTGGGCTGCGCGTTGTACGCATCAAGACGTGCAAAAGCGGCATCAAAGGCCATTGTAACCCGACTAGTGCTGGTTGGAACAAGTAGAACTGGTACAGCACAAGGGCTTAGATTCTCTTGAATCCAACCCTTACCAAGCAACTCCTCCACTTGTCGTTGTTGCTCCTTGGTTTCCTCAGGATTGGTCCTATATGGTGCCTTGTTTGGAAGGGAAGATCCAGGAATGAAATCAATTTGATGTTCAATTCCCCTTAATGGAGGCAATCCATTAGGTATATCCTCAGGAAAGACGTCTTGATACTCCTGTAAGAGGTTAGTAATAACACTAGGCAAAGAAGCATCAAGAGCATTAGTGAGTAAGGATTCCTTGCCAAATAAAATAAATAAAACCTGATTAGAATGCAAGGCCTTTCTCACATCTTTCACCTTGGCAAGCATGCTGGGTTTTCTCTCTTGTGCGGGTACGAAGACCGAATGAGAGTGATCCAACTTGCTTGAAGAAGGGTCGGCCAACACTAATTTCTTAGCTTTGGCGTTGTCCTTCTTGGTGGTAGCATGCAAGTCATACTCTTTTTGTAGACTAACTTGATCCTCATGTACTTGTTGAGGTGTAAGAGGTGCAAGTGTAATCTTTTTACAATTATGCGTAAAAGAGTATTTGTTCAAGAAACCATCAAAAGTGACTCTTTTGTCAAATTGCCAAGGACGCCCTAAGAGTATATGTGCAGCTTGCATTGGTACTACATCACACATAACATCATCTTCATACCTACCAATGCGAAAAGTAACCAGAACTTGTTTAAGAACACGTACCTCTCCACTGTTGTTTAACCACTGAAGCTTGTAGGGACGGGGGTGCTCACTAGTTGGCAAGTTTAGTTTCTCCACCATCAATGCACTAGCAACATTAGTGCAACTTCCGGGGTCAATCACCAAGCTGCATACCTTGTTGGTCACATGGCACCTAGTGTAAAAGATGTTGTCACGTTGAAGCTCATCCTTACTAGCTTGCGTAGCTAGGGCCATTCTTGCTACCAATCCAACTTTGTCTTGAGTTGGAACTTCCTCTATCTCATCTTCCTCTTCAACCAAGGGAGGCATGTCCTTGTAATCCTCCTCTTCATCATCAGTGACAATGTCTCCATTTGGTAGGACAAGCATGGTCCTTGGGTTTGGACATTGACTTGCAATATGCCCAACTCCTTGACATCTCCAACATTTGGTGTCACGATTCCTAGGTTTTGAAGTTTCAATTGTTGGTTTTGAAACAACCTTGGAGTCGGTTTTAGTAAAAGGTGGCCGCGAGCTTGACCCTTGATCTTGCTTCGGCTTTGGAGTGGTCCAAGTATTCGAACCTCTCTCTTCCCTTCTAGGCTGGAATGGTCGAGTAAATGGTTGAGGATGAGAGTTATAATTTCTGGTTGTACCCCTCCTCTTGAGCCTTTGCTCAATCTTGATAGCCTTCTCCACCATATCTTCAATCTCCACATAGTATTGAAGCTCCAGTTGATCGGCTATTTCAACCCTCAGACCATTGAGAAATCTTGCCATTGTAGCCTCTCTATCTTCTTGAATATCAGCTCTTAACATGGAGATTTCCATGTCCTTGTAGTAGTCCTCAACTGAGCGTTGACCTTGTGTCAAGGTTTGAAGTTTTTGGTACAAGTCTCTATGGTAGTGACTTGGTACAAATCGCTTCTTCATCAGTCTCTTGAGCTCAGTCCAAGTGGTTATAGGTGGGTCTCCACACCTTCTCCTGCTTGTAACCACTTGTTCCCACCAAACTATGGCATAGTCGGTGAATTCTACTACGGCAAGTCTCAACTTTTGTGCATCGGTGTAGTCATTACAACCGAATACTAGCTCCACTCGACTCTCCCATTCAAGGTACGTATCCGGATCAGATTTGCCTTGGAAAGGAGGAATCTGCATCTTAATCCCCTTGATGGCATCACCGTTTGCTCTTGGGTTTCGCTTTGGTCTTCTTTGCTCGTATGCCTCATGTTCCGAATCAGCATTGGAGTCACTAGATTCCCCCAGGGTGGATTTTCCCCTAGATTTCCTAGAAGAAGCCCTAGACGAACTTAGTTGATCAATTTGCTCATGGATTGTTTCCAACCTTTGGTCAAATCTCCTCTGCATTTCCTTCCACATATTATCCATTTTAAGTGATAACTGAGCAATGGTAATTTCATGTTCCTGAGACATGGTGAAACCTGCAAAACTTGACAAATTGTTAGTAGAAAATGCCTCACTTGCTCCCTGAAGTGTTTCACTCCTCTCGTGTTTTCACTCAAGTGTTTATGTCACTCTAATGATCTCACCAATTCACTTCTCAAACCACTTGTTTGTTTCCTTTGAAGAAATCAGAAATTTTCTCAAGGAAGTTCAATCACACTTTAATCAAAATAGCTCCCAATTGTATCAAAGGAACAAGAACAAAAGTAGAAACGGACTGAAATGAGGAATGAAATGAGGAATATACAATGATGGAGTTTCCCAAGTGTTTCCTTAATTTTCCTAATTGATTTTTCTGGAAACAAATTAGGTGTTGTACTTTTTGGAAAGTTCCTTAAGGTCGGCTAAAAAAAAAATGGAAACAGGATTGGTTCCCAAAATTCCAGATTTGTACCCCTTAACCTTCCTCAAAATCAGCTATACCAAAACAGAATTGTTTCCTAAAATTTTCCAGATTTCCTTCTCCTTGTTCCTTTCCTAAAGTCGGCTGGTCAACCAAGTGCAAAACAGAATTTGGTAGCTAAAAAATTTCCAGATTTCTGCTCCTTTGAAACCTTCCAAAGTCGGCTGCAAAACAGAATTTGGTAAATAAAAGTGCGGCTTCCTTCTTTGTTGTTTGCTACCCGAGTGCCCTTTCTCTTTTTCTTTTTTTCTGTTTTTTTTTTTTGACTCTAAGAACACACAATTACTCGGCTGTTCTTGGGTTAAATTCCAGAATTTAATGTCAAACCAATGTTCTCCTTCAATCCTCCAATAACTATCAAAACATGTATCAAGATTTTGAGACTTCAAGATTAGTTTCAAGAAACTCAAGAATCCCTAGATTATTGTAGTTCCTCTTCAAGATTCCAACCCCAAACAAGTTCAACCACAAAATCAGTTTAGGAAATTAATTAAAACAACTTGGTGGAATAAACTAAAGTTTGGACAGATTTGGCAAGAAACTTCCGCCCAAGGAAACCCTAGCGGCTGGATTTTTTTTTTCTCTAAACCAACACAAAACTTCAAGAACAATATAACAAGACACCAAAATAAGAAAGAAACACAAGTTATGAACAAAAGTTTTTTTTTTCGGGATGAACAGTGTCGCTACAGTAGCGATGAACAGTTCGCTGCAGTGCGGCGCGGTGAACAGTTCGCTACAGTACGATGCTACAGTACTTTTTTTTTTTTTTTTTTTGAATTGACACACAAACTGATTTGAAACAAGAGTATGTGATACGAACTTTTAGTAATAGTTAGTAGTTTATTTTCTAGATTTCTATTTTATTTGCTAGGAATAAATTCGGTCCAAGACCTCATGTTGAGTTGGATCCGATTTATAGAGTCTAGGCTCACTATAACTTAAGTTGGTTAATTAGCTTTTATTGGGTTATGTTGGGCCAGCTTAAAGCCTTCATTGGATCAATTATAAGCTGACCATTAGATAGTGGATTTGAGTAGTGGAATCGGGCCAAAGGCCTAGCCTAGCCGAGTTAGGGTTTTGTCTTGTAAGGCTATATATAGCCTAGGTTTTCATTCATTAGGGAAAAATTCAGATTTTATAAAATATATGTGAGTCATTTCACTCTCTCTTGCCTCAAGAGAATTTCCTTTGAATACTTGAGAATCAATCTCAAGTTGTTCAATGAACTTATCAATCAAGTAGTCTCCTTGATTGTGGCGTTCTTCTATCTATACTTTTGGTTCACTAAAGTGGCTAGTCGTGGGTTAAGGAATCTCCTTAGTTCGTGGCTCGTGATTCTAGAAGGGTCAAAGTTCCGCAAAACATCCCAACTTGGTGTTCTTCTAGATCCGTCTCACATCAGTTGGTATCAAGAGCTAGTCGACGACATCAAGTATATCCTGTTGAGTTTCTTCGTAAGTTTTCTAGTATTTGTCTTCAATTCTGGTCGTGTCTTTCTTTGTGTCAAGTCCGATTGTTAATACAAAAAAAAAAAAAAAAAAAGTACTGTAGCATCGTACTGTTCATCGCTACTGTAGCGACACTGTTCATCCCAAAAAAAAAAACTTTTGTTCATAACTTGTGTTTCTTTCTTATTTTGGTGTCTTGTTATATTGTTCTTGAAGTTTTGTGTTGGTTTAGAGTAAAAAAAAAAAAAAAAAAAAAAAAAAAAATCCAGCCGCTAGGGTTTCCTTGGGCGCAAGTTTCTTGCCAAATCTGTCCAAACTTTAGTTTATTCCACCAAGTTGTTTTAATTAATTTTCCTAAACTCTCTCATCCATTTTTTTTGGAAACTTTCCTAAATTCTCTCATCCGTTTTTTAGGAAACTCTCCTAAAATTCTCTCATCCATTTTTAGGACCTTTCCAGATTCTCATACACCACTTTTGGGGACAAACTTGGTTGACGTTTGGTTGAACTACTTGAGGGAAAATTCTGATTTCTTCAAGGGGGCAATCAAGGGATTTGAAAGTGAATGGTGAGATCATTAGAGTGTTTTTAAACACTTGAGCAAAACACGAGAGTGAGCAAAACACGTAAGGGAGCGAGTGAGGACTGTTCTACTAATTTTTGTTGAGTTTTGCAGGTAATAAAAGTATGAGACAAACGAATGCTCAACTGGAGCTTCACCATCTTGTGCCTAAAGGAGTAAATACTGTGGCATTGCGTGAGATAACTGAGCAATTGGAAATCATCAAAGCTCAAAAAAAATGATTGGTTTTATACACGTTGCCATATCAAGGATAAAGTTTGCAGCTTAGCCATTGATAAGGGTTGTGAAGTTAATCTCGCAAGTACTGTCTTGGTTGAGAAATTGAATCTTCCAACCATTGATCATCTTCGACCTTACAAGTTGCAAAGTGATAGTGGTGATATTTGGATTACTAAGCACACACTTGTTCCTTTTCGTATTGGTCAATACGTGGATGAGGTGTTGTGTGATGTGGTTCCCATTCAAGTGACGCATGTGCTGTTGGGACAATGGTGGATGTTTAATCGAGAAGTCAAATATGATGGATATACTAATAAGTATTCCTTCACATTTAATGGCCGTCGTACCAGGCTTGTGTCGCTTAACTCTAAGCAACTTTGTATTGATCTAGCATACATGAAGAGTGAGCATGAGCGTTATAGTATGAAGAAAGAGCTGGAGGAGAGAATTGTGACTGAAGAGGTAAAATTCGAGGGAGTTGAAAAGGAGAAAGAGGTTGAGAATAATGAGGGGAAAAAGTCAGCTACTGAGCATGAACAAGAGATTAAAAATTCTAAGAGTAAGCTGATTGTGAGAAAGGATGTGAGATCATATGTTTTTTCTAACGACCAGATGATACGAACTCGACCCAACAAGAACCTGTCTTGAAGAACCGAATCGATCAGGCAGCGGAAGGATCTATCTTGACCAGGTTATGGATACAAAGATGGAAAGACCTTACGACCCCTCTAATCCCCGTGACTACGAACTTGTTGATATTATCTCAACCCGTAACCAAACGAATTAGTGAACTTCAGGCAAGTGTAGAAGGCGCCACAATTCAACATGGTCTTGAATTGATAAGCCGAAACTTGAACAAAGGAGATACAACTCACTTTGTATCAAGGAACGCTCCCAAAGGAACAAGAAAGAGAAAACTCTCAATTTTTATTCATCTCATCATTGTCTTTTCAATAATTAAATAAAGTTGGCTATTTATAGCCTTACAAGACTCAAAACCCTAATCTAAATTGGAAACAATACAAGCTTCCTTATTTGACTTGACACAACTTCCTAAATAAATTTGGAAGTAATTAACTACTTCTCTAAAACTCTAATTTAATTAGAATAGGGAACTAACTGACTCAATTGGCTTAACTATGGTCAACATGACCTTAGCCTTTATTCCCTAATTCAAGCGACTTACTTAACTCTCAATTTGGAAATCAATCAAGATATCAATCAAGATTTGGAAATCAATCAAGATACCAATCAAGATTTGGAAGCCAATTAAAATTTGGAAAATTTGGATCTTTAATGATTCTCGAGCCCGATTGCACCATCAACCATCATTAGAATGTGAAGACTTGTAAAATGAAAGGAATCCATGCAAATCTTCATGTTCTCATCAGTAAAGTCGTTGGGTGAATCCCTCGACCAGTCTGAGGTATACTCGAGTATTACCACTTTCATGCTTGGCGTGCGGGCCCAGTACAGGGGTAAGATTGGTGGTCGGAGTTAAGAAAAGTAAAAAGATCTACACGGACCTTAGGTAGTGAAAGTTGACGGAGGGTCGACTACGGAGAATTTTGATCAAGCTCGTGGGGAAATGGCTCCTGAGAGCCCTGTATCCTTTCTTGTGCTGTTAAACGCTTTCCTAATTGTTTACTTAATTGAAGTTAATACTCGCTATTTGTTTTATGTGATTGCATGTTTTGGGGCACCACTGAGCTTTAGCTCACCCCACGTTATTTTGTTTTCCTTGACAGGTCTTGGCATGTGAGAAAAATCTGAAATCTACTTTACTTGTTATGAATGTAATTCGAATTAAACAGTGTAGCTTTGTTTTGGATTGCCACTTGAAGCTGGAAAAGTGCAAACCCTGGTTTTGTTCTTGGCTTGTATGAATGTATTTGGCTTGTATGAATTTGTTAAATGGGATTGTTTGACTTTATTCCGTGGTTTGTAACGCGTAAGGTATTTAAGAATCGACGAGTCGCTATCTTAAAGTACTGTTATCTCTGAAGTTAATGTGGTCTTGGTTATTGGTCTATTTTGGTGGATCAATATTGTAATAGCTTAGGCTATACTTCGGAAGGATTTGGGCTAGATTTCTTGCGTGAGTCCTAGCGAGAGTTAGGCAGACGGCCCGCCAACCCTCTGGTTCGCCTTAGGAGAAAGTGGGGTCGCCACAGGTGGTATCAGAGCCTAGGTTAGAAAAGTTATTTGAAAGACATATTAGATATGTTAGAAACCCTAATCCTTTCTAGAAGTAAGAAATGAGGCCATTAGATATGTCTTAAGTGATATCTGAACCAGTTAGCTATTTAAGTTTTAACCTTTGGGTTTTGATTCTTTGGCAGGTATGGAAAACGGAAATGGACGTGCTAATGGTGATGGAGTGACTAATGGACACGTAGAGCCGCTTAGATCCATTTCATATAGGCCACGAGGCGGAGGAGCTCGTGTGCGGTATACACCAGCTGATAGGTATCCTCGATGCCAGTGTAGGGCTATATACGCTTACCCTAATGAGTTAGTGTTATCTTTGGACGATGAGCGCCGCCAGCTGTGGGACGCTAATCATACCTTGACCCAGGATGCTGAGGAGTTGAGCATCATGGTTGACACCCAGTTTTACCGTATAGCCGACTTAGAGATGAGGCTAGCGGCTGAGCATGCTAGGTTGGAGGCTGCTCGTGTGGAGATTGAGCGACAGAGGTCTCGGGTGACTCGATTAGCTGAGGGGATACGTGATAGGAGTACTGGTATTAGGGCTGACGTCACTATGATGATGGATGAGGCCACGAGTATTCTTCAGGGTAATGCTCAGGCGAGTGGCGAGGAGGATCCGGAGGAGGACCCGGAGGAGGATTAGCCCTGCTGAGGGTTAGGTTAGGTCTGACTTGATAGTACTGGATATGTAGGGATAGAAAGGGGGACATTTGTTAGGTCATCAAATTTTGTCTAGTTGGATGACTTACTTTTAAGGCACCACATCCCTAATTTTTTGTTTAAGGGATTATTTGTATGTATTTTTGTTAAACTCTTGTGCCTTACTTTTGGAAAGTGTCCCAACCCGTTATTGTATGACTCTCACGTGGAAATATATATTAAGCATTTTATTCTTCTTTTTCTCAATTTTGATGTTGATTTTATTTACAAAGAGAAAACTAATATCAAATAATATTCTCTCCTAATTGCCTTATTTCTCAATAATAGGCATAACTAGGCCATGGATCAACAAGTGATAGGTAGGGGACGTGGGAGACCAACTAGACAACACCCCGAGGAGGGTGGTGATAGGGAACCTGAGGTCAATCAAGACCAAGTGGCCACCGCAATTAATCGAATCACTGATGTCCTAGAACGCTTGACTGAGCACCAAGCTTCTGGACAAGTGCATCACCAAGGAGGCCCAGCCGATACTGAGGATCGGGCACTGGAGAGATTTTTGAAGTTTGGACCTCCCAAGTTCTATGGAGGACCTGAACCAGAGGTAGCCGAAGGCTGGTGGGAGAGAATCTCCGACATTTTTGCAGCCTTAAACTATGTGGAAGAAAGACAAGTGACTTTCGCCGCATTCCAGTTTGAGGGAGCTGCTCGCTCCTGGTGGAACCTGGTTAGGGTTAACTGGGACAGGAATCATACTCCCAGGACCTGGGCGAACTTCACAAGGGAGTTCAATGCCAAGTTTCTTCCACCTCTCATCCAAGAGAAAAGAGAGGACGATTTTATCAAGTGTAGGCAGGGGGCGGTGAGTGTCGCCGAATATGAGATCCAATTCACAAAATTGTTCCGTTTTGCTCCTGAATTGGTAGCCACGGAGCAAAGGCGTGTAAGGAGGTTTGTACAGGGACTAAATGTGGAGATCCAGGAGGGATTAGCTGCTGTTCGAATAGACACGTTTGCTGATACTGTTGAGAGAGCTCAGAGGGTGGAAGTTGCCAGAGCTCAAGTAAAATCCTTCCAGGCCAAGAAAAGATTTGGCCCTAGCAGCAGTCGGGAGCCGACTTATGCAAATGCTCCACCGGCCAAAGTGGGTCGAGGAATGGATGGAGTGAATAGTCCTGGAGCACCACGAGGCGCTCTAGCGAGAGGAACTGGGGCAAGAAGTGCAGGTGGAAGAGATAATGGAGCTAGAGGGGGACCAACGGGAAGGGGTCAACCTAGGAACGCCTCGCAAGGAAGTCGTGCGATAATTTCCCAGGTGACTTGCGCGTATTGCAAGAGAATTGGCCATACTGAGGACGGTTGCTGGAAGAAACAAGGAAAGTGCTTGAAGTGCAGAAGCAGTGAGCACAAAATTTCCGGTTGCCCAAAAATGCAAGACGATGGTACCCTGAATGCTAGACCAGCCAATTCTGGAGGAAATAGGCCGAAAGTTCCTACCAGGGTGTACGGCATAGATGACCAACCTGTACCTGATTCCTCGGAAGTTATGGAAGGTACTCTTCCAATTTTTCATCGATTAGCTAGAGTACTAATTGATCCTGGCGCAACTCACTCGTTTGTGAATCCAATTTTTATGTCCGGAATTAATGTACAACCTGTTAAATTACCCTTCGATCTTGAGGTTAGGACACCTATGGGTAATAGGAGTATAATCACTAGCCTGGCCTATAAGAACTGCGAATTCTGGGTTGGAGAGCGTAAGATGCCAGTAGACCTAGTTAGTTTGGACATAAAAGGGTATGATGTTATCATAGGGATGGATTTCCTAGCTCATTACCATGCTAAGCTTGATTGTAGAGTAACAGTGGTAGAATTTTGGATTCCTGGGGAAGCAACCCTGAAATTGGATGTGAAAGGTAGGTTAGCATCATCTGCCATGATTTCGGAAATTCGGGCAAGAAAAATGTTGTATAAAGGAGCGCAAGGTTTCTTAGCTTTTCTAATTAACGCTCCCAGTGACCAAGTGAAGTTAGAAGATGTACCAGTGGTACGGAAATTTCCAGATGTTTTTTCCGAAGAACTAAAAACATTACCGCCGGAGAGAGAAGTGGAGTTCAAGATTGACTTGGTGCCGGGAACGGCTCCGATTTCTAAGACTCCGTACCGAATAGCTCCTGCAGAGCTAAAAGAGTTGAACATTCAACTGCAAGACCTATTGGAGAAAGGTTTTATTAAAGAGAGTGATTCACCATGGGGAGCACCCGTTCTATTTGTCAAGAAAAAGGACGAAAGCTTGAGGTTATGTATCGATTACCGAGGGTTAAACGAGGTTACAATTAAGAACAAATACCCTCTACCTTTGATCGATACTTTATTTGATCAGCTGCAAGGATCTGTAGTTTTCTCTAAACTGGACTTGAGGCAAGGGTATTACCAATTGAAAATTAAGAAGGAAGACATACCCAAGACTGTTTTTAATACAAGATATGGACATTTTGAGTTTGCAGTCATGCCATTTGGATTAACTAATGCACCAGCTGCTTTCATGGATTTGATGCAGCGAGTCTTTAAGAAGTATCTGGATCAGTTCGTAGTGGTTTTCATCGATGATATTTTGATATACTCTAAGACTCGAGAAGAACATGTTAAGCACTTGGAGATAGTTTTACAGATATTAAAAGAGCATAAGTTGTATGCCAAATTCAGTAAGTGCGAGTTTTGGCTGGAAGAGATATCTTTTCTAGGACACAAAGTTTCTAAAGATGGAATTGCCGTAGATCCGGCAAAAGTTGAGGCAGTCACAATGTGGAAACAGCCAGAAACTCCAACAGAGGTTAGAAGTTTCTTGGGTTTAACAGGTTACTATAGGAGGTTTATCCAGGATTTTTCGAAGATTGCTGGACCTATGACCGAACTGACCAAGAAAGGTAACAAGTTTATCTGGACTCCAAAGTGCGAGTCAAGCTTTCAAGAGTTAAAAAGGCGCTTAACATCAGCTCCTGTGTTGGCTTTGCCTGACGGAGCAGAAGGTTATGTCGTATATTCTGATGCCTCTAGGGAAGGTCTGGGATGTGTGCTAATGCAAAAGGGTAAGGTAGTTGCTTATGCCTCTAGGAAATTGAAGCCTCACGAACAAAATTATCCAACGCATGACCTGGAACTGGCTGCAGTGGTCTTTGCCTTAAAGAAATGGAGACATTACTTGTACGGTGTGACCTTTGAGGTTTATACCGACCACAAGAGCCTTAAGTACTTGTTTTCCCAAAAGGAATTGAATTTGAGACAAAGGCGATGGGTAGAATTTTTGGAGGACTATGATTGTTCAATAAACTACCACCCAGGAAAAGCCAACGTGGTAGCAAACGCTCTAAGTAGAAAATTCCAAGTAGCGGGGTTAATGGTAAAAGAATGGGACATGTTAGAAAAGATTAGCAATTGGAACCCTCGCTTGGAGAGATTGAAGATTTTATTTGGGAATTTGTCGTTAAAGTCACCATTATTAGAGCGTATCAAGGAGGCCCAGAAAACGGACCCTACAATCCAGAAGAATGTAGAGAAAGTGCAAAAAGGGGAAACCCTAGACTTTAAATTAGGGTCTGAAGGAGTGTTGAGGTTTCGAGATCGAATTGTGGTTCCGGTGGATGAAAGATTAAGGAGAGAAATTTTAGAAGAGTCACATCGATCGAGGTATACCATACACCCAGGAGTGAACAAAATGTATCACGATGTGAAAGAGTTATATTGGTGGGACAGTTTGAAAAAGGAAGTGGTAGAATTTGTACGCAAATGTCTGATATGCCAACAAGTAAAAGCTGAACATCAGAAACCCTCTGGTCTATTGCAGCCATTAGAAATTCCTGAATGGAAATGGGAACACATAACCATGGATTTTGTAACGGGATTGCCTCGAAGTCAAAAAGGATTTGATGCGGTTTGGGTGATAGCTGACAGGCTTACTAAGTCCGCACATTTTCTACCTGTGAGCATGAGTTTTTCTTTAGAGAAATTGGCCAAGTTGTACACAGAAGAGATCATGAGATTGCATGGTATTCCTGTAAGCATTGTGTCTGATCGAGATCCAAGGTTTGTCTCGCGTTTCTGGCAGAAATTTCAAGAATCATTGGGGACCAAGTTGAAATTTAGTACTGCTTATCATCCCCAAACTGACGGGCAGTCAGAAAGGATAATCCAGACTTTGGAGGATCTGCTGAGGTCGTGTATATTGGATTTTCGAGGTAAATGGAGTCAGTATATGACATTAGTAGAATTTGCTTATAATAACAGCTATCACGCCTCGATTCGAATGGCACCTTATGAAGCATTGTATGGGAGAAGGTGCCGATCTCCGATTCATTGGAATGAAGTAGGAGAGAAGAAAATTTTGGATCCAACGGTTATACCTTGGATGGAGGAAGCTCATGAGAAAGTGAAAGCAATTAGAGAAAGGCTTCAAACTGTCTAGAGTCGAGAAAAGAGCTACGCCGACACAATGAGGAAAGATCTGGAATTTGAAGTAGGAGACAAAGTTTTCCTAAGAGTTAAACCCTTGAAGAGCGGAGTAGTATTCAAGAAGGGTAAGAAGCTAAAACCAAGGTATATCGGACCTTTTGAAATTTTGAAACGAATCGGAAAAGTGGCGTATCAACTGCAATTGCCTTCGAGCATGGCCAAGATTCACAATGTATTTCATGCTTCTATGCTCAAGAAATATCACCCCGATCCAAGCCACGTGTTGCAATTAGAAGGAATTGAAGTGGATGAGTCATTAACTTATGAGGAAGGACCAATTAAGATTTTGGAAAGAGAAGTGAAGGAATTGCGAAATAAGAAAATTCCTTTGGTGAAGATTCTATGGAAAAATCATGAAATAGAGGAAGCAACTTGGGAACTGGAAGAAGCTATGCAGAAGAAATACCCTGAGTTATTTCATTAGAAGGTGAGAATTTTGAGGACAAAATTCATTTAAGGGGGGAAGAATGTGAGAACCTCGAAAAATACCTATATATATATATTTCATTTTGCATTTTTGATTCTTAAATAAATTCTAGCTTTAATTCTACTTATTCTTAAATAAGTACGTAAAAATAGTTTTATGTTACAAATAATTCAATTGTGCAAAATATTGAGTTATTTGATTCTCGCCAAGTTAGAATAATATTTCTTGATGTAAACTATTTTATTGTTTTAAGATTAATTCCTTGAATTTCCGAAAGCTAGTTTTAAGCGTTAATAATGTTGAGTGTTAACGGGAACCTTAGCATTAAGATGAAGTCGATAAATTTTAGGAAAAAATTGTTATAAGTACACTTAGTATACTTAGGACGTTAAAATCTCGATAATCGAATCTTTGCGAGATTAGCACATTATTAGGCATACAAATTACATTTGGGATAGATTTTGGAATTTGACGAGAATTGAGGACTTAAGTGGAAATTGGAGGAAATGTGAAAAGACTAAAATATCCCTCCACTATCTCAAAAATTTCCATGCAACCATCAAAACTCTCTCGGCCAACCTTTAAAGCCACAACATTTCCATCTCTGCCGAAGTGCATTTCTTTTTCTCCACTCACCGTTTCCTCTCAAACACTCCACCACCCTTAAACCACAAATCCTCTCCACTAGCTCACCTCAACCACAACAATACCCTCTGCCTTGGAACCATCGAAGAGAGGAAACCAGAGAGGGAGAGGGAGCTGCATTCTGCACAAAATCGAGAGAGTGAGAGTTGAGCTTCCTTCACCTTCTGACCGTAGACTAGAAAGAAAAGAGAGAGTGACTCGCAGCCTTCTTCATCCCATCCATGAGCTGGTGAAAAGGTCGAGAGTTACCATTTCCTCCATTCCGCGTGCAAGCTTGAGCAAGAGAGGGAGTTGGCAGGCTGCAATCCTGCGCTGACCGAGAGTGAGCCGAGAAAGAAAAAAAAATTGCAGTTTCTTGTTGCGTGAGCTAAGCTTCAAACTGAGGTAAACTCTGGTCCTAGACTAGCTAATTAGAGATAGATGAGATTGATTAAAAGCTTGCATGTGATGGTTAAGCACTTGGACGATGAAATCAAAGGATAAGAAATCTGATTTTGACGGAGATGGTTTTGCCGAGAGCCTGTTCAGGAAATGCAGTCCTTAATCTGCTTATTTGTGACAATCTGAGCTCATAAATGTAATTAGCTAAGTAAAAATTAGATGATTAAGTCTTGCATGGGGATAATCAGTCGGCTAAACAAGAAATAAAGATGAAACAAAAGAATTTGCTGCATGCAAGATCATCCGAGAATGGTTGAACAAAATTCTGGAATTGTGGATGATAATAGTTGCTGTCCGAACTTGATTTAAACTAGAACTGATAGTAATTCCATTAATTAGTCATGCATGTTGGTTTTGAGTACTTAATACAAGGTTTTAGCCGAAGAAAAATTCGGATTTATGACCAATTAGCTGCTGGAATTTTTCCAGTTTAGCCGAGAGAAGAAGGAAAGAATTTTTTCAGATTTCTTTTGCGAATTTTGGGTTCTAAAATTATGTTATAATCTGTAATACATCGTATAGAACTTTAACTTCATTATGCATGAAAGATTTTAACATAAATGAAGAGTTTATTGGAGGATTCCTTGCTTTAAAGATGGATTGTTGCTGAAAATTTTCAGCATGGCTGAGAAAAGGAAACAGAATTTTATCCAGCTTTCCTTTTGAATCTTTGGCCGTAAATTTCATATTGTTGCACAAGGTACACCGTAGCATGATAACTCCACTCTGCATGTTGAGCTGGAGTGGAAAAATGAAGAATTTGTGGAGAAAGTTTCACATTTAAACTGTCAAATTGTTGGAAGATTATATCTTAGATGATGTCAGAATTATGGGGACGTCTAGGTGGAAGAATTTGCTGGAATTACTTGTTATTTGATTCATTTCATGTTGGACTGATTATAAGCTTTACGTTTAGTGTTTCTAGCAAGTAAAAGATGGAGATTTAATGGACTTCTTGAATTGACATTTGCTGGAATTTTATTGACTATTGAAGCTCTTGGCCATTTGAGTAATTTTTGCAAGAGTTTAATTTTTGGTGAATTTGTTCAAGTGGTTGGCTGAAACGTATTTGGAAGGTCCATGGTTTGTGATTTGGAATTGTTTTGATACCTTGGACTTCCTTTGTTGAATGTTATTTGGAATTGAATCTGTTGAGACCTAGGGCTAATGATTGATGAAGCCCTAGTGAAATTGATGTCTGAATTGTGTTTTGGCTATTTTTGGCAACCGGGAATACAATGTGCAACTGATTTGAAATCGTGAAATCCGTTTTGGTCTGTTGAATTTGAGTACTTTTAAATCAAGCTTTGTGGAATTATTTTATCTTACTATCAAGTTATAGAAATTGAGAATAGCACGTTAATATTAAAATTTAAATGACAGGGCTTTTAAAACCTTGCTAACTAGTTAATTCTTTTCTTTGCTTAAACTAGTTTTATTACTTTTAGGAAATAATCGTATTAACTTCTAAACTTTAAATTTTTCGTAAAATTATTCCTGGCTAGTTGTTTTGAGGAAAATTGAGTAAAAACATGAGATTTTAATTATTATAAAAAGAAAGGCTTAGAAAACTTGTTCGGTAAGAAAACTTGTTTGAATTAAATTGATTTTAGTTACCCTCTAGAAAGAAAAGTATCTTTAAAGAAATCATACGAAATATTTTATCGCTTTATTAGCTTTAATTCTAAGAGATGTAATGATTTATTCTGAGAAAATAAACTAGTTATATACCAGATAATATTTTATATATAAGCCAAGAGTTTGTATAGTAAAACTTATAGTTTTTTTTAAAAAAACTTGGTTTTCTAGGGTTTAGCGGGGGCGTGGACTTCGATTCCCAGCTTGACTTTTGAGTTTCACTCTTGGTGAGTGTCCCTGCTTGTTCTATTCTTATTTGGTTAAAATGCTTTCGTGACTCGATATGCGATAATTGGAAAATGATTGCTGATCCATCGAAGTGAGCAGTGTGTACTTTATCGCACTAGCCTTTCGAGTGGTGACTTGTTTGAAGTGTTTTTCGTGAATATGTTGCTTGCGCTTGCTATAAGTGTTGGACGTAAAGTCGTTGGGTGATTCATTCCACACACTATAAGTGTTAGACGTAAAGTCGTTGGGTGAATCCCTCGACCAGTCTGAGGTATACTCGAGTATTACCACTTTCATGCTTGGCGTGCGGGCCTGGTACAAGGGTAAGATTGGTGATCGGAGTTAAGAAAAATAAAAAGATCTACACGGACCTTAGGTAGCGAAAGTTGACGGAGGGTCGACTACGGAGAATTTTGATCAAGCTCGTGGGGAAATGGCTCCTGAGAGCCCTGTATCCTATCTTGTGCTGTTAAACGCTTTCCTAATTGTTTACTTAATTGAAGTTAATACTCGCTATTTGTTTTATGTGATTGCATGTTTTGGGGCACCACTGAGCTTTAGCTCACCCCATGTTATTTTGTTTTCCTTGACAGGTCTTGGCATGTGAGAAAAATCTGAAATCTACTTTACTTGTTATGAATGTAATTCGAATTAAACAGTGTAGCTTTGTTTTGGGTTGCCACTTGAAGCTGGAAAAGTGCAAACCCTGGTTTTGTTCTTGGCTTGTAAGAATGTATTGGCTTGTATGAATTTGTTAAATGGTATTGTTTGACTTTATTCCGTGGTTTGTAATGCGTAAGCTATTTAAGAATCGACGAGTCGCTATCTTAAAGTGCTGTTATCTCTGAAGTTAATGTGGTCTTGGTTATTGGTCTATTTTGGTGGATCAATATTGTAATAGCTTAGGCTATACTTCGGAAGGATTTGGGCTAGATTTCTTGCGTGAGTCCTGGCGAGAGCTAGGCAGACGGCCCGCCAACCCTCTGGTTCGCCTTAGGGGAAAGTGGGGTCGCCACACCCTTCTGTGACCCCTGAGCTCAAAACCTGTGGCTAGTTACTCGAGTCAAACCAGCAAGGGCTTGGTCGATTAGATAACGAGCTACGGTAGTCTGTTTCGGGGAAATCTTTGGGTGTTGGAGACTCTAGATTTCCGGTATACTCGAGTATTACCACTCACTGTTACTGTTGAGGTGTTCGGGCCCGGTAAGGGGTATGTTTGGTGGACGAAATTTGGTGGAAAGTGGGGTCTACGGACATGTTTGTTCAAAATACGTTGACGGAGAGTCAACGGGTTTGGATCAAGTACTGCAATGGGAATTTTGGCTCCTGAGAGCCACCTGTATTCTTTCTATTTGAGGTGTTTGTTTATTTCCTGATATGTTAGGTATATGTGCCTTGAAAGTGAAATGGCATGATTCGTGACTAGTATTTTGGTACCTCATTGAGCGTAAGCTCACCCCCTTCCCGTTATCTTTGTTTTCCTTACAGGGAACAACACTTTTGAACCGTGATTTTGAAGAAAGGGTCAAGCTAGTGTAAACGTTCTTTTGTTAAGCTCTTTTGTAATCAAAACCCTAATTTGTCTTTTAATCAAGCATCACGTTTTGATTTGTAAAGTTTTCAATGTATGTATATAAGTGTTTAACCATGTACATTAAGTGTATTTGTTTGAGATGGTACCTTTAGATTTGTTGAGATGCTACTTGTAACCATTGGACGAGCGCGGCGTTTGAACAAGGAAAGAAAATTTCTGGCGGGAACTGTTCACCGAATCCGGCCGTACAGAGGATTTTGGAAACATTTCGGGTTGCTCACTGCCTCGAATCATGCCAGATCTTGGCCGGATTGCGACGTGGCCGCTTTCCGTTTGCATTTTCGTTTTCATTTTCGATTCCGTTGAGGCATTTAATTGAAGTACCGTTGTACCTTACGGTTCAGAAATCATGTTTTCGACTTAGTAGTCTTCGACTGGTTGTTTTCTTAGGGTTCGATTGTGCGCTATGTAGGTTTTTATGATTTGACTCCGTAGTCTCAGCGAGAGCTGGGCAGGCGGTCCGCCGAACCCTTTGGTTCGCCTTTGGGGGAGGTGGAGCTGTCATAGTTGGTATCAGAGCTGCTTCGCGTGGTCTCTGCACAGAGTGAGATTGGGCCAAGTGGTGTTATGGTCCTGATTTCGTGAATGAGTATGAATGACTAAGTGCTCTTTTGAGCTTAAGCTATGAATTATGAAATGTTATAGGTTTCACACTTTTATCATGCTACTTGGGAACAATAGATATGTATATCAGGTAGGAATCCTTAATATAGATGATTTACTCTTGGGATCGGCCAGCTCGAGTTGTAAATTATCTTATTGTGGATTCTTGTACTTGAGTACCAAATAGTGGAGAGCACTAGAATTAGGGTCTGTATTTTGATTGCACTTGATGTGAGTTTTGATGGCAAAGGTCAAGGCGCAGAAGATTCTAACATTTGATCCAGTAAATTGGACTGATTAGAAAGATTGGATATATGAGGGTTATCATCGATTAATCTAGTAATAGCCTGATTAGGGTTTCTAGAGGCAGTGATCAGAGTATAGGGTACGTTGAGGAATTTGCATTGAAGATCTGTTTCCTTTCCCTATGCCGTGAGGGCTTGATAAGTGTTTACTTGCCTTTGAGACAGTTTAACTGCAACTAGATAAGTATTTTAAATCCTCTTGTGATATTTGATACTTGTAGCTTGGTCCTTGATGAACTACCATTGCCTATACTTCCTTGCTACCTAACCACTAATGTCAAGTATGGACCTGGCTTGATTATTATCGTACCAAGATCGAGAGTCTGGAATTAGGTATGGAGATTTTAGAAAAAAGATTTGGCTTCTATACCTGTATGAACGAATTTGAGATAGGGTGTGAAACTGTTGATGCATGAAGCATGTTTTAGGGTTTCGTTAGGTATATAAGTGATAAGCGGCATAGTATATTAAGATATTGCCCTAACTATGTTCTACTTTCTCATCTATTTCATTTGAAAATACCTAAGTGTAATTTTCCGTGGTTGGATTGGGAGTGAGGGAACTTAACAGTTATATGGTTTGAGTCTTAAGTGTACTTAGTTATTTGTTTTGATCCCTTAATTTGCTTGGCAGGCTATCACTTGAGTTCGAGCGAATCGGTAAGATGGCACATTTGGCTGATATGTATAAGGAAATTGAGTTTCTTCAAAAGGAAGTAGAGTTCCAAAAGAGATTAGCCGAGCACTGGGAAGGGCGATGGAAACAGGAGTATTCGGAGAAGATTGCGCTACTGCACAAGAACATAGAATTGAAAAGGAAATACGAAGGGATTCCGGAAGAGGTACGGAGGAAGTTTGAGTTAGTGCCTTCGTCCAGTCAAACAACATCTCAGGACATTCCTAATAACAAAGATAAATTGGGTGAAGGAAGTTCTCGCGATATCAAAGGAAAACGTAAAGAGATGTATGGAGATGGATCCGCTATGAGGGGTAAGGAGAAGAAGAAGAAAACGAATGGACACTTTAAGAAGAAATGTGTAACTGCTAAGTGTGAAGCATGTAACAAACTTCATACGGGAGTATGTTATTCGCAAATTGGTGCATGTTTCAGATGCGGCCAACTGGGACACCAAGTGAGAAACTGCCCAAGACAAATGAATTTTTGGATGGTATAGCTGTTGTAATAGTTAAAGCTAGCAATCAGTGATGTGTTGGCTAGAATAATTGTATTTATGGAACTAGGTTTATGCAAACTTTATGTAGTGAGAGTATTCCCGATAAAAGTAGTGGACCTAGTACCTGATATTTTGATGAGTAATATTAAATATTGGTGATTAGACAGTATGGATTCCTGATTCATGAATCTTTTATTATCATTTAGTTTCGAAGTTAAGTGAAAATTTTCGTTTGTAGTGCAAAAAGGGGAACTTGTGATATCTTCATTGATTTTTCTTTGCATGGCATTTTGGTCCTTGCATTATTACGATTTTCCCTCTAGATAGATCATAGTCGTGGTATGAGTGAAGGGAAGCTCTTGAAAAGTAGAAGAAATCCCTGTAGAATTTAGTTTTGTGGGCAAAAGAGGAGAATTTTGAGGACGAAATTCTTTTAAGAGGGAGAGAGTGTGAGGACCCGTAAAATTTTTCTTATTTTATTTTATATCTTCACGTTCATTTTCTTTAATTTACTTTATTATATTTATTTGCCAGAGATTTTTATAAGTGAGTATGGTTTTTAAATCATTTTTCTGGTATAAATTAGGTCATGTCAAGTTGGAATGTATTATGGACGTGAGACCCGCTAGTGCGTTAAGTGCGGTGAATTTCGACAACTAGGTTAAGTTTCGTATTAAGGGATATTATATTACAAGGTGTTAAGAGATAATTAGAGGTTAGCTAGATCAATTAACCATTGGTAAGCAAGAGCATAGGAATAACCCTTAATGACGCCACGTGTCACATTACTATTCGAAGTTGGACTTTGACCACCTTTCTTTACCTTTACTAAAACATCAATTTTGACCCAATTTGTCTTCTATTTCCATTGTCTTAGCCGAGCAAAGAGGGAAGAAAAACCAAGGAAGAAAGTTCATCTTCAACCTCTATTCCAAGCTCAATCTTGAGTTTCAACCAACCAAATCACAAACCACTCCATATAAGTTGCTCTTTAGGGTAGATTAAAGCTTGTGGTGGAGTGCTTTTGGAAGAGGAAACCCTAACCTACTACCTTTCTTGAGGTTTCAAGGTCTTTGCTTAGAAACTCCTTCTTTGTTTGTAATAATGGTAAATTAGTGGCTTATAATGGCTAAGTATGTTGTTTTGTGAAAGATTTCATGGTTTAAAGTAGAGTTTTGATAAATTTCAGATTTATTGGTGATTTTTCTGCCCTCATGTGATGAATAATGATTGGCCATGGAATGATAGCTTTGTTATGTGTAAAATGAAGCTTTTATACGCAAATTGTGGTTGTCTACAGAAAATTTCAGCTTGTGGAGTAAATGTCAGCTTTAGGGTTTCAATTTGGGGGCTTTCTTGTGTATGGTCTTGGAGCTATTAATTGGCTCAAATTGAAGAGTATTGTGGCCCTAATTAGATATATTTTATCGCCTATGAATCGTATGTGCAATTGTGGTTGGTTTGAGATGAAATTTGGTATTGATGGTAGGATAGAAAAGTAAGAAAAGTTAGGGGATATGCTGTCCAAATTGTGAGGGTACTTGGTTCCTTCAAGTTTCAGTTGATTCTTGGTAGAAATGAAGGGGCTTTTGGGTTGTTAGTGTTCCTAGGTCCTTATGTTACTTTTTCGCCCAAAATCACATTTTTGTATCCTTGCATTAGTAGTTAACTTGATTAAGCATGTGACTCGTAGTCGAGCCTAAATTGTGTAATCCGTTCACTGGGTTGTGGATATGGAAATCATAATTGTTTTGCCGTGGTTATTTTAGGGTTTCTTGGTGATTAAAGCTGTGACGCCTCGAAAAAAAATGAGTTTGAGAACCCGGAAATTTTCTAATTTTCCTAGGGTTTATTTCCTTTAATGGCATGTTTTCTGCATTTTCTAGCGTAGGAAAATTTTCTTGGTGGATTTTATGAGTAAATATAGTTTTTAGATGATTTTTCTAGCATTGGGTAGTTTTTTGGAAAATTAAGAATATATAATGGACGTGGGACCCACTAGTGCGAAAAGTTTGGAAAAATTCGGCCAATTAGGTTAAATTCCGGATACTGGTGGAAATTTATCGGATGTTAAGAGATAGGTAGAGGGTGAGATTTGATTGATGTGAGAGGAAAAGAAAAGATAGGATTGCATTAATGAAGGTGACAAGTGTCACCATTATATTGGATATGACTTATGACAACTATTCACCTTTTGGACTTATTTGACCCATTGATTAAATATCTCAAAATTACCACAAAAATCACCATTTCTTATCTCCTTGGTGGCCGGCCCTCTCTAGCAAAGAAGGAAGAGAAACTCTTCAAAATCTTGGCAACTATCTAGCTCAAATCCTCCAAAACACTTGCTTGATCTTGTTTCTACTCCATAAAATCTCTCCATTTGGTGTTAGTGGTTAGTTTGGTGAAGTTTTTGGAGAAGTTAAGGTGTCCTACAACTCTCCCTCTCTTGTGTTCTAGGTAAGTGGTGTTTGAACTTCCTCCTACACTTAATGAAGCTTAAGTTGTGCTTAGTGGTAGCTAAAGTGCTGAAATTTGTGGTTTATTTCTTGGTTTGAGATGAATTGGTGAAGTTTTCAATTTATTGAGGAATTTTCTGGTTTAATATGAATGTGATGTTGTGTATATCTTTGATGATGGGAATTGATGGTTAATGACTCTAGTAGGTGTAAATGATTGGAAATTCCAACCAATTTTGGATTTGGAAGGAAATGTGAAAAGTTAGGGTTTCATAACCCCCTTTCTGTCCGGTTTTTTATCATAAGGTTAGAGGCCGAATTGGCCTTTGCTTAAAACATGAAAGTTGTAGGTATTGATGTGTTTGAGGTGCCTGTAAAATTTCAGGTCATTTGGAGTAGTGTAGAGTGAGAAATGTCGAATTTACTATTGCTGTTCTGGGTTCATCAGGATGGCCGAACTGCGCCTGTAATCGGCTGTTTTGACTGGAATTGCTTTGGATTTGGTTGTTGAGGTCTTCTGATGAAATTTAGCTTGATGTCCTAGCTATCATATTCCTTTGGAATTTCTGCATTCGGACCTGTATAGACTGAGTTGGACTGATTACAGCATAGTGTAATTTGTAAACCTGCAATTACGGTTCTGGTTTGGTATTTGGCATATATGACTTAGTTGTGCTGGGATTTGGACTGAGTGACCTTCTACATTGTTGTAGCCCTGGTTCTTAGCTTCGAAACGGTGGGTCTTGGACCTTCATCCGACCATCGTAGTGCTTTTGGCACCATTACCGCAAAATGACGTCAAAACTATTTTTCTGGTTTTGAGCTTAATTTTCATTTCCGGAATTTTCCCTAGCTTGACTTGTACTAGTACTACTTGGAGTTTGCTGAATGGCTATTGGATGAACTTGTTGTTGTGTGTGTACCTTTGGGTTGGAATGAGAAAAATAATGAAGCCATGACGGCTGGAAAAGTAAGCAAATTCAGGAGAAGTGCTGTCCGAACTTTTAAAGGACTTGTTTGCCTTGAGTTTGTGATCTAAGACTTGGATTTGAGCAAGGCAATGATATATGATGGATGGTTTCGGAGCCGTGAAGGTGAGTGACCCTAAACTATTTCCAAAGTACTTCTGAAACGTTTCTTGCATTATTTACTTTTGAACTGTTTCCAAAGTTACTTCTGAATTGTTTCCAAAGTTACTTTTGAACTGTTTTCTTGCATATCATGCGTGCTTATATGAAAGTGTTCCTTGTTTGATATATTTCCTTGACTTAATGACTTGTATTATTGATTGATAACGTGTTACGTGCTTTGAATGATTTTCAAAACGAGCTTTCTAGGCGAGTGTGTATTTTATCGCACTCGACCTAAATCAATGTGAAATTTTCATGATAAATGATTAAATGCTACTTGCGCATGAATGTAGGCCTTTTGGGCTGAACTGACCATTGCCCCTTGTTACCGGTTGTCTCGAGCCAGAAGCGGACTCGGTCGGGTGATTAGGGACCTGGGTGAACGTTTGGTATACTCGAGTATTACCTTTGTAGGTTGGTGGAGGTTGGTGGAAAATGATGCAATTTCAAATGAGAAAAAGAAAAGGAAATGACAGGAGAACGAACGTATCTTTTTCATGAATGTTACTATCGCTTTCCAATGTACATGTTTCTTGAATTATTGATACTCCATATTTAATGTTTTGTAAATGTCGTAATTGTTTCTGGACTTATCATTTGATTTATGACATCATTGAAAAGAAATATTGTTAAACCGATTTGATTACTGATTTTCTGGTTACTCGCTGAGCTTCTAGCTCACCCCAAAAATATTTTATTCCCCTCCACAGGGCTCAAAGCGAAGGAAGGACTTGTTGTGCTTATTCACATGTCTGGATGGCCTATATTTTGTACAATTTGGATTTGGAATCATTTTATGTATAGTTGGGAATTAGTTTCCGCTGCATTTGTGACATGTAATTATTGGAGACTTGAATGTATATTTCTGGACCATGTGATGTATATTTGAGATTTGTATTGTAATTTAATTGAGGATTTTAGTGATCGACTGAGTCCCGGCGAGAGCTGGGCAGGCGGCCCGCCGAACCCTCTGGTTCGCCTTAGGGGGAGGTGGGGTCGTTACAAAAGCATACTTTGGGAGGAAACTTTTGAAGTTATCTTTGCTCGAAGTGGTGAGTGTACCACTCCCCTTATTTGTTGCTTAACTTGGTTTACCTGTATTTGTAATCTGTGAATGGAATAACTGTACTAACTGTTTACTCTGATTGAGACGAGAGTGTACTTTATCACACTCGTTCTCTTGTCGGTCTATATGCCTATTTACTGTGTAAATTTGAAGCTGCTATCTATGTCTGTTCTGACGTTGTTTGTGTGAGGACCCGTAAAATTTTCTTATTTTATATCATTTTATTCTATTTCTCTTCATGCATTTTCTTTATTTTATTTTACTACCTTAATTTTCTAGACATTTTATAAGTGAATATAGTTTTTAAAACATTTTTCTAGTATAAGTTAGTTCGGGTTAATTTAGAAGTGTATTAAGGACATAGGACCCGCTAGTGTGGTTAGTGCGATGAAATTTTGACGATTAAGTGAAGTTTTGCATAAAGAGATATTACATTTTACAAGGTGTTAGGATATAATTAGAGGTTAGCTAGATAGATTAGCCTTGGAAGACAAGAAGATTAGAACAAAACCTTAAAGGCGCCACGTGTCGCGGCCCTATTCGAAGTTGGACTTGACCAATCTTTCTTGCCTTTACTAAAACCTAATTTTGACCAAAATTTCTTCTCATTTTCATGAGCCTTGGCCGAATTTGGTGAGGAGAAAAACCAAGGGAGAGAGTTCATTTCCACTTCAATTTCTTGCTCAAATCTTGAGTTCCAACCATAACTTTTGCAAATCACTCCATAAAAGTACTAGCTAAAGTAGTTTCCAAGGTGGTTGTGGAGTAAATTTGGGAGGAAGAAGCCTAACCTACCATTTTTCTTGTGGTTATAAGGTAACTTGCCAAGAAAATCCCTTTCTACTTCTAATACTAGCATACTTGTGGTTTGGAGTTGCAAAATATGTAGTTTTATGAGATATTTGATGACTTGAGGTGGTGAGATGGGAAATTTCAGTTTTATGGTGAATATTTTGCTCTTATTTGATGCTTGAGCATTAGCTTTGGATTGATAGATTTGTTATGTGTAATATTGAGCTTTTATATGCTAGGTTTACTTGTCTACAAAGAATTTCAGCTTGTATGTATAAATTTCAGATTAGGGTTTTCATTTAGGATTGAATCTGCCCAGTTTTTGACCTTCATATTCGTCCATGTTCGAGGCCCAATCAGCTCTTTCTCAAAACATGAAAGCTGTAGACAATTTAGTGAACTATTTTTCTGTAAAATTTCAGCCCAATCGGAGTACTGTAGCATGTGAAATGACTAAAATACCCTTGACTGCCCAAATGCCCTATTTCACGGACAGTTTTCTGTTTTCTCTGAGATTTCGATTTTTGACCTTGAAAATGCAAGAATAGGGTGTCAATATCTCATAGGAAATGAAGGTCTATGTCTTAGCTTCGAAACGCCATAAAATTTACACCAATCCGATAAGCGTAGCTTCAGTTGTGACCAAAACGCCGAGAGATGTTAAACCTGTAACTTAGCCATTCGTCTTTAAAACTGGTTTCCAGCTTTGATTTTGATGCGTGCATTGCTAGAATTGACATGTATTTGGATGACTTTGAGCCTAGTTGAGGAGCTATTGTGTTAAGTTTACTTATGTGTTGAATTGGGCTGAGTTGAGGAAAAAAAATAAAACCATAAATGACTGGAATATAGCGAAATACAAAGGGCATGCTGGCCAAAATTTTAGAGCTACGCGATTCCTTTGAGTTGCGTTGATTTTGAGTAGAAATGAAAGGTTTTGGGGTCATTTTTACCCTTGGCACCAATTGTTACTTATTTTCACTCCCAAGTTCTATTTTGCCTTGCATTAGTAGTTATTGAATAGGTACGACTCGTAATCGAGTCTCAATTGTTTCTTGGTTGTTCTTAGGACGTGTCAGCGGTCAAGGGCATTTCTTGGGAGAAAACTTTTGAAGTTATCCCTGCTTGAACTGGTGAGTGTACCACTCACATGACTTGTTGCTTAACTATTTTACCTGTACCTGTAATATGTGACTTGAATGACTGTAACACCTGCTTAATTCTGGACGAGACAAGGGTGTACTTCATCACACTCGTCTCTCTTGCTTATTTGTCGAGCCACTGTATGTGTTTGTAACTGTTACTTGAACTTGTTACTCGGTCTCTTGCCTGGGTGACTATTTACTGTACAAACTGGAAATTGTTACTATGCTTGACCTGATGTCGTTTGGAGGTGTATCCAACTACCTTCTTGTTAACCTTGAGCTCAAAACTTCATGGGGAGTTAATTGAATCGAGCCAGCAAAGGCTTGGTCAAGGAAATTGACAAACCATGGGGACTGTTCCTCGGGAATTTTTGGATATTAGAGACTCTGGATTCTCGGTATACTCGATTATTACCCATTCTTGTTCATGTTTGGCCTTCGGGCCCGGCAAGAGGTATGTTTGGTGAACGGGATTTGGCATTCTATGAGGGGTCTATGGACATGTTTGTTTCATTAAACGTTGACGAAGGGTCAACGAGTTTGGATCAAGTACTGCAATGGGAATTTGGCTCCTGAAAGCCACCTGTATCCTTTCCATTTAAGATGTTTATTTATTTCTTTATTTGTCATGTCTATTTGAGTGATTGAAAGTAAATCTCCATGGTTCATGATTGCTTGTGTTTTGGGTACCTCATTGAGCGTAAGCTCACCCCCTTCCCGTTATCTTTGTTTTCCTTACAGGGGCAAACTTTGAAACCATGATTTTGGAAGAAAGGATCGAGCTAGTGTAAACGTTCTTTTGTTAAACTCCTTTGTAATAGAAACCCTAATTGTATATTTCTTAAATATCACATTTTGATTTGTTCAATGTATGTATATAGGTGTTTAACCATGTACATTGAGTGTATTCGTATGAGATGGTACGTTTTACGGCTTTGGTGAACTTTATTTGTGATCGTTGGACGATCGGGCGAGCGCGGCATTTGAAAGAGGAAAGAAAAATTTTTGGTGGGAAAATCTTTCAGGAATCCGGCCAGTTATTGGCCGGATAGTTGGCCGGATTGGCAAAGGATGGTGGAAAAATTTGGTTTCGCTACTGCCTTGAATCCGGCCAGTAATCCGGCCGGAAATCCGGCCAGATCTTGGCAGGATTGTGACGTGGCCGCGACTGTTCATTTTCGCTTTTCGGTTGAAGTTCCATTTCACCGTATGGTTTGGTAATAATGTTTTTGGCTTAGTAATCTCGGCTAGTTACTCTAGTCGAGTCGGCAATGGCCTGGTCGATTAGATAATGAGCTACTGTAGTCTGTTTCGGGGAAATCTTTGGGTATTGGAGACTCTGGATTTCCGGTATACTCGAGTATTACCACCCACTGTTACTGTTGAGGTGCTCAGGCCCGATAAGGGGTATGTTTGGTGGACGAAATTTGGTGTAAAGTAGGGTTTACGGACATGTTTGTTCAAAATACGTTGACGGGGAGTCAACGGATTTGGATCAAGTATTGCAATGGGAATTTTGGCTCCTGAGAGCCACCTGTATCCTTTCTATTTGAGGTGTTTGTTCATTTCCTGATATGTTGGGTATATGTGCCTTGAAAGTGAAATGCCACGATTCGTGACTACTTGTATTTTGGTACCTCATTGAGCGTAAGCTCACCCCCTTCCCGTTATCTTTGTTTTCCTTACAGGGAACAGCACTTTTGAATCATGATTTTGAAGAAAGGGTCGAAATAGTGTAAACGTTCTTTTGTTAACCTCTTTTGTAATCAAAACCCTAATTTGTCTTTTAATCAAGTATCATGTTTTGATTTGTAAAGTTTTCAATGTATGTATATAAGTGTTTAACTATGTACATTAAGTGTATTTGTTTGAGATGGTACCTTTGGATTTGTTGAGATGCTACTTGTAACCATTGGACGATCACGGCGTTTGAACAAGGAAAGAAAATTTCTGGCGAGAACTGTTCACCGAATCCGGCCGTGTATCCGACCAGTTCTTGGCAGGATATCTGGCCGGATTAGCAAAGGATTTTGAAAACATTTCGGGTTGCTCACTGCCTCGAATCTGACCAGCAATCCGGCCGGAAATCCGACTTGATCTTGGCCGGATTGTGACGTGGCCGCTTTCCGTTTGCGTTTTCGTTTTCATTTTCGATTCCGTTGAGGCATTTAATCGAAGTGCCATTGTACCTTACGGTTCAGAAATCATGTTTTCGATTGGTTGTTTTCTTGGGGTTTGATTGTGCGCTATGTAGGGTTTCTGTGATTTGACTCCGTAGTCCCGACGAGAGTTGAGCAGGCGGTCCGCCGAACCCTTTGGTTCACCTTAGGAGGAGGTGGGGCTGTCACACAATTCAAGATTCATAATCTTAGGGTTTAGAAGGGTCAAGTGTTATTCCGCACTCCAACTAGATTTCTTCATCTAGATCCAGGGCTACGTGGGATACGAATTCATACCTTCGGACGGGTTCGTATCAGGTTACGAGTCAATTGGATTTTACCCGTATTGAATTCTATTTGGATTATATTATATGTTTAAAAATTATCTCTAATTTTAAAATAACTTTAAAAAATAATTAATCTTATCTTAATGATATTGTTTTTAAAAATAAGTAATCTTATTTTAATGATTTTGCTTTCTATCAAATTAATACATATAGAACTACAGTAAAACCGTTTTTTAAATCACTAGTATGGAAATGTTACATACCCCAAATTACTTCCTTAATCACAATTATTGAAATCTTACATATCCCAAATTACTTTATTTCACCACCATACCGTTGATTAGTATTCAAATTGTTCATCATTTCTTCCCTTAATTTTGAATTAACTTAGTGTAAAAAAGAGAATTAACTATTACATCGACAGATTTAGCAATATTGTTGGAAACTGAATATTTATTGATGAAGAAAAATGAATTGCTAGACTTTTTCTACTTAATTAAATAGGAATATATAAAGTTTATGATCATTATAAAAATTTAAATTGTCTAAAAGAATATCTGTAAAAAAAGAATATCTACCAAGTTTTTGATATGGGTACATTATTTGATATTTGCTATCATATTATAATGAAAAGTATGTAAACAAATTTTTAAAAATTAGTAAATATTCAAACATTTAGAATACATTAATTTTTTAAAGTTAATAAAGATGAACATGTAAGAATGTTGTTAATTTTTGTACTTCTATTATTTATATTTGTATAAATTCACAACAAATTAAAAAAAAAAAAAAGACCGTGCTAAGGCACGTGCAAAATTTTATTTATAGAGTAAAGAAAAAACGATTAGGATGGGATGGGCAATTGGTTGGGTTATGGAGAGGTCAGAGGTCAACACAAATTCAATTATTGATTAACTTTTTTGGACTTGTTCTTGACTGGAAGAGTTGGCCAACCTAATTGGGCTAAATTCACATTGTCTCGCACTAAATAGGTACCATCTTTTTTGAACCAAGAAAAATACACACACACACAAATATACTTGCATAATGTGTTTTGTATTCTGTATTTGAACTTGCTCGTGTTTTAGCAAGCCACTCACGATACCATTAGGGCTAATTACTTTTACATCTACTATCATTTTGACCGCTGATTACATTCATTGCATTGATGTCGCACACTAGTAAGGCATCAAAACCTAATGAATGTCACTAGAGATTGGGTGGTTGGAATGCTAATTAGCGAGATAAAAGAATAAGGGAAAAGAGTAAACCTGCAATCATCCCTTGCTTGGACTAGATTACTGATCATATGTTTGAACCTTTTTTTTTTAAGGTAGAGAAAATATTTGGGATAATGTTTGTATTTGTAATTTATTCACTTTACCCACAAAAATAAAAAACCAAAAATACCAACCACACAGCCCATCATATGTGCACACAACCTTAAGTAGGATTCGTTATAGAATAACTGGCCCAAATAAGGGAATTTCGAGTCTGGACTTACACTAAAGAGGACTCAATCTGTGGGCACCCCTGAATTGAACCTGCCTTGCAATAAAGAGCACGCACTTTAAGCGAAAAGCAGACACATCAGAGCTATATAATGGGTCTACCCTTTTTTTTTTCCTTTTTTTTCCCTATTTTTGGTGTGTACTTATTTTGGGTCTTAGACTACAAAATAGGAAAATCTTATTTTTGAAACCAATTTTGTTAGGATACTCTGAAGTAAGTAAGAACATAGGTTTTTGTGGGAGAAGGGGGAGGGTACGTAAGGAGAGGTTTCGGGTTCGAATCCTCCCGCTTACACTAAAAAAGAAAAGTAAGAACATAGGTATTATACTCTAATTACATATCTTGACTCTGTTTGTATCTTTATTTGTTCAATTTGTGCACAAAATGGTTGTTGCAGTTTTAAGACTATTGAACGACCGCTTGGATTAGTTATTTTTGGAAGTATTTTTGAAATATTTTACTATAGTAGTATACAATGTAAAACTCCAAATTTTTCGATCTCCCTTTTAGTTAAAACTAATTAATTAACCAATATAATTAATTATTTTACTAGTAGTTTACTTAGTTTAATTATCATTTAGAGATTTATATTAGTGTTCTATCTTATCTCAACAGTGGACAGTGGGAGTTGATAACCAAGTCAATTACTTATTCCATCTGACCAACACCAAAATGCAAATTTAGTAGATGTCATGTTACAGAGAGTAGGACCCAAATGCAAATTTAGTAGATGTCGTGTTAGAGAGAGTAGGAATTAACTCCAACACGTAGATATTATAGGAGATAAATTAGGAGATAAAGCAGGAGATAGAAAGTTAGTTTGAGTGGTGGAGTTATTTTAGGAAAAAGTGTCATGAACTAACTCCGACCATAACTAGTCTAATAGCAGTTAAATTTCTACAACATTTCAAAAAGAAAATCATAAAAGTACAGAGTAAGAGAATGTCAACAGAAGAAAAAGTTGAAATCAAGAGATTGGACAAAGGAAAGAATACAAGAATTGGATCCCTCCGACAATGAATAAACACACAAGACCACGAACTCTTCTTCTAATATTTCTTATTTTTCTCTTTTACTAACCAAAGATTTTCATCCGTAGCAGCCCTAAAACATGTCTGAAATATTAGGTACTAGTTTTGTGTGTTTTGATAAGCAACTGCACCGTGCTTTATGTAATGTTTGAGAGGAATCGATGATTTCATTTTTTAGTCACCTCTATGGTTCTGCATGTCCTTGGGCTTTAGAGAGTTTGGTTGGTATATACCTCATCAAAATTTAGAAAGTGAAATTGGTGGAAACAGTCTTAAATTATTCCTATGAATTAAAGTAAAGTAGGAAAACGGTAATTTTTCCAACATATTTACCGGTGCATGTGCACGGGTTTGCATACTAATATGCCTTAAATCCAGAAACACTCGTTAGTGAAAAAGCAGTCTTTTGTCAACTTCACTATTTGGGGACAAAGTGTAGTTAACCAATAAGTTTTAGTATTGCTGAACAAGGTTAGGGTATATTGTCAGATAATTTGAAGATCAAGCAAGAAAGAAACTATTATTTACTCATTTTAATATGTTTCTTGATGAATGATGGTAAAATTTTGTAATTTGGTATTGTAAAATTATTTCTAACATATATGTTGACATTTTGTGAAGTAAAAATATTCCCAACCATTATAATTTTCATTTCCATTTTTGTGTGATTCATTTGCCAAAAAAAAAAAAAAAAATCTTTCTATTAGAGAAAGGTACACAATTTCCATTTTTAAAAGGTATAATTTAATTGTGAGAACTTTCATGAGAGGTGACCATTGAAGAAGAAATCATTTGTGAAGCAACTTTCACAATGAGGACAATAAAAACTCTTTCATGCAAGAGATGACCATTGAGGGAGAAATCAATTGTGAAGCAACTGTTAGAAGTAATCTCCTTCAAGAAAGTATGCGGACGGTTGTTTATGTTTCTAAGAATAGCAACAGCACGATGGCACGATCCCTTGTATAATTGCAAAGTATAATGTAAGTTAGATGCTGGCATCTAGAAGCTTTGTACAACGTCATATATGTTGCATCATGTGGAATGAAATACAGTTATTGATTCAAGTTGAGAGATTAATTGGGTAGAATAGCTGCTCTCGTTGTCTCTGAATACCTGAGAAGGAAACCTATGATTTCAATCGTGCAAGGTCACTGCTGAAATAATCTTAAAGAGGAATACTAAGAACTAATTGTTGTAACTACTTATGGGACATCTTAATGTTGTCTCAAGTACTAACTCGGGCGATTTTACTTGGATTATCACAGAAAACAAGCATTTCATAAAGAAGATACCCAACAAGAAGTTAAGTAGTAACCTATAATGGAGGGTGCAATTAGTTTAGTCAAAAAAGAAAAATCCATTGAATGAGTATGAAAGTTCATTGTCTCAGTTCAAATAGTATACATGAATACGAAAGGCAGAAGACAAACCTAAAGCAGAGCTCAGAACAAATAAAGGACCACCAATAAGTGGTAAGTCAACATTGTTTGGAGAAGATCAATACTGACAAATGGAGGAATTCATATAATCCAGATATTACCTGTTACAGTGCATATTTATAAACAGGCTAGATACAGGCAAACCTAACATAACACCAACAATCTAATAAAGATGCAAACTAATCAGACATAATCTCTAAAAGTAGTCGTGAAGGCGCATAACATAGAAGAATATTTGTCTTTCTAATTTCCAATCATGAGTCTCCTGCAGAGGGAATGAAGATGGGTTCAACAGCTGCCATAAATAACTACTAAATTTGTACATTTTTTGTTCTTCAGATGTTCATTGTCACTTCATGCATTAATCAGAGGAAGTGCTTCTCATTTTTCTCTGTCTGCACATGCTAAGACCTAGCTGGAATAAGTTGATCTTTCTAATCGAGGTACAGCATCAATAAGGAACTAAGGTACTGGAGCTTGAAAATTTATTCCACTGCCATGGACAAAAAGGTAACTTGAAGACAACTGTATGTGGCATTTTGAGTATCAGCAGTGGGCTTCTTCACATGTCTAAGCCCATAAGTTGTATAGACCCTGTAAACTGTAACCCATCCATGTTTAGTTCTATGTTTCTCCTAGATTTTCAACTTAGCATCTGTACAACATAACAAACGAAAAGCATCATAATACTTATCCAATGCGTAACAAGAATCAGAGTTACAGAATACAGAAATACAAAGAAATGGCTCCAAAAGTATTCTGCAGAATAGATATCCAATTTAAGTTACATACAGATACCGTGTTTGATCGTGTCTTAATTGCACATTCAGAGGCACTCAAGTTGCCATTCTTACAAGTACTACTAGAAAGAAGGAAGTACCATGAAGATTCAAAACTACTATCTTTCTCCCTCCACAACAACACTTGGGAGGTAAATTACAGGCATGAGTAGTTTGAAAACAGCACAAGATATATACTGTGATATCTGAACCAAAGAGATGCAGAACGTGGGTCACCTCAAAGCTACCCAAAAACAGATTCTGCTTCAGTTTGATTAAAAAAAAAAAAAAAATTTGTAATCAAAGGCAGACAACTTTTGAAGCAGTGTGCCATTGAATCTAACATATCATATGTGGGAATAAACTAAAATTTAAGCCAGCACTTAAGATGTCAAACTGAATTGCTCATATTTATTGGTTCCAAACATTAAACTCGTATATCAACGTATTCCATTCTCAGAACATAAAGTAAAGACCACTAGCTTGAATTGGTATGTGCCTATACACTAAAGCTTCAGCCAATTAGACAAAAGTACAAACTACTATTGTGTAATTTAAGCAAAAAAGTCCATGCCTGATGTAGAACATAATATTTTAGAAGAATTTACCAAATAAATAGAAAGCACCTTCCAGTCAAGAACCATTTCCTGGAGTCAAGCCCCAAACAATGCATTAGAGCAAGATGTTAGAGTTTGCCTCAATCCATTAGTTTCATCTTAAAAATCTGTGAAATAACTTCAGGATGAAAATTCATGATCTCAATTTCTTTGTTTCCAATGGAAGAAAATTTTCCGTATAGGGAAGCAGATGAAGATTTCGTGATGTAGCACTGATAGAGGCATCAAGAAAAATTCCAAAACTAACTTAAGTACTAGCTGGATAGACCAATAAAAACATGGATTATCAATGTAGATCCTACTCAATCCCACAGGACGAGCAAATTTCCTTTAAAGAATTTCTGTTAATTGGGAAAGCTTTTTCCTTGGAATTCCAGATCAAAGTTGAAGTTCATCAATGTTTAAAATAGTAATACGATCAAATGCATTTTAATGATGAACGTAAGAGACAAAAATCCATGTCCGCTTCCTTAACAAAACAAAGTCTTCACACAAAAGAAATCACTGGACATTCCTATCAACTATAAACAGAGATATATTACAAGATTTAACTTGTCCGTCACTAGTTCTACCCTGTTTCCTAATCAAATAGAAATATTGAAACTCACTTAGTTCATGATGCTCCCAGGAAGGGCTGATGCATGTCTTCAGGGTGCAATTTCCTGTTCTCTCAATGTTAAATGTTTGTATAGGTCCCACTTGTTGGTCCCAGTAACAATTGAGGTGAGACCATGGATCCAGTAAATGAATGCTTATGTCTTTGCAGCCTAAAGGAGACCATTCATATAGGACCAATTGGCTCATAGATGGTAATAGACCGTCACCAACATTCTCCCGTGTCCCATTCTCAAAGTTGTACCAAAATGGCTTGAAAGCAAAGGCCACTAACACAATCTGTGGATTATATGGATGAAAGCTTATCACTTCAGGCCATGCTAGGTTATGCCTTTGGCTAATCTGTCCTGGAAACCCAGTGATATGACACAAGCTCACTCCATACTTGATGACCCAACCTATGTTTTTCTTGCAACCCTTGAGAATTCATATCTCTAAATAATCATAATCACATCTGGAATACTTTGCCTTTCCCTCACATGGACCATGGAAACCAAAAGCAAAATTTTGTCCATCCTCATCCTCATCCTCCCCTGGGGACTTTCATCAGTTTTGAATGGTCAACACCATGATCATAAGCCAAGAAAGTGTTGAATTCAGCAGTTCAGTAGATGACTTCCTGGATCACAAAGGCAGGCACAAATGGAACAGCCCAACGGAATTTCTTGCAGTTTGCAGGATATGGCCAAGGGTTCTCCTCCAGAATTACCAGTCATGGTTCTTTAGCAAAAGCACAAAATGGAGGCAACCTCTCATCCATTTCAAAGCATTAATTTTCCCAATTATTATGGTTCAGGACCAATTTATAGTGGATTCAGGAGCCAGCATAGAACAGCAAGTTACTAAGTGGTACAATGTATCCACCATTCATGACTTTGACTACTTGCTTGCCGGATTACACTTCTGAATTATCTTGGCAAGAACAGGACTGTTTTCATTTTCCTGGAACAAATCAAGTAACATTGAAAATGTAGATGAGTGCAGAGAAAATCCTCTTTCAAACATTTTTTCAAGACATGTTATTGCATCATCAAATTCACCCCTTTTGAGAAGTCCTTGAACAATGACATTGTATGTGGTCATATCTGCCGAGCAACCATTCTCTTCCATTTTGATGGCAAATTCTTTTGCTTCATCAAGCAAACCTTCCCAACAAAACCCAGTTATCATTGTGTTATACGTTGCAACATTAGGATTCAGTCTTTTAATTGAGAGACTACTGAAAAGACCCCTTGCATGATCAAGCCTCCCACATTTGCACAACCCATCAAGGATGATATTGTACATAGACACATGAAGTTCTACTGCATCAGTTTCAATCTTAGAAATCAGCTCTAATGCTTCATCAATATGTCCACTCTTACATAGGCCATGCAACATCACACAATAAGTATGAAAATCGGGACTGATATTAGCAGATTGCATCCCAAGGAAAACTTCTCCTGCAGTAACATACCTTCCGACCCTAAACAAGCCCTGCAAGACAGTATTATAAATAGAAATATCAGGTGTTAACCCTTTATGTGATATCTCTCGGAAGAGATACATGGCTTCATCAGTTTTCCTTTTCTTAAAATATCCATTAATCAATATACAATAACTGAGTATATCTGGACCAACTCCATGAGCAGCCATGGTATCAAAGAATTTCCTTGCTTTGTTTACTCGCCCCTGCAAACAACATCCTTCAATCAAAGCATTGTAAGTGAAACTATCAGGATACTGACCTCGTTCAATCATTATGTCAACCAAACCCTCTGCATCTTTTACCTTAGCTTCCTTACATAACGCGTCAACCAATATATTAAAGGTATAAACATTTGGAGCAATACCCAAATCCACCATCTCATTGAACACACTTTTAGCAGCGTCCAATTTCCCTGTATTGCATAAACCCTTGATCAAACAAGTACAAGTAACAACATCCGGTGAAACACCCTTTCCAATCATCCGACGTAAAAAAGCAACTGCTTCATCCACCATTTTATCCTTGCACAAACTATCAATAACAGTACTGTAAACTACAGCATTCGGTTTAACTCTTCCTCTTTCCATTATCCTAACAAATTCAACAGCCATTTTCGTGTTCCCGACTTTACAAAGCCCGTCTACTACAATCCCATACATTTTCTCATCGGGTTCGCATAGCCTTTCGTATATTATCTTCTTGAACAATTCCTGAGCCTGGGAAATCCTATTTTCTTTAAACAATCCTTTCAGTAAAGTACTAAACGTAGATACATTAGGCACAACACCACGCTTAAAGAATTCCCCCAATATTGAAAACCCGAAATCAACCCGATTTGCAGAACAGCAAGAATTCATGACAATATTCAGGGAGCATTCAGTAACAGGAATGTTCAAAACACACATGTCATTAAAGAGATAAACAACAGCTGAATATTGCTTCAATTTAACCACACGACCAAGCAATTGATTGAAGTCAATAACAGAAGGCAGAGGCCTCGTTTTGACCATCTGCTTGTATAAACTCTTGACATCTTCGATGCTATTAAGGTTATTCGAAAACCCGGATTTAAATCTAGCATTCAAAGCCATAGAAATCATGTACGGAAGAAAATTGTACCTGATTTTGAATTTCAAGGAGATTAACGGAGTCCCACCATTTTAATCTGCGAAAAAGCTCTCAGCAATAGAGAGGGAAGCAAAAATGCGCAAAGAACTAAGTGAGAAGCAACGGCTGAGGTTTCTTTGGCGCACTCCACTAAAACGCTGTCGTCTGATTTTTTTTTCTTCCTGTTTCTTTTCTAATTTTGGGTTAGTTCTATAATATGCCCTTCAACTTTACTTTGCTCGCACATTTTACCCCACAACGTTTTTAGTTGCGTTGATGTCCCCCTTGTTCATTTGGTTCTCCCCAGCTCAGTACAAGGCGTCTGTGTTTCATATCAAAAGCTTTTCAAAAAGCTCTGGTGCTACTATGAAAATTTCTAAAAAAAAATTACCTTAGACATTCCAACCTCCTTCACAATTGTAGTATCATGCAATTAATTATTCTCATAGTACAAATTCTAATAAGTTAGGTTTGTACTGCACCCCTATGCCTAAAAATTGTATAAGAAACTTAAAATTATACTTTGGCATTAGCAAGGATCCTCTCCTTCTCTAGGTAAATGGAAGAATATTTCTTTTTCAAGTTTAAGAGAAAAATAAAGAAGAGAAAGCAGAAGAAGAAGGAGGACGTTTGGTGGTTGGTACAAATACAAAAGTAACTATATACTTGAGGGAGAACAAGACAAAACAACATTTAATAATCAAAGTTTAATACTAGAAGTCAGTAAAACTATAGGCTTCCTTCTATTGATTAAATTCTATAAACCATGTAAAACTTCTAACTAAACCATAATAGTTACAATTTAATTAAATCATAATGTTATAAAGCAATTTGTCACATTTTTTCTTTTCACCTTTAAAAAAGCACATAATAATCAAATTAGCAGACAAAATTGAGTGTTGAGGATCCAAAACCTTTTCGGAATGTAGATGAGGGAGAAAAGAAAGAAGAGAAAATTAAGAACTTCTTTCATATCGATTTTGAGACTTTAAAAAGAAACTAGACGATTTTGATATTATTGGCTAGTATATTTTGTTCTTTAATCTTTCATAGAAAAAATTAACTATTTGATTAGTCCTAAGCTTTGACTTACACTTTCTAGTGGAACATTAACCAGGTAGCAAATTTCTCACCCGAACCACCATTAGATAGGGGACTTTGCAAAGAAGACTTATTAAAATATTTAGTTTCTGTGACGCCCCACATCTCCCTAAGGCGGACCAAAGGGTATCCGCGGACGCCTGCCCAGCTCTCGCCAGGACTCAAGCAAATCCATTCACTTTAGAACCGAACTAAACACTTCAAAGAGAGTAACATGAATACAATAATGCGGAAGCGTTCAAGCTTAACAAGTCACATAACAAGTAACCATTACATCAGTAATCGTAATACGACTTAAATTCAAAATACACGTCAGGGCCCAAACTATTCAAATCTACAATTTCCAAAAGTACAACCCAAACCAGGGCCTAGTCAAAATATATAGCAGGAGTCTTAACAAGAGTACAACGGATGGTTTCTCCATACTTTTCCAAGGTTCGGTCCTGTTAAGGAAAACAAAACTATAGGGTGAGCTAAACGCTCGTGAGGCCAAGAACACACATGCAAGCACTTTGTTCAGATAGCAATCCCAAATCTAATAAATAAACCATGTCCCTTCAATAAACAATCATTCAAACAGGAAAAGAAATCAGAAACAATTCAAGGATACAATAGCTCTCAAGAGCTAAGTTCCACTCGCTCTGCCGAAGTCATTCGTATACCTTCCCGCATTGACCCTCCTGTCAACCGGGTCGGTATTTCCATTTCCGTAGATCACCACTTACTTCCCTCCGTCCACCGTACACCCCAAGGGCCCACAATGTCCATTATTGGGCGATACTCAACGAGTATGCCAAGCAAGACCTCTTATTAGGTCGAGCTTATATGTATCTCATGGCTCGCCCAAATCCCCGACCAAGCCCATTGCTGGCTCAAGTCTAAGGACGGCCTATGAGTTTGGGCGTCCCCCATTCATTTGAAAGTCGAGGAGGTTCACTCCAGCGACACAAGCATTCATAACATAACATTGCATTTCATTCATTCATTCAATACATTTCATTCATTCATTCGAAATTAGAACGAGTACGATAAAGTACGTACCCGCCCTTATTTTTAAAACTTTCAACAAATACCACAATAAGCAAGTATCAAATTTCACACACTTGACACTCACCGAGCAATTCAATAAGAATTATTTTCTGGGAGTTCAAGTGTCCACAGTGAGATCCTCTTGAAGGTCTCCTTGTACGCCTGGCAATTAACAGTGGATAATCACACAATTAATCCACTTATCAAGAAGATTGTACACTAGTACAATCTAAGGATTATTTTGCAAAAAGGAACCTCAATTACACGTAAATCGAGGTTCAACTTGTCTTTTATTACGTACAATATTATTTGAGTTTTTATCATGAAAATCGTGAGCAAAACGTTTAAAAATATTAAGAGAATAAAGAGTTCTTGAGAAAACTCTATTTCTTTGAGATTGGAAAATTTTCAGTTTTACGATGAATCTTTGAAAAATCGTAACTCGCTCGGTATAAGTCGAGAATTGGAAAACTTTATACCGTTGGAAACCTTTTAGAAAGTACTATAAGTTCCTAGAAGACACTTTTCCATGAATCGAAGTGAAAAGTGGTCAAAAATGAGCTTGAAGACGCAGGGTTGGTTTTCATGGCAGAATTAAGTTGGATTTCGGCCAACTTTGGAAATTCGGCACGATTCACACGTTGCAAACCGGCCTCTGAAATTTGCAGCCCAATTAGTGTTGTAAGTGAGGTTTATAAAAAAACAAGCGGATCAAGAATCGGAGTTTCGAGTACCGAGATACGGTAGCCCGAAGTTTGGGAAATTCAAGACTGGAGAAGAATTTCCAGATTTGAACCTCCAACATGAGGAATTTAATTGGGTATCGAAACGAACTTGGATTGGTACCAAAATTGGTAGTATTCTACTCCCATATGAAAGGTACCACTCTATCAAATTTCAGGGAAAAATACTTTCGGTAAGATAGTTAATTAGTCAACCAAAGTTCAGGAAAATTATAAGGCAATCTGCCTTGAGACTTTCATTACCCATTTCAAAACGTTTAATCAAGCAAACTATAAAATCATGGTTCATTTGTGAGATAAAGGCCTCAGAAACATCCATAATGCCTTTGGTAAGTGTTTAGTATCAAGAACATCAATTAACAAGTTCACTCCAATATCTTGTTCCAAACCAGTCCAACATTAGGGTTTTTCCAAAACAGAGCAGTCCACTTGTTTCAGTCACAACTCAGTCAATTTAACTCGAAATAGAGCATGGCTTACGCCGTTGGAAAATACGTTCATAGGGGTAAAATATCACAGAAGAAATCATTTCCAAATTCGGCACCAATCTGGTTCAAAATCGAACATCAAGTTGCTGCCTGAACACTTCATTCCAGATGAACAGAGCAACAGGACAGCGAACTTAAAACATTTGGTTCGGCTTTCTCACAAAGAATCAGAACGTGCATTATATACCAAATTAAAGCCAGGAATTTCTAGTTTCCAACGCCACCAACGGTACATGATTTCGACATCCGAGGACAGAGTTATAGCCAAAATACTACCACTGGTCAGAATCATACGCGAACAGTTTTCCAGAATGCTAGTTTCTCAAGAAAAATTCATTTGCTCAATCAAACCTCAATATTTTTCAATGAAATTTTTCACACATCTAATACATCCTATAAAAATCCAATTCAAGCCGTTAGACCATTAAAAATTGGCCTGGAAATGGCCGAACATGGCAGGGGCAAAATCGGGAATTTTAGCTTCTTACACCCAATGATGTTTCTACTAATTACCCACCACTAATGCATCATATAACCACTAAACCAACAATATAATCACCATCAATCATCACATCAGCAACAATAACCCAAGTGTGGGAATTCCAAGAGCCCACCAGAATATTTTACAACCATATCAAGCTAACCAAAAGCATGCATGAACTTAACAAGGTAAGATAGCTTCCAAACTTCAAGTTTTCAAGAGGGGATCATCACTTACTTTGGGTTGATGTTCAGCAGAATTTTCGGCCCTCTATTACCCCAGAAAAACCGTGATTTCCAGCCCTTGTTTGCAGCTCAAAATGATCCTCAAGTGTCAAGCTAGGTGTGGTGCAAGTTTAGTTAAATTTGGAGATGATTTGGAGTGGTTTTGAGTGAGATTAGTGAGCAGAAATTTTGTTGCAAATGAGTTAGAGAGAGGAGGGAGCTGGTCGGCAATGAGGAGAGAGAAGGTGGAGGGAAATCTGATTTCCTTTAGCTTCCAAGAGAAGGTGAAATAAGTGGTGGTAATTCACCCAAAAGTCAACTCTCATTAAGGGCCGTTTGGTGCGATTACGGCTCGATTTTCTCGCGCATTTGGTTCACTAGTGCACTAAACCTCCAAGGCATATATATATTCATGTAAATATTACCCACTCTTAATTGTCCCGAAATAAGGGTCTAAAGTCCCTCAATTGAAGTCGCGCGTGTGAAAACGCGTACCGTCAAATTTAACGCTATAACGCAAAACTTCCGAGAAATTCTTATAACGATAGCACTATTAACTATCACTTGAGTTTTTATTCATAAGATTACCTATTTTAGGACCATAGTACGAGTCTCCAATATTCCAAGCTTATTGTACTACTACGCGGATAAAATCTCCAAATACTATTCGCTATTTTTACTAAACGCGCCCTAGGAAATTATTTTTTGAACGAGTCACTTTAAAAATATAACGAAATTATATTTCCTTGTATTTAGGTCTAATATGACTAGAAAATATTCCTTGGAATAAAAATCCAATTAAAAAATTTATTAAGCCAAAAATTAGGCATAAAATAATAGTTTTTACGGGTCCTCACATCCTCTCCTCCTTAAGAAAATTTCGTCCTCGAAATTTACCTTGGTTGACGAACAAGTCTGGATATTTCTCTCTGATTGTCTCTTCAACTTCCCATGTTGCTTCCTCTACTCCATGGTTCTTCCATAGAACTTTTACTAGTGATATCTGCTTGTTCCTCAGTTCCTTCACCTTTCGATCCAAAAGTTTTACCGGTCTCTCCTCATAGGTCAGAGTTTCATCGATCTCAATATTCTCCGGTTGTAAAACATGAGAGGGATCTGGATGATATTTCTTAAGCATGGACACATGAAACACGTTATGAATACGAGATAAGCTCGGTGGTAATTCCAGCTTATAGGCTACATTCCCAACTCGTTGAATAATTTTATATGGCCCTACAAACCTTGGTTGTAGTTTCTTCCCTTTTCCGAACATCAAGCTTGCTTTTAAAGGCGTAATCTTGAGAAATACCATATCTCCAACAGTGAACTCCAAATCTTTTCTCCGATTGTCGGCATAACTTTTTTGTCTACTCTGAGCGGTTTGAATCCTTTGCCGTACCAATTTTACCTTTTCATTAGCCTCCTCAATCCAAGATACGGTAGTCGGGTCTAAAATTTTTCGTTCACCTACTTCATCCCAACAAATTGGGGATCTACACTTCCGACCATAAAGTGCTTCGTATGGAGCCATTTGAATAGAAAAGTGGAAACTATTGCCATAGGCAAATTCCACTAAAGTCAAAAACTTACTCCAACTCTCTCCAAAATCTAGCACACAAGTCCTTAACATGTCCTCAAGGGTCTGAATTGTTCTTTCAGATTGTCCATCAGTCTGAGGATGATAGGTGGTACTAAAGTTCAACTTAGTCCCCAACACTTCTTGCATCTTTTGCCAAAACCTCGAAACAAATCTTGGATCCCTATCCGACACAATACTCACAGGTATACCATGTAGTCTGATGATCTCATCCAAGTACAACTTGGCCAGCTTTTCTAACGGGTATTTCATGTTAATTGGTAGAAAATGAGCCGATTTAGTCAACCTATCCACTATTACCCAAATGGCATCATGGCCTCTCTGTGTCCTTGGTAAGCCTGATACAAAATCCATGGTAATATTTTCCCACTTCCACTCAGGTATTTCTAGAGGTTGCAAAAGTCCTGAGGGTTTTTGATGCTCGGCTTTAACCTGCTGACAAACCAAGCATGTCTGAACAAATTGGGCAATTTCTTTCTTCATATTTTCCCACCAATATAGACTTTTCAAGTCTTGGTACATTTTATTTCCTCCAGGGTGTACTGTAAACTTCGATCGGTGTGCCTCTTCCAAAATTTCTTTTCTAAGCTCTTCATCCTTTGGCATAACCACCCGATATCGAAATCTCAATATTCCATCTGATCCCAAAGTGTAATCGGTCTGGTCTCCCATCTTGACTTTCTCCACCAATTTCTGCATTTCAGGGTCCTTTTCCTGAGATTCCTTAATACGTTCCAATAGAGTGGAGGTTATCACAATATTCCCCAAAATCACTTTCCTTGGTTCTAATCGAGGATTCCAATAACTAACTTCCTCCAACAATCGAAATTCCTTAACCATCAATCCAGCCATTTGTACCTGACGGCTCAAAGCATCGGCCACTACATTGGCCTTTCCAGGGTGGTACTTAATCGTACAATCATAATCTTCCAGAAATTCCATCCATCTACGTTGCCTCAAGTTCAACTCCTTCTGAGAAAATAAGTACTTAAGGCTTTTGTGATCTGTAAAAACCTCAAATGTTACTCCGTACAAATAGTGTCTCCATTTCTTCAAAGCAAAGACCACAGCCGCTAATTCCAAATCATGGGTCGGATAATTTCCTTCATGCGGTTTCAATTTCCTAGATGCGTAAGCTATCACTTTATCATTTTGCATTAAAACACATCCCAAACCTTCCTTAGAAGCATCTGTGTAAACCACAAAACTATCCTGTCCATTAGGTAGAGCTAGAACAGGCGCTCTAGTCAACCGTCTTTTCAACTCCTGAAAACTTCCTTCACACTTAGGACTCCAAATAAATTTTCCATTCTTCTTGGTCAACTCAGTCATAGGTCCAGCAATTTTAGAAAAATCCTGGATGAATCTCCGGTAATACCCTGCCAATCCTATAAAACTCCGAACTTCCGTTGGGTTTTCCGGTCGTTTCCATTTCGAAACAGCTTCAACTTTAGCTGGATCCACTTTAATCCCATCTTCGGAAATTATATGCCCTAGGAAAGTCACTTCTTTTAGCCAGAATTCACACTTGCTAAACTTAGCATATAACTGATGTTCCCTCAAGATTTGTAAAACAATTCTCAAATGTTTCTCATGATCCTTCGCATTCTTAGAATACACCAAAATATCATCAATGAAGATCACCACAAATTGATCCAAGTAAGGCTTAAAAACCCTATGCATTAAATCCATGAAAGCGGCAGGTGCATTAGTCAACCCAAAAGGCATTACTGCAAACTCGAAGTGCCCATACCTCGAGTTAAAAGCAGTCTTAGGTATGTCCTTCTCTAAAATCCTCAATTGATAGTAACCTTGCCTTAGATCCAACTTTGAAAACACTACTGCCCCTTGCAGTTGGTCAAACAGTTCATCAATGTGGGGTAGTGGGTATTTATTCTTAATCGTAACATCATTTAAGCCTCGATAATCTATACATAACCTCAAACTCCCATCTTTCTTCTTTACAAACAAAACTGGGGCTCCCCACGGGGAATCACTCTCTCGAATAAAACCCCGTTCCAACAAATCCTGTAATTGTAACTTCAACTCTTTCAACTCAGCTGGAGCCATCCTATATGGTGTCCTTGAGATAGGTGCTGATCCCGGAGTTACATCAATTTTAAAAGCTATTTTCCGTTCCGGGGGTAAAGACTCCAGTTCTTCAGGAAAAACATCGGAAAATTCTTTCACTACCGGTGTGTCCTCCAGATTCACCTTATCGCTAAGGGTATTAATAAGAAAAGCCAAATATCCTTGAGCTCCCTTATTCAACAATTTTCTAGCCCGAATTCCCGAAATAAGTGCAGATGAGGCTAACTTACCCCTCACGTCCAATTTCAGGGTTGCCTCCCCTGGAATACACAATTTTCGTCCTACAATTCAGTTGGGCATTATAACGGGCTAACCAGTCCATTCCTAGGATCACATCATATCCTTTAATCGCTAGGCCTATCAAATCGGCCAGCTATTTTCTTTCGTTCACGCAGATTTCACTATTCTTATACACCAGATTAGCAATTAAACTTTTATCCCCAGTGGGTGTTTTAACCTCCAAGTCATATGGTAACTTAATTGGCTTCAAGTCTATACCACTCCTTAATCCTTCCATTAGTCTAAATGTGCCTAGTGCAAGAAATAGATTAATTTAAGCAAGAACGAAGAATTATACCAAAATTAGAACCAACCAAGAAAGCATTGGAATTAACAATAATTTACATTCATAAGCATGTCAAGTTCGTACAATTAGCAAGTTAGGGACAATTCACAAAATATAGCACACAGGTGCTCAAAAGTATACTTTTAGTCACAGAAGACTAAAGTAAGAACAAGTGCCCAAGAGTAGGCCACACAAGCATGCAAAATACCATGGCCTCGGCACTCGCGTCACCCTAACTAGTCCTAACTGTACTGGTCAAAAGTCAAAAGGGGTCAACGACTAAGATCCTAGTCCTCAGCGGGGCTATCAGGAGGAACCTCCTCCTCGGGATCTTCCTCCTCCTCATCAGGAATCACCTCAGTAGCGTCCTCAACCAATCTAGTAGCATCAGCCAAGATCTCGAAAGCCCGGTTACGGACATCCCGTCCTAGCCTAGTGAGTCGAGCCCTAGTATCCTGAAGCTCCTCATTAACCACTGCAGATGTGGCTACCTCACCCTCCAGCACCTCCTCGAGCTTGGCAATCCGCTCACCCTGAGCGCCGACCATCTGCCTAAGCTCGTTTACCACAGCCTGTAAAGCACGGTTGGTATCCACCAACTGACGACGCTCGTCGTCCATAGTATGCACTACATGGCTCGGGTAGGCGTAAGTCAACCTACACGGACATCGAGGGTATCTATCATATGGTGAGTAGCGTACTCGAGCTCCTCCTACTCGAGCTCGGTAGAAGATAGTCCTAAGAGGCTCATAATGACCATTCGCATGGCCATTCCCGTTAGCTGCCGGGGCTCCGTTTCCGTCATCCATCCCTGCAAAATAATAATACTTTTCAGGTTAGAAACTTAGATCACTACTCAGTTCCATGATCCTGCAATGCATGCCTAACTTAATCGTTGGTTCATCCCAATCGTCACTTGAGGTAGGACTAACTTAGTTGCTAGCTCGCCTCAAGTAGCACTTAGGGTAGGATTAAATCATCCCGTATCGAGTCTTAAAGGTAGAGTATCTAATATGTCTGTGACGACCCCACCTCCACCTAAGGCGTACCAAAGGGTTCGGCGGACCGCCTGCCCAGCTCTCGCCAGGACTCACTCACTATCTCAATCGAGTCATGTACACACATCCATGAACCATAAATAACATTCACAATTCAAGCTTATAATTTACATTGATAGAAATCGAGGTACAAAGCCTCAATACACCAAACTAGTTCAAAATGTATACAATCCAAGTACAACATGTTCCATTCGAGGAATAGCGCGAGTACAAGTCAAAAGTCAAAACAATTTCAAGAGCAACTAGACTACGCTAGTCTGTTCACGACTCACGCCTCACTCGTATTCCTGTAAGGAAAACAAATAGCGTGGAATGAGCTAAAAGCCCAGTGAGGTTTCAAATTACAAATTGCCCATTTTAAAAGTATGAATATCCATGTAGCAAGTTAACGGCATCAAAACTCATAAGAGTGGACAATAATATTTCAAGTAGCAAATTTCCAAATGAGCACGTATAAAGTGCTTTTCGATTTTCAAAAGGAACAGCAATCCAATAAGCAATAATCACTTTCAAGTATAAGGATACGGAAGGCTCTCAGGAGCCAAATTTCCATTGCATCTCCAGAGCTTGATCAAGTAACAGTTGACACTCCGTCAACTTTCAAGTAGGTAACCAATCCAGTAGAACACCACTTACACGACTCTCCGTCCACCGTTCACCCCCTACTGGGCCCAAAATCCTCAATAAACACGTGTGGTAATACTCGAGTATACTGTTTAGCCGAGGAGATATCACTCCACTCGACAAAACAAGAGACCCAGGGTTCGTTACCCAATCGACCAAGCCCTTGCCGGCTCGACTCAAGTAACTTGCCGCAGGGTTTCTGGAATTCCAGGAAGTGCGCGCACCACAATCAAGTATATCAAGTCAATTGCAATCCATAAACAAGTACAAGTCACGTAAGGGCAAGTGCAATAAAGTACACTCTTGCCCTATCAATTCACGTATATAACATGTACTCATATTGGTCACGTATCAAGTTCAAGTATCAAGTTCAATTCGGTATTTGAAAGCACTCACCAAAAGATATAGTGCTTCAAGTATTCACGTTCAATTACACTCCAGGCTTGGAGTCCAGATCTGCGATAAAAATTCCAGTTTGAGAACTTTGAAACACGAGTCGAATTCGAAACGTTAACATTCCATTCATTAAAAATCGACCAATTGAAATTCATTTGAAAGACACTCGCGAAACACTTGCTCGCTTTTCAAATCATAAGGTTTTGTAGCATAAATACTTGGAAATAACACTTGAGTTGAAAGTACATGGAAATACAAGTTTACATTGGCCATTAAGTCTTTTCCTCAAGGTACGAGCTCGACCAAGTCTTAACATATAACACTCAAGAAACATAGTAGCAAAGGTCTTTACTAGTTCAAGTGATAAATACTTAACCTTCACTCAAGTCGCTAATATAGTTTTCTAGTCCTCGAGTAAAAATTCGGGCAGCATGCCCTTTGTGTTTACCTAATTTTCCAGCCTTTTAGGCTTCATTGTTTTTCTCAAACACAACCCAACATTATACATATCAGCAATTCATGTCAAGAGCCGTTCCATAGGCTCACAATATCATAATAACAAGAATCGTATTAAGTACAAGTGCAGAAATTCAATTTAGTTCAAAACAGATTTGACGTACAAATGCGGAAATAACATATCCGAGGCTACGCTTATCGGATTAAAATGAAACCTATGCCGTTTCGAAGCTAAGATACAGAGCTACAATATTCATGAAGGTCACTTAGTCCAGTTTCTAATGTAACTTGGTCAAATTCTCGAATTACTAAACCAGAAACCAATTCGTCGGCTGTTTAAACGCAGAACACTGTAATGAACATAACTCAGTGTACAAAAATCCAATTCAGGTGTTCTTAGAGGAATTTTAAAGCTACTTCAGAACACTACAACTTTCATGAAGAGCACTCAGTCAAATTTTCAATGTAACCTGATCAAATTCCCAACTCATGTAACCTGGTTTCAACTATTCGGCTAATCAGCCGCATTTCACTCAAATGACCATATCTCAGTCTACCAAGATCCAATTAAGGTGTTCTTGGAGGCGTTACGAAGCTAAGAAAGGGTACTAAAACTTTCATGTTTCGGTGAAAGGCTAAATCTAAACGGATCATAGTGAATAAACTCAATCAAAAGGACTGAACTGTCCACGCGGAATTCTGGAAAGTGACCTAGATCAGCGAGGGTATTTTCGTCTTTTCACAAGCTACGATGCTCCAAATGAGCTGAAATTTTGTGGGCACCTATAAAATACCATTCTGAACAACTTTCATGTTTTGACCAAAGGCCAATTCGGCCTCTAACATAGGGCTACAAAAACGGGCAGAATGGAAGAACAATTTTCCAGATTTCTGGGATTTTCAGTTTTTAATGTAACTTTCCTCAATTTCTTGTTCTAATCACTACCAAAACCCTTTATATAACCTTAATTACAACATATGTGAGTCACACATCAAGTTTGGCAGCAAATCCCCAAAACCCTGATTTGATTATTTCATCCAATAATCATCACAATCACTTGCTCATCTTGAAATCAAGCCAAAACTTAAGCTAAATAACATCTTAACACAAGATTTAAAAGATCAAGGACCATGATCAGATTGAATACCTCAAAAACAAGGCTTGGATGAGTGATAGTTCACTTCCTTTGAAATTTCTTGGTTCCTTAGCTTCCCAAGCTTCCAAACTTGCAATCAATCGGTTTAGATTTCTAGCTTAGCACTTGGTTGGTGTGAATCAAGAAGGAATGTGGTTGCTCAAGCTCTCACTTCTCTCTCTCTCTTGGTCGGCTGGAATGATGCAGAAATGGAAGGAAATGAAGCTAAGTTTGTCTTATAAGAAGATGGAAAGATAAGAATTAATTCTAGCCACAAGTTTGGCTAACACTTGGTTTAATCTCAACCACAAAATTTTCTCTTTCTTCCTTGCATTTTCTAACTTCAATTTCTTGGTCAAATCTGATGTTAATTAAGGAGATATTTTATCCAAGAGTCAATAAGTTTGTTTGGTAAGAAAAATGGTAGGCAAGTGGTGCGTTCAATCGGTAGTGCGCGGGACCCGTCGGTTCGCGCCGTTTTTCTTAAAAACTCACGTACTACTGTTTTTTTTTCTTCCCATTCACTAACCTTATATCATTGCTACTACTCACATATTATTTCTCACTTAAAAGTCACTTTTAATCTCCAAATTTAATCCTTACTTTGTACCGAAAATTCATCCGGTGAAAAATTGCGAAAACCCTAATTTTACTCCGATCTTAAAACCAAAGGTGAAAACCTACTTTCTAGGTTTATTTACACTTATCGTGGAATAAATGGGGTAGCAAGCCTTAATAAAAATAATAATTTCCAAATAAAGGGACATTTTTAAAATAACATGAGGGATTTTCCAATTCCATAAATTGAATTTAGAGTTTCTATTAAAAGATGAGATATTGAAGGAAACCAGTTAATCACAAGTAAACTAGGGTTTTTGATTAAAATTTTAGGGTTTCTAATATTTTTAAAACAAAATAAGGTTTTAAATCAAACCCAAAGAAATACACTTTAGTATCTTATTTACAAACAATCTCCTAATTTTCGGGGCGTCACAATGTCTCCCATATAGACCTCTAACCTAGCGCTCTGATACCAACTGTGACGCCCCACATCTCCCTAAGGCGGACCAAAGGGTATCCGCGGACGCCTGCCCAGCTCTCGCCAGGAATCAAGCAAATCCATTCACTTTAGAACCGAACTAAACACTTCAAAGAGAGTAACATGAATACAATAATGCGGAAGCGTTCAAGCTTAACAAGTCACATAACAAGTAACCATTACATCAGTAATCGTAATACGACTTAAATTCAAAATACACGTCAGGGCCCAAACTATTCAAATCTACAATTTCCAAAAGTACAACCCAAACCAGGGCCTAGTCAAAATACATAGCAGGAGTCTTAACAAGAGTACAATGGATGGTTTCTCCATACTTTTCCAAGGTTCGGTCCTGTTAAGGAAAACAAAACTATAGGGTGAGCTAAACGCTCGTGAGGCCAAGAACACACATGCAAGCACTTTGTTCAGATAGCAATCCCAAATCTAATAAATAAACCATGTCCCTTCAATAAACAATCATTCAAACAGGAAAAGAAATCAGAAACAATTCAAGGATACAATAGCTCTCAAGAGCTAAGTTCCACTCGCTCTGCCGAAGTCATTCGTATACCTTCCCGCATTGACCCTCCTGTCAACCGGGTCGGTATTTCCATTTCCGTAGATCACCACTTACTTCCCTCCGTCCACCGTACACCCCAAGGGCCCACAATGTCCATTATTGGGCGATACTCAACGAGTATGCCAAGCAAGACCTCTTATTAGGTCGAGCTTATATGTATCTCATGGCTCGCCCAAATCCCCGACCAAGCCCATTGCTGGCTCAAGTCTAAGGACGGCCTATGAGTTTGGGCGTCCCCCATTCATTTGAAAGTCGAGGAGGTTCACTCCAGCGACACAAGCATTCATAACATAACATTGCATTTCATTCATTCATTCAATACATTTCATTCATTCATTCGAAATTAGAACGAGTACGATAAAGTACGCACCCGCCCTTATTTTTAAAACTTTCAACAAATACCACAATAAGCAAGTATCAAATTTCACACACTTGACACTCACCGAGCAATTCAATAAGAATTATTTTCTGGGAGTTCAAGTGTCCACAGTGAGATCCTCTTGAAGGTCTCCTTGTGCGCCTGGCAATTAACAGTGGATAATCACACAATTAATCCACTTATCAAGAAGATTGTACACTAGTACAATCTAAGGATTATTTTGCAAAAAGGAACCTCAATTACACGTAAATCGAGGTTCAACTTGTCTTTTATTACGTACAATATTATTTGAGTTTTTATCATGAAAATCGTGAGCAAAACGTTTAAAAATATTAAGAGAATAATGAGTTCTTGAGAAAACTCTATTTCTTTGAGATTGGAAAATTTTCAGTTTTACGATGAATCTTTGAAAAATCGTAACTCGCTCGGTATAAGTCGAGATGTGACGGCCCCACCTCCCCCTAAGGCGAACCAGAGGGTTCGGCGGGTCGCCTGCCCAGCTCTCGCCGGGACTCAGTCGTTCACTACAATCCTCAAATGAATTACAATATAAATCTCAAATATACATCACATGGTCCACAAATATACATTCAAGTCTCCAATAATTACATGTCACAAATGCAGCGGAAACTAATCCCAAATATACATAAAATACTTCCAAATCCAAAATTGCACAAAGTTTAGGCCATCCATACACGTGCACAAGTACTACAAGTCCTTCCTTCGCCACGAGCCCTGTGGAGGGGAATAAATAGTTTTTGGGGTGAGCTAAAAGCTCAGCGAGTAACCAGAAAATCATTAATCAAATCGGTTTCACAATAGTTCATTTCAATGATGTCATATAGCAATGATGTCATAAATTAAATGATAAATCCGGAAACAACTACATCATTTGCAAAACAGTAAATATGGATTATCAATAATTCAAGAAACATTTACAATGGAAAGCGATAGTAACATTCATGAAAGGATACATTCATTCTCCTGACATTTCCTCGCTCATTTGGTCATGCATTTTATTTCATTCACCCCGTCCCTGGCTTTTGGCCAGGCTCCACCAACCTACATAGGTAATACTCGAGTATACCAAACGTTCACCCAAGTTCCTAATCGCCTGACCGAGTCCGCTTCTGGCTCAAGACGACCGGTAACAAGGGGCAATGGCCAGTTCAGCCCAAAAGGCTTACATTCATGCGCAAGTAACATTGCAATCGAAAATTTCACATTTATCGAGGTCGAGTACGATAAAGTACACACTCGCCTCGAAAACTCGTTTTGGAAATCATTATAAGCGCTTAACACGTTATCAACCAAAATACAAGTCATGAAGTCAAGAAATATAGCAAACAAGGCACACTCAAATGCCAGCACACATGAGATGCAAGAAAACATTTCAAAAGTAACTTTGGAAACAGTTCAAAAGTAAATAATGTAAGAAACGGTTCATAAGTAAATTTGGAAACAGTTTGAGGTCACTCACCTCCACGGCTCACAATCCTCGTCCAATATAGCCAATTCCATCATTCAAGTCCAAGCCTTTCACATGAAACTTAAGGTAACCAACGCTATTAAAAACCGGACAGCATTTCCCCTTAATTCCTTTATTTTCCAACCTACAATCAAACCCAATCACATAGCAATTAACCACAATTGCTCAAAACCAGAAAACAGTTTTGACGTCCTTTTGCGGTAATGGCACAAATTGCACTACGATTAGCGGATGAGGGTGTAAGACCCACCACTTCGAAGCTAAGAACCAGGGCTACAACAATGTAGAAGGTCACTCAGTCCAAATCCCAGCACAACTAAGTCAAATATGCCAAATAACAAACCAGAACCGTAATTGCAGGTTCCCAAATCACACAATGCTGTAATTCGTCCAACTCAGTCCACGCAGGTCCAAATGCATTGATTCCAAAGGTATATGATAGCTAAGACATCAAGCTACATTTCATCAGAAGACCTCAACAACCAATTCGGAAGCAATTCCAGCGAAAACAACCAATTACAGTCGCAGATTTCCAATTCTGGGTAACCCAGAACAGCAATAGTAATTTCGACTTATCTCATTCCACGCTACTCCGATTGACCTGAAATTTTGTAGGCACCTCTAAAATGTCATTCCCTACAACTTTCATTTTTTAAGAAAAGGCCAATTCGGCCTCTATCTAGGACCTAAAAATTCGGACAGAATGTTCATCACAAAACCCTCACTTTTCAATTTTTGGTCCAAAACAGAAATTGGTTGCAATTAATCACTTTTTCCACCTTCTAGCTTCATTACATAACATTTCCAATCATCATACAAGGCCACAACATCATGTTCATATTAAACCAGAAAAATCACCACTAAATTGTAAACTTCACCATTTCATCCAAAAACAAGAATTAAATCACAAAATTCAACACTTTAGCTTCCACTAAGCACAACTCAAGCTTCATTAAGTGTAGGGGAAAGTTCATATACCACTCACCTAGTAAACAAGAGAGGGGGAGTTGTAGGACACCTTAGCTTTTCCAAAAAACTTCACCAAATCACTCACTAGCACCAAATGGAGGGATTTTATGGAGTAGAAACTAGATCAAGCAAGTGTTTTGGAGGATTTGAGCTAGATAATTGCCAAACTTTGAAGAGGTTTTTCTTCCTTCTTTGCTAGAGAGAGAATCAGCCAAGAGGTTGAAGACAAGAATGAATTTTGTGTGATTTTTGAGATATTTAAGCAATTGGTCAAAAGTCAAGAAAATGAATAGTAAGTCATAAGCTATTTCCAATACAATGGTGACACTTGTCACCTTTAGGTTTAAAACTTATCTTTTTGTCTCTCCAATACAAATATCTTAACACATTGTAAACTAATATCACTTAATACAAAATTCCAACAAGTTGTCAAAAATATAATGCATTTACCGCACTTGCGGGTCTCACGTCCAAAATACGCTTTTAATTACTCAAAAACTAACCGATACTAGAAAAATCATTTTAAAACTATTTTTGCTCATAAACTTTACCTGGGGAATTTTCCAATCAAGAAAATGTAGATAAGGCGGGCGTTTAAAAAAAAATAAACCCTAGAAAATTGGAAAATTTTCGGGTTCTCACACTCATACTTTTCGGGGCGTCACACGAGAATTGGAAAACTTTATACCGTTGGAAACCTTTTAGAAAGTACTATAAGTTCCTAGAAGACACTTTTCCATGAATCGAAGTGAAAAGTGGTCAAAAATGAGCTTGAAGACGCAGGGTTGGTTTTCATGGCAGAATTAAGTTGGATTTCGGCCAACTTTGGAAATTCGGCACGATTCACACGTTGCAAACCGGCCTCTGAAATTTGCAGCCCAATTAGTGTTGTAAGTGAGGTTTATAACAAAACAAGCGGATCAAGAATCGGAGTTTCGAGTACCGAGATACGGTAGCCCGAAGTTTGGGAAATTCAAGACTGGAGAAGAATTTCCAGATTTGAACCTCCAACATGAGGAATTTAATTGGGTATCGAAACGAACTTGGATTGGTACCAAAATTGGTAGTATTCTACTTGTATATGAAAGGTACCACTCTATCAAATTTCAGGGAAAAATACTTTCGGTAAGATAGTTAATTAGTCAACCAAAGTTCAGGAAAATTATAAGGCAATCTGCCTTGAGACTTTCATTACCCATTTCAAAACGTTTAATCAAGCAAACTATAAAATCATGGTTCATTTGTGAGATAAAGGCCTAAGAAACATCCATAATGCCTTTGGTAAGTGTTTAGTATCAAGAACATCAATTAACAAGTTCACTCCAATATCTTGTTCCAAACCAGTCCAACATTAGGGTTTTTCCAAAACAGAGCAGTCCACTTGTTTCAGTCACAACTCAGTCAATTTAACTCGAAATAGAGCATGGCTTACGCCGTTGGAAAATAAGTTCATAGGGGTAAAATATCACAGAAGAAATCATTTCCAAATTCGGCACCAATCTGGTTCAAAATCGGGCATCAAGTTGCTGCCTGAACACTTCATTCCAGATGAACAGAGCAACAGGACAGCGAAATTAAAACATTTGGTTCGGCTTTCTCACAAAGAATAAGAACGTGCATTATATAAAAAATTAAATCCAGGAATGTCTAGTTTCCAACGCCACCAACGGCACATGATTTCGACATCCGAGGACAGAGTTATAGCCAAAATACTACCACTGGTCAGAATCATACGCGAACAGTTTTCCAGAATGCTAGTTTCTCAAGAAAAATTCATTTGCTCAATCAAACCTCAATATTTTTCAATGAAATTTTTCACACATCTAATACATCCTATAAACATCCAATTCAAGCCGTTAGACCATTAAAAATTGGCCTGGAAATGGCCGAACATGGCAGGGGTAAAATCGGGAATTTTAGCTTCTTACACCCAATGATGTTTCTACTAATTACCCACCACTAATGCATCATATAACCACTAAACCAACAATATAATCACCATCAATCATCACATCAGCAACAATAACCCAAGTGTGGGAATTCCAAGAGCCCACTAGAACATTTTACAACCATATCAAGCTAACCAAAAGCATGCATGAACTTAACAAGGTAAGAGCGCTTCCAAACTTCAAGTTTTCAAGAGGGGATCATCACTTACTTTGGGTTGATGTTCAGCAGAATTTTCGGCCCTCTATTACCCCAGAAAAACCGTGATTTCCAGCCCTTGTTTGCAGCTCAAAATGATCCTCAAGTGTCAAGCTAGGTGTGGTGCAAGTTTAGTTAAATTTGGAGATGATTTGGAGTGGTTTTGAGTGAGATTAGTGAGCAGAAATTTTGTTGCAAATGAGTTAGAGAGAGGAGGGAGCTGGTCGGCAATGAGGAGAGAGAAGGTGGAGGGAAATCTGATTTCCTTTAGCTTCCAAGAGAAGGTGAAATAAGTGGTGGTAATTCACCCAAAAGTCAACTCTCATTAGGGGCCGTTTGGTGCGATTACGGCTCGATTTTCTCGCGCGTTTGGTTCACTAGTGCACTAAACCTCCAAGGCATATATATATTCATGTAAATATTACCCACTCTTAATTGTCCCGAAATAAGGGTCTAAAGTCCCTCAATTGAAGTCGCGCGTGTGAAAACGCGTACCGTCAAATTTAACGCTATAACGCGAAACTTCCGAGAAATTCTTATAACGATAGCACTATTAACTATCACTTGAGTTTTTATTCATAAGATTACCTATTTTAGGACCATAGTACGAGTCTCCAATATTCCAAGCTTATTGTACTACTACGCGGATAAAATCTCCAAAGTACTATTCGCTATTTTTACTAAACGCGCCCTAGGAAATTATTTTTTGAACGAGTCACTTTAAAAATATAACGAAATTATATTTCCATGTATTTAGGTCTAATATGACTAGAAAATATTCCTTGGGATAAAAATCCAATTAAAAAATTTATTAAGCCAAAAATTAGGCATAAAATAATAGTTTTTACGGGTCCTCACAGTTTCTATATGGGGAGAACTGCATATGATATCACTCAAATTTTACTAATGGCTTGCTAATGTATTTATTGACAGCCACTTTTTTTTCAATGTAATTGAAAGGTTTTGAATTCGAAACCTCTCATGTTACACTTGCTCTCCACGCACTACCCAACCTATCCCTCTCCCTACTAATAGTCACATGAACTTACCTTAATTGCATAAATTGGAGATGATTCTTTGCTTGTAATTATAAGAAAGAAAATGGCATATTATGCGACGACCCTACCTTCCTCTAAGACAAACCAAAGGGTTTAGCGAGCCGTCTGCCCAACTCTGGTCAGGAGTCAAACACTAATTTATTAACAAACCTTGGTTACAAGCATAACTACTTTCAAAGCAAGAGTCACATTTCCAAACAACAGTACAAGAACGATCCTTTGACAAATACATGAGATAGTGATCAATACAATTTTAAGATACATTACTAGTTCAATCTTACAAGAACAAAACTAGAAAGTTGATACAACTATATTAAAGCAAAAGATTTAGACAAAAACTCGACCTTTCCTAGTCACTCGCCCAAATGCTCGCCCCTATAAGGAAAACAAAACTAGAAGGGTGAGCTTTCGCTCAATAAGGTTCCAAGAAGGTCATGCAAACAATAATATAATACTCAAGCCACAAAGAATGTAATTCACTACAAGATAGAACAATTACACTTCAATTAACACATTCATTTATAAGGATACGGGGCTCTCATGAGCTTGTTCAAGTAGCTTGATCAAGATTCAAGATTTTCGTTGACACTCTATCAACGTTATTCCATAATACTATCAAGTATTTCACCACTTCACGTCATTCTCCAACCACCGTTCAACCCCCTTCTGGGCCCGCAAGTCAAATTCAAGAAGGATAATACTCGAGTATACCAGTTCAAGTTCAAATTCAAGAGCTCAAGTGCATGTTCAAATTTAAATCCAAGTGACAAGACCCATGATTAATTGATCTCATCGACCAAACCCTTGCCGGTTCGACTCGACCAACTAGTCAATAGGGTTTGGAGCCCCAAGCATGCAATGGAGTCATTGGAATAACCACCCAAATGACTATCAAGTCAAGTACAAGTAAAACAATTCATTTGATTCAAGTATCAAGAATCTAGTCATGAAGGGTCGAGTATGATAAAGTACATACTCACCCAGGCAATATTAATTCAAGAACAAGTGTCTTAACCAAGCAAACATGTCATTCAAGCAAGGAAACATGGCACGTAAACACTTCACAAGCACATAGAACACTTACCACTGAAAACAAAGATTAAATGTCCGCCTCAGGTGCAACTTCGGCCTCACTTCCAAGCCCTAGAATCAATATATAGAGTGCAATAAGATCCACTACTCCAAGCCACAATATTTAAAGGAAATTACTTCCACGCCAACTACGTAATCTCACCCCAAATCATATGATTCTAGTTCAATTCAAGGGAATCATCCATGTATACGTTAAGTCAATGATTTAAGTAAATGGTAATGCAAACGTTCCTATTTTCCTCCACTAATGTGAGCTTAAACTGTCCCAAATAGTTTGGTTTCTAGGCTAGAAATTTAACGCTTAAAACAAGGAAAAGTGAGATTTTCACCTCTTAAAACCTAACATTTTTCACTCAAATCCATCACTTATACAAGGGTTAATGTCTAATTAAGTGATTAGGGCATTAACAAGATGATTTCACCTTACAAAACCAAGAGTAAAGCTAAACAAAATCACTCTCTCTTCCAGCCAGCTTTGAGCAGATTTCCAGCCATGAAAACAGTGAAAGAAATGGAGTTTAAACCACTTAAAGTTCATGATTTTGGTTCAAATCCAGTACACAATTGTAGTTTAAAGTCCTATAGAGTGTTTTGAGCAAAATTGAGCTTAAAATCATCATGAAAATTTAGAAATCAAGGCTGAAATTCCAGCCCCTATTTTCAGCCAACAAGCAACAAATTTTCCCAATTTTCAACCAAATATGCCTAGCAAATCCATAAGGTTTCATCACCAACATAACAATAGATATATAAAGCCAAAATCTCAACAAGAAAACCACCATAATTACATATAAATCCAAACCCTAAAACTCAAGTATCAAGTTCAAGAATCATCAACTTGGGAAACTTCCAAGATTCACCACAAAACCTTGTTCTAATCCCACAAAACTAACATATTTTAAACATAAGGTAAAGAAAGAAGGATAATCTAGCATTTTTACCTCTTTTTCTTTCCAAACCAAAATGAAACTCAACCTACAATCCACCAAATATTCTTCCCTTCTAAGCTTAAGCCAAGGTTGATGGAAAAACCAAGATCTCTCCTTCCTTTTCCCAGAAAATCTAAGCAAGATTGAAGCTAGATTGGATGAAGTTTTTTTTTTTTCCTTTTCCTCCCTAATTTCAGCCCTCTCTCTCTCTCTCTCTTTCTCTTTGTGTTTGATTTTGGAAGACAAGAAATGGAAAATGGTAAGAAAGCTTGGTAAATGAAGTCTTAAAGAGATAAAACTTGGTTCCTATTGTACCACATGTCTAATTCTCTTAGTTTCTTATAAAGAGATAAAACTTGGTTCCTATTGTGCCACATGTCTAATTCTCTTAGTTTCTTACTTCAAATATCTCAATTCTCTCTTATTGCACTAAACTCTTTTTTTTCCACTATATTCCTCACACACCTCATTAAAAGTCACTATCACCACACTCACTAACTCCCACATGCAACGATTAATAAAATCATTAAGACTAAAATCATTGTCAAATCAATAAACAAATAAATAAGTAATTAAATGAATAAAATGCAATGTAGTTAAAATGGGTAAATGAAAATTTTTTTCAAGTCCTCACATGTTATGGCTTACTTCATCTTGTCTGATGTTCAAAAATTATCCTAGTTCAAGTCTTTTGATGTTTGCTTAATCATTTAATACAACATGGCAGTCCCATTTTACTCTCAAATTTTAATGACATATAGTTGTTGGATTTCATTGTCTATTGTAAAACTTAAAATAGAGCCATAACTATGCACCTAATCATAAAAAACATTAGCATGACCATCCCTATAGAAGATTTAAACATCCAAGATTGGAAAGAAATCTTGTGAAGTTGCCTATTTGTTACTATTGTAGGATTAATTTTTGAAGTAAGAGTTGGGTTTGGAGTAGGAATTAGGTTTTGAGGTGAAATGGCAAATGTACTACCTAGATATGGCTAGAAGAAGGGTTGGATTGTATGGTAAAGTGAGAAGAATTATAAGTAGAATGTCGTGGGTTAAGCCCTCCCACTTTCAAAAGGAAAAAGAAGCACTACCTAAACATGGTCATGGTTCCAAAACCAATGTTTTCAGTATAAAAATAAGCGGTTCCAATTCTTCTAAAAGATGGAATCTAAATCATCCCCTATAGGGATGGTTACGGTTCTTGAACCTCCAGTTGCAGTCTAGTTTCAATTTTGGTTTTATTCTGATTACAGTTCCAAATTCTTCCGGTTACAATCCCGATTCCTTTAGTTATACTTAAACACTTATTTTTATAAAATTAATTCTAAAAAATATGATAATAAATGTATAAAAATAAGAACTTTATTGTATTATCATGTGCAAGGAAAAGAAAAGAGATGCAAATTTTATGAAAGAATGCGTTAGTATTGATTAGATTGGGTTGATCTTGGACTTAAATTATTAATAGGGTCTAGGTTTACTAATGGGATGGGAAAATAGGTTGTTGCGCTAAAATTGGGTCTTTTGGTGTTGAGTGCTAACTATTGATATTAAATTTTAAATTGGCCAAATAGGTTTGAGTAGCAAGTGTTTGTCAAGACAGTAGAACTAAGCCAAAATTAGCAATGAAGGTTCCAACATGCAACAGTGACATTTTGAGAAATGTTAGTAATACATTGATGACGTTTTGAGTAATGTTAGTAATAGGAAGATATAAGTAGAACGGTGTCGTATGGTTAGCTAAGTCAGTTGGGAAAGGCCACGTGACATGTAACAAAAATTAGTTGGCGGTAGTTAGCTCATCCTATTTGTACAAGGCCGATTGGCCAAGAAGGGTATCAGAAGAATAATAGCTGAATTTTCCCTCTTTCCTTTTTTCTCTCTCTACTTCCTCTGCTCTCTGCAATTCCCCTTTCATCCTCCCAATCATTCCTTCTCAGCTCTTCCGAGCTCCATCTTCTCCAATTTAAGGTTATGATATTAGGACCCTGACAAGTGGTATCAGAGTTTGTCGAATCCTTGGAACTGAGCAACAATGGCAGAGAGTACCAGATTCAAGACATTGGAGGAACAGATAAAAAAGATTTCAAACTCCAGGAGGTGGTAGAAGGTCTACAGGTTTCGTACCACCAGCAATAGCAGCTTCACAAGGAGTTGCAAGCTAAATTGGAAGAAAACAATAGAAGAATGGAAGATCTGGTAGCAGGAATGAAACAAGAGTTTAGTGCCTTCATGAAGGTGATGCTGGAAAAAGAGAAGCTGAGTTCTGAACCTGGAAGAATCCTGAGTGATCAACCACCACTGTTGCCGACACCACCACCTAGTCAGAGGCTGCAAGTTGGATTGGAAGGTTTTAGGACTGGAAGAAGAGAGACAAATAAGGTCCTGATTCTGAACCCACCCAAAATTGATCTACCCCTATTTTCTGGGGAAAATCCAAGGGAATGGATCTGAAAGTGCAACAAGTATTATGTGAACTACCAAATTCCTGAGGAATAGAAGGTGGAAGTAATCGAGATGTATTTTGAATGCAGGGTGGACAGGTGGTTCCAAGGAGTAAAAGTAGAGAAACTTGAAATCACATGGTAGATGTTTGAAGAATTATTCTGTAAGAGGTTCGATAACAAGGCAGGTAAGGATGTTGTGGAGGAATTCAACAAATTGCACCAAGTAGGGAAGGTTGAAGAGTATCAGGAAAAGTTTGTGGAGCTCAAAGTTCTTATGATAGTGAAGAATTCACACCTGAGTGAAGAATATTTCATATCTAGATTCATCAGTGGGTTGAAGGATGAAATCAAGACTATGATCAAGATGCTGAGGCCTACATCCTTGTCTGAGGCTTTTGAATTAGCTATATTACAAGAAAATGCACTGAACCTGCAATCCAGAATTCCTGGGAAAAGCATGAGAACGACCTCAGAGAATAGGTTTGGAATTTCCAAAAGTTCCTCTCAACAGTTGAGCCACAGTTCACACTACAAGGTACCACCTATTAATTCATTCAAGATTACTCACTTCAAAGGCAGATCTATTTCAACTACTGAAGCAGAACCAAAGAGAATCTTAGCACAAGAAATACAGTATAGAAGGAACAATGGACTATGCTTCAAGTGTGGAGAGAAGTTTGGGCACGGCCATCAGTGCAAACTTGGCCATCTGAACTTCCTGATCAATGATGAGAAAGAAGACTCTGAATTTGAAGATGCATCGGGAGAGCAAGATGAAACCACAGGGAATCCAGGGCAGATCATGGAAATGTCCCTACACACACTGTCTGAGGCACTAAAAAGGAAAACAATCACACTGGTAGGAAGACTGGATGGAGAGGAAATGCTGATACTGGTGGACACAGGCAGCTCTGATAGTTACATTAACAGTGAGAAGGTAATTGCCTTTGATATCCCTTATAAATTAGTCAATCCTTTCTCTGTGATTATGGGGAATGAGGCATGTGTAACCAGTAAGGCAGTGTGTCCTAAGGTGGTCTAGGGAATTAATCAACATAGGTTCTGCTTTGACCTCAAAGTGATGGATCTAAGTGGCTGGGACATAATTCTTGGGGTGGACTGGATGACTTAGTTTAGTCTATCACTTTTGATTTCCACAAGTTGACTATCTCCTTGCAAGATCAAAGGGAAGCAGTACACTTGCATGGCCAAGCTGAAGACTGTGACTTAGATCTCATCAGGGGAAGTGACTTGAGAACTTTTATTGAATATAAGAAGCAGTTATGCATGACCATGAGATTAGCACAAGGTGATCAGGTGCAGAAAAATGACATTCTTGTAGGAGTCCAGAGTATTATTGAAGAATTTACAGATGTGTTTGTAGCACCCACTGAGTTACCACCAACAAGGAGTATAGACCATGAGATTCTACTAAAACCTGAATCTCAACCCTTCAAGATGAAGCCTTACAGATACCCTCACTCTCAAAAGGGAGAAATTGAACAACAGGTTAAGGATATGTTGCAGCATGGGATAATAATTCATAGTAACAGTCCCTTTGCTTCACCAGTTCTGCTAGTTAAGAAGAAGGAAGGGACCTAGCATTTCTGTGTAGACTACAGAAGATTGAATGAGATTACCATCAAGGACAGGTACCCCATACCCAATGTAGATGAACTGATCAATGAGCTGGCAGGATCCAAATATAAATCAAAGTTGGACCTCACTTCAGGCTACCACCAAATCAGGGTTAAGCCTAAGGATACCTACAAAACTACTTTTCAAACCCACTGTGGTCACTATGAGTTCCTAGTAATGCCTTTTGGGCTGACAAACGCCCCAGCCACATTTCAGGCTCTCATGAATAAGATATTTCAGCCTTACCTGCGAAAATTTGTTCTAGTCTTTTTTTATGATATCCTGATTTATAGTCCTACATTAGAGCTGCACCAGCAACATCTGAGGATAGTCTTATCAATCTTGAGAGAACACAAGCTATTTGCAAAACGTTCCAAGTGTTCATTTGCACAGTTAACAGTGGACTACCTTGGCCACACTACAACAGAAGAAGGGGTGTCAATGAACAGGTCAAAGATTGATAGTATTCTAAGATGGCCAATTCCAAGAACAGTGAAAGAATTAAGGGGATTCCTGGGGTTGACAGGGTATTGTAGAAGGTTTATCAAGCATTATGGCATCATCTGCAAACCCCTTACTAAATTACTGAGAAAGGACAGCTTTACATGGAGCTTAGAGGCTCAAGAGGCCTTCCTTGCACTAAAACACATAATGTGCACTGCCCCTGTTCTAAAACTACCAGATTTCCAAAAACCATTTACCATTGAAACTGATACCAGTGGAGGGGGAATTGGAGCAGTGTTGATGCAAGAGGGACATCCCATAGCTTTCCTTAGCAAGGCCTTGTCTCCTAAAAACTTGGGACTATCAGCTTATGAGAAGGAGTTGCTGGCCTTTGTGTTAGCAATAACTAAATGGAGGCATTACCTGGTGGGATATCACTTTGTCATCAAGACTGATCATCAGTCATTAAAGTATCTGTTGGATCAGAAACTTACAACTACACTGCAACACAAGTGGTTAACCAAGCTGTTGGGTCTTGACAAAGGGGAGTGGAAAATAAGGTGGCAGATGCCTTGTCCAGATTGCATAAAGGAGGGCAACATAACACCACTCCTACAGGGTCATGTCTAGGATTGTCAACAGTTAAACCAAACTGGGTACATGAACTTCAGGAAAGCCACTCATCAAATGCTCACTGCAAGGATATCATCTCTCAGTTGCTCCTAGATCCTAACTCTCAACCAAGGTATGAGTGGAACAATGATTTGCTGAAGTACAATGGTAAAATCTATGTGGGGTCAACTACTGGGTGGCCACTCTTTTGCTGTGGGTGGCCACTCAGGTCAAAGGGGATATTGGCAGAGGATTAAATCCCTCTTCTATTGGCCAACAATGAAACAGGAGGTTATTCAGTTCATACAAGCCTGTGATATCTGTCAAAGATACAAATCTGAGCATGTGCACCTGCCTGGCCTGCTACAACCATTGCCTGTCCTTCGCTTAGCATGGACACATTTGACAATGGATTTCATAGAGAGTTTACCAAAATTACAGGGTTATGATACTATAATGGTGGTCATTGATAGGCTGACCAAGGTGGGACACTTCATAGCACTAGCTCATCCATTTTCTGCCAAACAAGTGGCTCAACTCTTCTTAGACAGCATTTTCAAACTGCACGGGCTACCAAAATCCATTGTCACTGATAGAGATAGAATCTTCACCAGCACATTTTGGCAGGAATTGTTCAAATTAGTGGGGACTAACTTGCACTATAGCTCAGCTTACCACCCTCAGTCAGACGGGCAAAGTGAAAAACTAAATCAATGTGTTGAATCTTATCCAAGGTGTATGATAGGAGAATTTCCAAATCATTAGAGCAGATGGCTGGCAATGGTAGAATGGTGGTACAATTCGTCTTACCACTCCAATTTGCAGCTAACTCCATTTGAGGCCTTATATGGCTATAAACCTGTTCCCCTACCACTAGGTCCCTACTTAGACACCATTATACCTGCAGCAACTCAGCTCCTTCAGGAAAGAGTATGAATTTCTAGTACTCTCAGAGACCACTTAACTAAGGCTGAACAAAGGATGAAGTTCTTTGCTAATCAGCAGCACACTAAACGTTCTTTTGAAGTAGGAGACTGGGTCTTCCTCAAGCTACAGCCCTATAGACAGCAAATAGTTGCCATCAGGAAATGTCTTAAACTTGCTGCCAGGTTCAATGGACCTTTCCAGGTGGAAGCCAAGGTAGGATCAATGGCATACCGTCTCAGGTTGCCTGCAGGGGCCAAAATTCACCCTGTGTTCCATGTCTCCCTGTTGAAGAAAAAGATTGGGACAATACAACAAGTGACAGAGGCTTTGCCAGAGTTTGATAGTACAGATCAATGTCCTTTGCAGCCAGAGGCCGTGTTACAAAGGAGAGCCATTATGCGCAATGGACAACCAGTTATTCAGCTCTTAATCAAATAGTGTCAATTGGGAGCTGAGGAAGCATCTTGGGAAGACAAGGAATTCATCCACTCTCAATTTGCTCACTTCCAGTCTTGAGGACAAGACTTTCCTTTTTGCGGGAGGCAATGTCAGGACAGTAGAACTAAGCCAAAATTAGCAATGGAGGTTTCAACATGCAACGGTGACGTTTTGAGAAATGTTAGTAATACAACGATGACGTTTTAAGTAATGTTAGTAATAGGAAGATATAAGTAGAACAGTGTCGTATGGTTAGCTAAGTCAGTTGGGAAAGGCCACGTGACATGTAACAGAAATTAGTTGGCGGTAGTTAGCTCATCCTCTTTGTACAAGGCCGATTGGCCAAGAAGGGCATCAGAAGAATAATAACTGAATTTTCCCTCTTTCCTTCTTTCTCTCTCTACTTCCTCTGCTCTCTACAATTCCCCTTTCATTCTCCCAATCTTTCCTTCTCAGCTCTTCCGAGCTCCATCTTCTCCAATTTAGGGTTATGATAGTAGGACCTTGACAGTGTTTTTTAGATGGTTTGAACCAATTCTAAATTACTTATTCCAGTTTTGGTTCAACTTTTTGATGAACTTGAACTTAAACCTTTAGTCACGGTTATAATTTCAATTCCAATTCAACAAATACTAGTCCGATATCGATCCTATTTCAGTTCAAATATGAACAATGGTTACCCCTAGTTCTACCTTCTCTTAATTAACAAATTCCCCTTGACGAAAGGCATTAGCTAACTGAAATTGATGTAGACTTGGATTTAAATCTATTGCTTCCTTGAAAAACAAGTTGAAATTTTGGTTTAAAAATAGAATGGAGAATTAATTGAGAAATTGGTTGGGTAAAGAGGCCATACATTTTCATTATTTTTTTTTCTTTTTTGGAAGAAATACATTTTCGTTATCTAACATCGATGAGAAGTCCACTAACGATAAGTTACAATAAAGCTATTCATTTTATATGTGATAATTCCATTATCGGTTCCAATAAGTCCTTTATAATAAAATCACCATCCAACATGTAATAGCTCGGCCATACATGACTCCTTATATTCCTCATCCAATTGTTGTTGGGCAATTTGAATTAGGCTTGTCAATGGGTCGAATTCGGGTCGAAATAGAAAATTTCGGACTCGAATCCATTTTAATGTAGTAGACTCAGACCCGACTCGTATACCCAATGGATCTTGAGTTTAAAGTCCCAGGTCGAGTCCGAGTCTACCTGAAAAGAAAAGGCCCAACAAAAATAAGATCTGGAACTACCTACATATTAAGAAGTTTGCAAAAATGAATTACAATCTTTCCAAAATTAAATCCAAAACCAATCACAAATCAATCTCCAAACTTAAACAAATCAAATTATAAAGTTAAATCATAAATAACTCGCAATAGTCAATTCAAAACCAACCACAAATCAATCTATAAAGTTATTACTAAATTGTTAGTTTGGTAAAAGAATATATTTAGAAATATTAGTATTTTATAATTATTAATATATTGTTCGGGTTCAGGTTGGAATCCTATATTCCCTATCCAACTCACTTTTTTGTTAGAATAAATGGGTACGGATTCAGATCCAGATATTGCAATTATTTCTCAACCCGTACCCAGAAAAAATTATCGAGTCCAGGTCAAGTTCGGGTCCAAACCCGACCCATTAATAGCCCTAACCTGAATCAACAGGAATGCAATTGTCACAAAAATGTACCAACTTATGCTGTGGGAGGTCTCTTGGGCCTGAAAGTTTTGCAGATGTGAGGTCTCTCAGGTAATTTTTTTCCCTTAATTTTAAGACATCGCATTTGTTAAATGCAAACTTACTGTGTTCGCATTTGACAAATGTGATGACCATTTGGCGGAATTCTACACTTAAAAAACCCCTTTTGTAGAAAAAATTAGTGATTGAGAAATTTGCCAATTGATGATGCACTGTGCAAGTTCAATGTTTATGAACCTTCTAAATGCTTTTGTTGTGGGAATGACGTTGATGTTGAAATTTTGGAGCATATTTTTTCAAAGGGCCAAGTAGTTTCGGTTGTGTGCAAATTTTTTGAGGTGCCATTAGGGATTGATTCAGCAAGAGTCAATGACAGAACCAAGGGGTGCCCTCCCTGAGTTTTGAAAATTTTAATTCATAGTGTGTAAATATATGTGTAAAATAAAGTTGTGTGACAGCCCCACCTTCCCCTAAGGCGAACCAAAGGGGTTAGCGGACTGCCTGCCCAGCTCTCGCCAGGACTAACAGTTCCGTTTACGTCGATCTATTACGTTCCGGAACTTACCATAGCGCGCAAACAAGTCAAAATCACAAACAATAAAAAACGAAAATCGAAGCCGAAATTTATCCAAACCACGGCCAAGCATATATATACATTGGAAATCAACATTTACAAGCCAAACGGCAAACCAAGATATTCGTCTAGTTCATACATGTACCAAAAGCCAGTTACACACCAAACATTGGTGGAAACAAAACACTTAGGTTTTTTTCCCACAAGGAGCTATTCAAAAAATACATGTACAAGAGCTCAACTTGTCATCCAACTATCAAAATCTTTTCCAAAAGTTTCATTTTCCTGTAAGGAAAACAAATGACACGGAATGAGCTAAAGCCCAGTGAGCAACTATCACAATAGCAGTTAAGATCACATAAGCATAACTATTCAATTCAAGTATGCAATTCCGAAATAAAGCAAATCAGTGAAAGGATACGGTCGGCTCTCAAGAGTCCATTTCCACGCTTGCAATCTTGATCCAACCTCATTGACCCTCCGTCAATTTTAAAAGAATAACCAACCGTAGACAACTCTTTACTCCCATTCCTTCCACCCAACATTCCCCAACCGGGCCCGCACTCCATTCAGTCATTTTGGTAATACTCGAGTTTACCGGAACCGAGAGTCTCATTACTACAAGGTTCCTCAGTACAGTCCCCGTGGCATGACAATTTTCACGACCAAGCCCTCGCCGGCTCGATCCAATTGACTACCAAACGGGGTTGAGCTCAGTAATACAGTAAGGTCGTTGGACAATCGTCCAAACGACACCAATTCAGTTTCCATGAAATGGAATTCACCAACCAATATATCAAGTTCAGTAATGCAGTAAAACGGTAGCCAATCAGTGATACTATCAAAAGGGGTGAGGGCGGTCAAGTACACCCTCACCTTAACCAATTCCAATATCCAAGTAAGCCTTCAAGGCATCACATATACATTTAGCAAAGCCACATAGTAACAATTAAGTGAGTAGTATACTCACCAAGCAAGAAAGTGGTGTTTCATACACCGTGGTCACCAAGACGTCGTGAGCTACCGTCACGTCCTAAAACATGTAACACATACAATGAGACTCGATAACGAGTCATAAAACAACGCCAATCACAACCCAATAGAGTTTCATATACATAACTAAGCATGATAGCAAACCAGAAATTAGAAGTAGCATTAGTCTTGGCCCCAAATAGAAAAACTGTTTTGCCCTTATTATGCGGTAATGGCGTAAAATTCACTACGGTTATCGGATGGGGGTGTAAGACCCACCATTTCGAAGCTATGAAACAGGGCTACAACAATGTAGAAGGCCTCTCAGTCCAAATCCTAGCACAACTAGGTCAAAAATGCAGAAAACCCAGCCAGAACCGCAATTGCAGGTTCCCAAATCACACAAACCTGTAATACGTCTATCTCAGCCTACACAGGTCCAATTGCATTGATTCCAAAGGCACATGAAAGCTAAGACATCAAGCTACATTTCATCAGAAGACACCAGCAACAGAATCCAAACCAATTCCAGTAAAAACAGACAATTCCTATCTCAGTTCGGACATTCTGTTCACCAAAAACAGCAACAGTAAAAACGGCATAACTCACTCTATACTACTCCAAATGCCCTGAAATTTTGCAGGCACTTCATACTCATCAATACCTACAACTTTCATATTTTGAGCAAAGTCCAATTCGGCCTATATCTATGACCTAAAATTTCGGACAGATTAGGGGTTCATGAACCCTAACTTTTCACATTTCATTCCAAATCCAAAATTGGTTGCATTTAACCACAATTCACACCTACTAGAGCCAAAGCCCCTTATTACCAACCATCATACTAGTCCAAAACATCAAAATCATATGAAACCAGAAAATTCATCATAAAATGGAAAACTTCACCAAAACTCTTCAAATCAAGAAATAAATCACATTTTCCAACACTCAAGCCACTTCTAAGCATAATATAACCATCATTAGGTGTAGTAGGGGGGTTCAAGCATCACTTACCAAGTAGCAAGAGAGAGAGAGATGTTGGCCACCTTAGAGCTTCAAATAAACTTCACTAATACACTTACTATCACTAGAAGAAAGGTTTTTATGGAGTAGAATCTAATCTAGGCTTTTGTTTGTAGAAGATTGAAGCATATGGAAGCTTGAAAGTTGAAGAATTTCCTTCCTTCTTTGCTCAAGGAGAACCGGCCACAAGGAGCGAAAAATGGTGAGTTTTGTGCAATTTTTGATATTTAATCCTTTGGTCAAAAAAAGTCAAGAAAGTGAATAGTGTTTCTTAAAGTCCAACTAATGAGAAGATGACACTTGTCACCTCATTAAATGCATTCTTATCTTTCTTTTTCCCTCTCACATCAATCACTTCACACATTCTACTTATCTCTTGACACCCGATAAATTTTACACAGTATCCGAAACTTAACCTTATTGGCCGAATTTTTCCGCACTATTCGCACTAGTGGGTCCCACGTCCACTATTTACTCTTAATTTTCTAAAAACTCTCCAATACTAGAAAAATCATCTTAAAACTATAAATACGTATAAAATCTACCAGAAAATATTTCTAAGCCCGAAAATGCAAAAATATAAGCAATTAAGGGGTAATAAACCCTAGGAAAATAATTAGGGTTTTACCGGTTCTCACAAGTTGGCCCCCTCATTTTTATAATTTTAGATTGTATTATGAGTTTATATATATATATATTTATTAGCCACCTTTAAATCAATTTTTTTTCTTCAAAAAATTTATGTATTTTTTATTGTGCTAATTATTTAACTTTTAAAAAAATTAAATATATAATTTGATGATCCATAGTAAATTGATCCAATTTGATATATTATAATGAAAGACCCAATTCATAATTATCAATGGGTTAAAACAAAAATAATTACTTTATTGGCCCATATATAAATATACAATTTAACCCAAATGATTAAACTTGTTTTCACTTTTCTTGTATCAACTGCAACTACAGAATGTGCGCTTTTAATTATGAAGAAAATCAAGACCAAACTTCAAAACAAGTTGGTAGATAATTTTTTGAACGTATCTAACTGTGTACAAAGAAAAGGAAGTTATTGAAAAATTTAGCAATAATTCAATCATAGAGGAATTTAGTTCTATGAAAGAATGAAATATCAATTTATTTTTAAGAAAAGAAGTTGAAATTTCAAGGTACGTTGGCATAACTTTTATCTTTTTTAATTGAAAATAGTTATATTTATATTGCATAGTTTTTTTCTTTTTTTGCACAGATGACATATTGGAGCATCTTCTCATAATGTGCAACTTGGGTGGTTTGTGATTTTTAAGACATTTAATCAAAGGTTATTTCTTGTCTTAGTTTTCATTATGATTATGTTACATATTTATGAAATAGACATACCTTTATAATTAAAGTTAATATTTCATACTTTTAGATGTCATATATTTAAATAGATGGAAATTATTTTGAACATATTAAGATAATTTTGTTAGGAAAAATTTTGGCTTCCCAGGAAAAAAATCCTAGCTCCATCACATAAGGAGTTTTAGTGCATGCTTGTTGTCAAACTTAGTGGTTTCATCATGATACGAAATATGGGCCGCTTATGGGCCATGTTTTGGGCTGCAAGAAATTGAATCTTTTAGTAATAGTTAGTAGTTTATTTTCTAGATTTCTATTTTATTTGCTAGGAATAAATTCGGTCCAAGACCTCATGTTGAGTTTGATCCGATTTATAGAGTCTAGGCTCACTATAACTTAAGTTGGTTAATTAGCTTTTATTGGGTTATGTTGGGCCAGCTTAAAGCCTTCATTGGATCGATTATAAGTGTGACACCCCGAAAAGAATGAGTGTGAGAACCCGGAAATTTTCTAATTTTCTAGGGTTTATTTTATTTAATCACCCGTCTTTTCTACAGTTTCTTTATTAGAAAAATTCCCCAGATAAAGTTTATGAGCAAAGACAGTTTTAAAATGATTTTTCTAGTATCAGTTAGTTTTTGAGAAATTAAGAGCGTATTTTGGACGTGGGACCCGCTAGTGCGGTAAATGCATTATATTTTTGACAACTTATTGGAAATTTGTATTAAGTGATATTATTTTACAAAGTGTTAAGATATTTGTATTGGAGAGACAAAAAGATAAGTTTTAAACCTAAAGGTGACAAGTGTCACCATAAGATTTAGTCTTGAGTTTGACTACTATTCATAACTTTACCATTTAAGTAAAATTGACCAAAAACTCTCCAAATTTCAAAGCTTCTTGGCCGAACCTCTTCCTACAAGAAAAGAAAGAAAAGCTTCCAAGTTTCTTGCTCCAATCTTGCCCAATCTCACAAACTAACCGTTTAATCTTGAATTCCTTCCATAAAACCTCTTAGTTTAGTGCTTGTAAGGTGATTAGTGGAGTTGTTGGGAGGATTAAGGTGCCAAGTTGTTCCTTTTCTTGCATTTCAAGGTGAGTTATGAAGAACCACTCTCCTCCCTCTAATGATGCTTAAATCATGCTTAGTGGTAGTATGAGATGCAATTTTATGGATTATTTCTTGATTTATGGTTGAATTGATGAAGTTTTATAATTTTTGGGGATTTTTCTGTTTTAATATGAACATGATTGTGTGGCTATATATGATGATTGGAAATGATGTTTAAGGACTCTATGAGGTCGAAAAAGTGGTTAATTGCAAACAATTTCTGTTTTGGAAGAAATCTTGGAATGTTAGGGTTTGATGTTCTTCATTCTGCCTGAATTTGTAGCTCCTAGTTAGAGGCCTAATTGGCCTTGGATTAAAACATGAAAGTTGTAGGGAATGACATTTTGGAGGTGCCTACAAAATTTCAGGTCAATCGGAGGAGCGTATCTTGTAAAAAGTCGAAATTACCCTTGCTGTTCTGGTTTTACCCGAATTTGAGAATTGCTTCTGTAATGGGTTATTTTGGTTGGGAATGCTTCGGAATCGGTTGTTGAGGCCTTCTGATGAAATTTAACCCTGTTTCTTAGATTTCATCTGGTTTTGGAATTTCTGGATTTGGACTTGGAGAGCCTGAGTTATGATGTTTCCGCTAGAATGCGTTCTGTGAATCTGTTTTTGTGATTCTGGTATGGTATCTTGCATTTTTGACCTGGTTACACTCGAAACTGGGTTGAGTGACCTTCTGTAATATTGTAGCCCTGTCTCTTAGCTTCGAAACGGTGGGTCTTGTACCTTCATCCGACCATTGTAGTTCCATTGGTGCCATTACCGCAAAATGACATCAAAAACTGTTTTTCTGGTTTTGAGCTTAACTTTCATTTCCGGACTTTTCCCTAGCTTGACTTGTACTAGTACTACTTGGAGCTTGCTGAATGGCTATTGGCTGAACTTGTTGTTGTGTGTGTACCTTTGGGTTGGAATGAGGAAATAATGAAGCCATGATGGCTGGAAAAGTTAGCAAATTCAGGGGAAGTGCTGTCCGAACTTTGAAGGAATTTGTTTGCATTGAGTTTGTGATCTAAGACTCGGATTTGAGCAAGGCAATGTTATATGCTGGATGATTTCTGAGCCGTGGAGGTGAGTGACCCTAAACTATTTCCAAAGTACTTGTGAAATGTTTCTTGCATTATGTACTCGATTGCATATCATGCGTGCTTGCATGTGACTTCATGACATGATTTGGCTTCAATGAGTTCTGGGAAAGTCTTGTGCTAGACACCAACGTCTTCACTCTGTTTATGGTTCATGTTCATGTTTATCTGGAGCTCAAGAAAGGGCTCCCTCTTAATGTTAATGTTAATATTAAATGATCTATTTGAGCGTTGAGTGTTCAAGTGCTATGATTTCCCTGGCTCACGAGAGCACTAAACGAACATTTGATCTCTGAATCATGACATCATCGAAATGATCGAAATGCAACATTGTGAAATATATTTGTTTAATGATTTTACTGGTTACTCGCTGAGCTTCTAGCTCACCCCAAAAATATTTTATTCCCCTCCATAGGGCTCAAGGCGAAGGAAGGACTTGTAGTACTTGTGCACGTGACTGGATGGCCTATGTATTGTATAATTTGGATTTGGAAATCATTTTATGTATAGTTGGGAATTATTTCCGCTTTGCTTTTGACATGTAATTATTGGAGAATTTGATGTAATATTTGAGGTTTATTCTTGTAATTTATTTGAGGATTGTAGTGAACGACTGAGTCCCGGCGAGAGCTGGGCAGGCAGCCCGCCGAACCCTCTGGTTCGCCTTAGGGGGAGGTGGGGCTGTCACAATAAGCTGACCATTAGATAGTGGATTTGAGTAGTGGAATCGGGCCAAAGCCCTACCCTAGCCGAGTTAGGGTTTTCAAGTCACTTTAGGTTTTCAAGTTGCATGGCTATATATAGCCAAGGCAAGAGACCTTCATAGGCAGTTTTTGAAGATCAATAAAATTGTGAGTTTTCACTTTTCTCTTTCCAAGAGAGCCTCTTTGAATACTTGAGAATCTTCTCAAGTTATTCACCCGAACTTATCAATCGAGTATCTCCTTGATTGTGGCGTTCTACTACCTCCAATTTGGTTCGTTAATTCGAGTAGTTATGGGTTGAGATAATATCAAAATTGTTCGTGACTTCTAGGGATTAGTTGGGTCAAATTTCCGCTGCCTAAGCCATGGTGTTTTGGTTGTCTAGATCGGGGTTTCACATCATCTGGTATCAGAGCTTCGGCTCTTGTTTCAGGTTAACATCCTTTTGTTTTCTATTTATTTTTCTAACAAAACCCTAGCCACCTTTTGATTTAAAAGAAACAAAAAAATTTTTGATTCTTGTTTTCTTGATTTTATCACTTGAGTCTAACCTACCCTGTGATTGATCGAGGTTGAAATTTTGTGGTGTGATTACGTTCTTGAAAACAGGTTTTTCAAGGATTTAACTCCCATTAAATTTTTTCCAAGTGAAATCGTAACCTTGTGTCGAGTCGTCAAAAAAAAAAAAAAAGTACTGTAGCATCGTACTGTTCATCGCTACTGTAGCGGTACTATTCATCCCAAAAAAAAATTTATAACTTGTGTTTCTTTCTTATTTTGGTGTCTTGTTATATTGTTCTTGAAGTTTTGTGTTGGTTTAGAGTCAAAAAAAAAAAAATCCAGCCGCTAGGGTTTTGTGCCGTCGTTGTGTTCTTGTATCTTGTTTCTTGCATGCAATCTGTCTTGTCATCTCTTGCTACTGTTTTGACTAGATCTTAGTCTTTTCATTGTTTTGTTGAGTCGTTCTGGTTGTGTAAAGCAACCACCAAAAGAAAAAGAAAAGAAAAGAAAAGAAACACATGCAAGAGGCGAAAACAAAATTCTGGTCGCTAGTTGTTTCTTAATACCGAAGTGTTTTGAACAAGAGGGCTGGGAATATTGTTTTGTTTTGCATAAAAAGGCTGATTACAATAGTTCTTGAATTCTTGATAACCTTACCTTGCTTCTTGGAACTCTTGATACATATCTTGATAAGGGGGATTGATACTTGAAATCTTGAAACTAAACAAACCTCCATTCTTGATCTTGAGTTGCGGCTGACCTTTGTACAAACACCACACAAAAATCTTGTGTTTTGAAGGTGGGATTTGAAATTCAAAAGAAAGAAAAGCATTCTGGTTGCACAAAAAAAAAAGAGAAAGAAAGAAAGAGGAACCAGAGTTGGATCACAAGAAATAAGAAACCTTCTTGAAATAGGCAACCTTCTTGACAAAGGAAACCCAAACCGCCTTGGATTTGCTAGGGCAAACCCTAGCCACCACCAAAGCTGTCCACTTCAGACTTCCCTTGCTTGAATTGGGGAAACCAGCCGCCAACACCAAAACACCCATAACCCAAAATCACCCAAGAAACATTGATCCCAACTTCCAAAGAAAATTCGGCCGCATGCAAAAAGTGGGTAAAGTCCTTCTAGGATTCTAAATTTCCGCCATCTTGTTCTTGTGTCAATCGAACCTTGCGTTCTGTCCACACCACAAATTGGTATCTTGAGTCATTTTTGCAGATTGCTAAAAGTGTCCAAAAGGAGTCCGTCCTGATCTAGTCTTAGAGTCCTTGTCGAAGTCAAACTTCCCCAACATTTGAGTCACCCTTTTGCGGACTAAATCAGAAAAAAATTCCAGAAAAAATTCTTGCTTGTATAATTGCTGTTTTGAGTCATCATTTAGTCTTCAAATTTCCAGATTCTCATACACCACTTTTGGGGACAAACTTGGTTGACGTTTGGTTGAACTACTTGAGGGAAATTTCTGATTTCTTCAAGGGGGCAATCAAGGGATTTGAAAGTGAATGGTGAGATCATTAGAGTGTTTTTAAACACTTGAGCAAAACACGAGGTGAGCGAAACACGTAAGGGAGCGAGTGAGGACTGTTCTACTAATTTTTGTTGAGTTTTGCAGGTAATAAAAGTATGAGACAAATGAATGCTCAACTGGAGCTTCACCATCTTGTGCCTAAAGGAGTAAATACTGTGGCATTACGTGAGATAACTGAGCAATTGGAAATCATCAAAGCTCAAAAAAATGATTGGTTTTATACACGTTGCCATATCAAGGATAAAGTTTGCAGCTTAGCCATTGATAAGGGTTGTGAAGTTAGTCTCGCAAGTACTGTCTTGGTTGAGAAATTGAATCTTCCAACCATTGATCATCTTCGACCTTACAAGTTGCAAAGTGATAGTGGTGATATTTGGATTACTAAGCACACACTTGTTCCTTTTCGTATTGGTCAATACGTGGATGAGGTGTTGTGTGATGTGGTTCCCATTCAAGTGACGCATGTGCTGTTGGGACAATGGTGGATGTTTAATCGAGAAGTCAAATATGATGGATATACTAATAAGTATTCATTCACATTTAATGGCCGTCGTACCAGGCTTGTGTCGCTTAACTCTAAGCAACTTTGTATTGATCTAACATACATGAAGAGTGAGCATGAACGTTATAGTATGAAGAAAGAGCTGGAGGAGAGAATTGTGACTGAAGAGGTAAAATTCGAGGGAGTTGAAAAGGAGAAAGAGGTTGAGAATAATGAGGGGGAAAAGTCAGCTAATGAGCATGAAAAAGAGATTAAAAATTCTAAGAGTAAGCTGATTGTGAGAAAGGATGTGAGATCATATGTTTTTTCTAACGATCTTGACTCTACTTTGTTTAGTGTTTCTACTTTTATGCAGGTTAAGCAAGGAAAAATTGAGTTGATCTTGGCATGTTCTATGCCTAAATCCATTGGTGAATATCAAACTTTTCATGGAGTTTGCACCTTAAGTGTTGTCTCTCTTTGTCATCCACTGATGTTCAACGTCAACCATGAGCCTGATTTGCTTGTTGGGAGGAATAATGAAGTTTCAGAGGGAGTCTCTACACTTGAAACTTGTTATAAATTTCCTTCTTATTTTGTTGGTGACAATCCTTTCCTCATTGGTCCAAATTCTGATTCCTTACAACCTGGTTTTATTCTTCAATTTGAGGGTTCAAAAGCTACCTATCTCGATCTTGTTCCATTTGTGCAAGATAGGCCATACCCACAACAACTTGCAATGAATTTTATAACTTTGCACAATCATGTCCGAGACTTTTCTAACCTGATTGAGCATCACTATGAAGATCCTTATCTTGTGAATGTGAATGGTAAGCTGTCAAGTGATTTTATACCTACAAATTCTAATCGTGTGATTTATTGTGTAGGTCCAAATTCGACCATTCATGACACAATGCTGATTAGAGAGCTTTGGAGTGGTTGGAGTAAAGCCTTGAGTTTTCCATGGCGGATTGTGAGCATTTTCAAGCTAACCAAGAGACATGTGCAGCGAATTACAATAATCACGACGTATGCAAGTATCATCCATTCTAAGAGAGCCAATATGTGGAGATTTGAAGTTTCATACTGCCAACTCTTGTAGTACCATTCATTTCCAAACACGATTTGAGGACAAATTTTTTTTTAAGAGGAGGGGAATGATACGAAATATGGGCCGCTTATGGGCCATGTTTTGGGCTGCAAGAGATTGAATCTTTTAGTAATAGTTAGTAGTTTATTTTCTAGATTTCTATTTTATTTGCTAGGAATAAATTCGGTCCAAGACCTCATGTTGAGTTGGATCCGATTTATAGAGTCTAGGCTCACTATAACTTAAGTTAGTTAATTAGCTTTTATTGGGTTATGTTGGGCCAGCTTAAAGCCTTCATTGGATCGATTATAAGCTGACCATTAGATAGTGGATTTGAGTAGTGGAATCGGGCCAAAGGCCTAGCCTAGCCGAGTTAGGGTTTTCAAGTCACTTTAGGTTTTCAAGTTGTATGGCTATATATAGCCAAGGCAAGAGACCTTCATAGGCAGTTTTTGAAGATCAATAAAATTGTGAGTTTTCACTTTTCTCTTTCCAAGAGAGCCTCTTTGAATACTTGAGAATCTTCTCAAGTTATTCACCCGAACTTATCAATCGAGTATCTCCTTGATTGTGGCGTTCTACTACCTCCAATTTGGTTCGTTAATTCGAGTAGTTACGGGTTGAGATAATATCAAAATTGTTCGTGACTTCTAGGGATTAGTTGGGTCAAATTTCCGCTGCCTAAGCCATGGTGTTTTGGTTGTCTAGATCGGGGCTTCACATCACATCAAGTTAAGGGTTTAGCTATGCATTGCATTCTCAGGGTTACACCAACTTTGATCCTCTAGTGTTTGTGGCTTGCCAGGAATCATTGAAGGTTTCAAGGTAGAACTGTTAGTGCTGCTCAGGTTTGTTATTCTATGGTTCTTGACTTGTCCTCGTTGTGTATGATTAAATATCCTACCTTGTTTGGATTTCCTACTGATTGGAATGATATCCTTAAAATTTTAACCAAGAGAAGGATTCGGGTGTTTTCTAGAATTGTTAGGTGGGAATTTCCTACTCTAGGTTTTGTAAAGTTAAATTCGGATGGTTCTGCAAGCTCTTTTGATAATGTAAGTAGAGGGAGAGGAATATTTAGGGATGAAGTTGGCTCTCTATTGTTCTATTTCTCAAACTTCTTTAGAAAATCTGATTCAAAGCTGAAGCTCGTGCGTTGCTCACTAGATTGCAGCTTTGTCAACAATTTGGGTTTATAAACTTGCGTGTTGGGATTGATTCACTTGTTGTGGTAGCTATCGTACTTTGGCAAAATTTCAGTGCCGCTTAATATTCAGTTCATTGTTATAGAGATTTTTCGAATATTGCCCCCAACTACACATCCTGTGTGAGGACCCGAATTTTCTTATTTTTATTTTATTTTTCTGGCTTAATTAATTATTTACTCACCCGTTTTCCCTGAATAATTTATTTCAATCATTTTAAACTTATTTATATGGAATAATGTCTCAATTATATTTTTAACATGTCTCGTTAGTAAAATTAATTTTTCTAGGGCTCGTTTAGCGAGAAATAAGGAGTATACAATTTTCGAGACTATGTTCGATCCGGAAGTACATTAGTTTTGAAAAATTAAGAATGATCCATAGTAGATTAAGAAAAGTTAATTGAGAAATTATATGTGAGTTAAAGTTTAAGTTTATACCGTGCGCGCGTCGAAAGTTTTTTGAAAGACGCGTTAGTACAATTAATTGGAAATTTGAGGAATTAATGCTAGACTCATGTGAGGACTCATGTTTTTATTTCTAAAATAGTTATTTTCATGGTTATTTACCTTAGTATTAGTTGGTTACATTATCGTTATAAGAATTTCTTAAAAATTGCACTTTACCACGCACAAATTGGAAGTACATGTTTTTGCGCGCGCGATTAATTGAGAGACTTTAGACCTTTATTTTTAGACTATTAAGAGTAAATAATAATAGTATGAATGGAAGTGCATTGGAGGTTTAGTGCACAAGTGAAACAAACTCGAGAGGAATCGGGCACGAAACGCGCGCAAACGCACACTATTGAAGGGTTGACTTTTGGAACATTTTTTGCCACACACTTAAGCTTCCTCAAGAAGCTTTCTCATCAGCAAACACTCTCCTTTCTCTCTCTCTAACAGCCGACCAGCAAGAGGAAGAAGACAACCCAAAATCTCCATCAATTCTTGCTTCATTTCTTCATCAAATCACTCCAAAATTTACACACAACTTGCAAACCACTTGGAGATCAACTCAAGCTAGGAAAGGGGCTTCATTTGCACGGTTTTCTTGGGCTTAAGGTGACCGAAATTTTCTACTTTATTCATCTAAGAAGGTAATCGACGATCAACCTCTTGAATCTTGGTTTATATAAGTTATATTGCACTTGTGAACTCATGGATTCATATGGGTAGCTCTATATTGTTGGAAATCTTGTGAGTGGGCTCTATGAAATCCCACAATGGCTTGATGAACTAATTTGATGAGATTTAATATTATTTAGGTTGGATTAGTACTTAATCTAGTGAAAATAAGTTGTGTTGTGAAAGAAAACTCAAAGGAAGTGAGATGAGCAAAAGTGACGATTCTGCCCCTGTTTTGCCGTGACCCTTAGTACACTTTTTTGTGGTTCAATTGACTTGATTTTGCTGTAAATATCTTGTGTGGGTTGTGTGGAAAGTTTCCACCAAAAATCATCCAATTTGATTGGCCAAAAGTTGAGATTTCGAAAATGTAGTAAAACTGGAAACGTAACCAAAGCCTCTCTGGCAGTGATTTTGTTTCGGCCATAACTCTTTACTCCGACATCAAAATCAAGTACGTTTACAGCATTAGAAAATTGACACTTCCAGTTTTCCAACTGTATAAAATGCATGCCCTAATTCCACCTGAGTGAGCCGTACCAAGATTGTATAGTTGCCTGTTCTGTTTCTCGTCTGTACCGGAAGCCTTGTTCTGAGTTGCGATTTGATGCTCAAATATAAGCTAGTTGTGGATAGAATTTTAAAATGATTCCTTCTAAGAAATTGTAGCCTTATGAATGTAGTTTTCAACGCCACAAACTACGCTCAATTCTGAGTTAAAATGAGTGAGATGTGGCTGGATTTCAGAGCTGTCTTCGTGAAAGAAAACCCTAATTCTGGACTGAGTTATAGCTAATCTTGATTTGGGACTTGTTATTTGAAATCCTTGGTGTTAATCACCTACCAAATGTATTTTGGATGTTTCCTAGACTTTGTCTTCATAAATGAATAATGTTCGAGGAATTTTCATTGGCCAAATGCTTGAGAAAAGGAAAACGAAAGTACAAGGCAGATTTGCCTTGGAAATTCTTGGAATTTCAATGGTTTTGTTAACTGACTTCCCATGCGAGTTTTTGCATAAATATTTACAGAGGAATAGTATTAGATGGTAGTGTAATACTACCAACTTTGGTGCCATTCTGAGTCCATTTCGATGCCCAACTAAAGTACCAAAGCTCAAACTTTATACCTGGAAAACCCATGTTTGAGGAGGAAATTTCAGTGACTTTGAGCCACTATATCTTGGTGCTTAAAACTCCGATTCTTGTTCCGCTTGTTCTGTTATAAACTTTGATTGTAACTCTAATTGAATTTCAAATTAGAGAGGCTAGTTCACATTGTATGAATTTTGCCAAATTTCCAAACTTTGCCAAAAATCAACCCGAAACTGTCTTAATGACCCAAAACAGCCACTTTGAGCCACATTTTGAATGTCATCCATTTGGAATCATGGAAAAGTGTTTTCTAAAAACTTTTAATTCTTTGGAAGTAGTTTCCAACGGTACCAAAATTTCCAATTTTGGACTTTCAGAGAGTGAGTTATGATTTTTCAAAGAATGCCCTAAATTCAAAAATTCTTGGCCATTTTATAAAATTTTCGCCGGGAACATTTTAAAAGGATCCGGCTTTATATTCGGCCAGTTTTTGGCCGGATTGGTGGTGGTAATTGAAAAAAAAATTGGGATGCTCACTGCCTCGAATCCGGCCAAAAATCCAGCCGGTTCTTGGTCGGATTGTGACGTGGCACCTTCAAGTCATTTTCGATCGCTCATTTGAAAAATGATTTATACAATTTCATACCTATATGTATCCATCCAATGATTTTAAAGATGAATATCAGATCTTTCTTGTGTTTTTGAACCCTACTTTTGAGCCATGATTTACAAGAAAATTTAAGCTAATCGGTTAATTTTGATTGATTTGTTGGATATGGAGCTAGGGTTTACATTTTCAGCTTTGATTATAGTTATCTACCTCTTAATTGATGTTATTGAGCTAGTAGTAGATGGTTTTGATGATAGAGTACTTGTTGGATATGAATTTCTAGTGGAAAAGTTCAAATTCCAGAATTGAGATTCTTCATTGCCCTGTTCTGTCCGGTTCTGTTCTACCATGATAGAGGCTAAATTAGACTTAGTATAAAACATGAAAGTTGTAGGGAATAATATTTTATAGCTGTCTGTAAAATTTCAGCTCAATCTGAGCACTGTAACATGTAAAAAGATAAAAATATCCTTGATTGCCATAGGTAGAGCTCTGTGGATAGTGTTGACATTTCACCAATCTGACCGAGTCTTTTCACCCTGATCCGTACTAAACTAGTATTTGGCCAAAACACAGAAGTTGTAGTTCTATGTTTTAGGTTTCCAACGCCCCTGAAAACGCCTCAATCGGACTTTGGTAACCTGAGTTATTGTCATTTACGCATAGTGCGGTTAGCTAGCCTGATTGTGAAATTCTGGTTCTGTAATTTGAAATTTTGACCAGATATACTACGAACTGGATTGAGTGGTCTTCATCAAAGTTGTAGATCTTTATCTTAGATTCGAAATGGTATAAATTGTACCCCAATCCGATAAGCGTAGCTTCGGTTTTGTCCGATACGCTAAGCGACGTCAAATCTGTCTTTTGTTTTATGACTTAAACTTCATTTCCGGAGATTTTCCTAGCTTGATTTTGTACTTGTACGACATTGAGCCTATTGAACGGCTATTGAAATGAGATTATTTTGTGTGTGATTTTGGGACTGTTTGAGGAAAATATTGAAGCCATAAATGGTTGGAAAATAGGTAAACACAAGGGGCATGCCGCCAAAATTTTCACTAGAGGACTAAACTAGCCTTTGGCGTTCTAGTTCTGTATTTTGCAAATTTGACCTGGATCCACTAAAAACTGGGTTGATATGTCTTCATGAAAGTTGTAACTCTTTGCCTAAGTTTCGAGACACTACCTATTACATTTTGATCTGATAATCACAGCTCCAGTTATGGTCAAAATCGTGTAACCCGTTTTGTACCATTTTCATTTTCGCGCACGCGCGCATGCATTCCTTTGCCTTTTTGCCACTTTGATCGTTTTAGTCTTTATTCCCATTTGTGATGGTTGATTCACTGATATTTGAGTATAATCTTCTATCAAAGGCAGTGACGAACCGGACGGAGTCGGTGGACCCGTATAAAGTGCATTGATTTGCAAGCTAACTCTTTTGAGTGAGTAATTGGGTTGTTTATTGATGTGAAATTGTCAAAGTGCTTTGTATATGTTAAATGGGTACTTAGGCGAGGGTGTAGTTTATCTCACTCGACCTAAGCCCATCCTATGTTTTGATTTCATATGTGAAAATACATGCTTTATGTTGAGTATCACCCTTTTGTTGTGTGCTGATGGGGGTGATTACATGACTTGAATTAAACCCCTTTTTGCCGCGTGCTGTTGGGGTAAGTACTTTGTTGTGTACTTTGTTGAGAGATATCATCAATTGAGAGATTGGATATCTCAGAGCTTGGTTCTAACCCAGTTCCAAGGGTAGACGGACTATTCGAGCCAGTCGGGGTTTGGTCGAAATTAGTTCCATACTAACCTTGGGATTTCGTTCTTTGTTAAAGCCTGGCCAGCGGGGGTTGATAAGATGAACGGGAAAAGTAAGTGGAGTCTACGGACCATGAGTATTTTGGTTGACGGAGTGTCAACAGGCGTTCAAGCTCGGGGAATTGAACTGGCTTTGAAGCCACCCGTATCCTACCATTGTGATGTTATATTTCTGTCCATTGATATGAAATATCTTGGTTTACATGTTTATTTGAATGTGATTTTACGTTTTTACTCCCGATTATTCACTAAGCATATAGCTTACCCCATTCCATTTGTTTTCCTTAGCAGGGGGTACGAGCGAGGCGTAAGACTTGTACAGAATAGTCTAGTTTTGAAGTTTTGAAATGGTACTCGCGCTAGCACCCGACCAGGATTGATTGGACTCGAATTGTAAACACTTTGAAGTATTTTGGTATGTAGAAGATTTGTATCTGGATTTGAGCATCAATATATATATTAAGTTGAAGTGGATGTGTTATTTATTTTCTATGGAGGTACGTTATTTTTCTTGTGCTATGAGTGAGTGAGTCCTGGCGAGAGATGGACAGGCAATCCGCTAAACCCTTTGGTACGCCCTAGGGGGAGGTGGGATCGTCACAGTTACGAGTATGTGTGTGTAGTTCATATTATAGTTTAGTGTGAGTTTTATGCATATGTGTATAGATTAGCTGTGAACATGAAAACTAGAGGACAACGAAAGGGACGCCAACCTAGACAACCCAGAAATCAAAGAGTAGATAATGGGTCTGATATTGACCAAAACGCCGAGCCAAGAGCTGGGGAAGGAAATGACCAAATGGCATTAGTTTTAACTCGCATGACGGATGTACTAGAGCTCTTAGTAGCTCAACAGAGCCAAGGGGTTGGACAAGGAAACCAACGTGGAAACCAAGAGATAAGGGAGGATTGAGCTTTGGAGCGGTTTCAGAAATTCTTCCCGTCCAAATTTTCTGGAGGACCTGACCCAGAAGTGGCTGAGAATTGGTTAGAAAATATAAGAAATATATTCGATGCCTTGGACTACACCGAAGAAAGACAAGTCACTTTTACTGTATTTCAACTTGAAGGAGCTGCCCGAGTATGGTGGAATGTTATAAGAAATAAATGGGAAAGGGATCAAACTCTAAAGATTTCGATAAACTTTGTAGGAGAGTTTAATGAGAAACTTCTTCCTCCACTTATCCAAGAAAAGAGAGAAGACGATTTTATAAAGTTTCGTCAAGGAACTTTGAGTGTGGTTGAGTACGAAACACGATTCACGAAATTATCTACATATGCTCCAGAATTGGTGGCTACGGAACAGAAGAGAATAAGACGGTTTATCCAAGGATTAAATTTAGAAATCCAAGATACCCTTGCTGCAGCACAGATTGAAACATTTAGTGACGCTCTCGAGAAAGCGCAAAGGGTAGAAAGCACAAAATCCCAACTGAGAGCCTTTCAAGCGAAGAAAAGAGATGTATCCGATAGTAAACTAAGAGAAATTGGACCACCACCCAAAGTTAGAAAATGAGTGGATGGAGTAAGACTGTCACTTCCTTTGCCACTCATGATAAAGGAATCAAAATGAACTATGTCACGAGGAGCTCCAGTAGGACAGATATAATCACAGGAAACCTCGCAAGCAAGTCAAGTCACAAATTTTAGTACATTAGTCTTGAAAAATTAAGAATGATCCATAGTAGATTAAGAAAAGTTAATTGAGAAATTATATGTGAGTTAAAGTTTAAGTTTATACCGTGCGCGCGTCAAAAGTTTTCCGAAAGAAGCGTTAGTGCAATTAATTGGTGATTTGAAGAATTAATGCTAGACTAATGTGAGGACTCATGTTTTTATTTGTAAAATAGTTATTTTCATGGTTATTTACCTTAGTATTAGTTGGTTACATTATCGTGATAAGAATTTTTTAGAACTTGCACTTTATCGCGCATAAATTGGAAGTACGTATTTTTGCGCGCGCGATTAATTGAGAGACTTTAGACCTTTATTTTTAGACTATTAAGAGTGAATAATAATAGTATGAATGGAAATGCATTGGAGGTTTAGTGCACAAGTGAAACAAACCCGAGAGGAATCGGGCACGAAACGCGCGCCAACGCGCACTATTGAAGGGTTGACTTTTGAAACATTTTTGGCCACACACTTAAGCTTCCTCAAGAAGCTTTCTCATCAGCAAACACTATCCTTTTTGTCTCTCTAACAGCTGACCAGCAAGAGGAACAAGACAACCCAAAATCTCCATCAATTCTTGCTTCATTTCTTCATCAAATCACTCCAAAATTTACACACAACTTGCAAACCACTTGGAGATCAACTCAAGCTAGGAAAAGGGCTTCATTTGCATGGTTTTCTTGGATTTAAGGTGACCGAAATTTTCTGCTTTAGTCATCTAAGAAGGTAATCGATGATCAACCTCTTCAATCTTGGTTTATATAAGTTATATTGCACTTGTGAGCTCATGGATTCATAGGGGTAGCTCTATATTATTGGAAATCTTGTGAATGGGCTCTATGAAATTTCACAATGGCTTGATGAACTGATTTGATGATATTTGATATTATTTATGTTGGATTAGTGCTTAATCTAGTGAAAATAAGTTGTGTTGTGAAAGAAAACTCAAATGGAGTGAAATGAGCAAAAGTGACGATTATGCCCCTGTTTTGTCGTGACCCTTAGTACACTTTTTTGTGGTTTAATTAACTTGATTTTGATGTACATATGTTGTGTGGGTTCTTGTGAGTGGGCTTCATTTTGATGTACACTTTTTTGTGGAAGCTGAGATTTCGAAAATGTAGCAAAACTGGAAACGTAACCCGAGCCTCTCTGGCAGAGATTTTGTTTCGGCCATAACTCTTTACTCCGACATCAAAATCGAGTAGCTTTTATGGCATTAGAAACTAGACACTCCAATTTTCCAACGGTATAAAATGCATGCCCTGATTCCACCTGAGTGAGCCGTACCAACCTTGTAAATTTGCCTGTTCTATTTCTCTTCTGTACGGGAAGCCCTGTTCTGAGCTGTTATTTGATGCTCAAATATGAGCTAGTTGTGGAGAGAATTTTAAAATAATTCCTTCTAAGCAATTGTAGCCTTATTAATGTAGTTTTCAACGCCACCAACCACGCTCAATTCCGAGTTGAAGTTATTGAGATGTGGCCAGATTTCAGAGATGTCTTCATGAAAGAAAACCCTAATTCTGGACTGAGTTATAGCTAATCTTGATTTGGGACTTGTTATTCGAAATCCTTGGTGTTAATCACCTACCAAATATATTTTTGATGTTTTCTAGACTTTGTCTTCATAAATGAATCATGTTCGAGGAATTTTCATTGGCCAAATGTTTGAGAAAAGGAAAATGAAAGTACATGGTAGATTTGTCTTGAAAATTATAGGAATTTCAATGGTTTTGTTAACTGACTTCTCGTGTGAGTTTTTGTATAAACATTTACAAAGGAATAGCCCTTAGATGGTAGTGTAATACTGCCAACTTTGGTGCCATTCTGAGTCCATTTCGATGCCGAACTAAAGTACTAAAACTCAAGTTTTAAACCTGGAAAACCCTTGTTTGAGGAGGAAATTTCAGTGACTTTGAGCCACTATATCTTGGTGCTCAAAACCCCAATTTTTGTTCCGCTTGTTGTGTTGTAAACTTTGATTGTAACTCTAATTGAATTTCAAATTAGAGAGGCTAGTTCACATTGTGTAAATTTTGCCAAATTTCCAAACTTTACCGAAAATCAACCCGAAACTGTCTTAATGGCCCAAAATAGCCACTTTGAGCCACATTTTGAATGTCATCCATTTGGAATCATAGAAAAGTGTTTTCTATGAACATTTAGTTCTTTGGAAGTAGTTTCCAACGGTACCAAAATTTCCAATTTTGGACTTTCAGAGAGTGAGTTATGATTTTTCAAAAAATGTCCCTAAATTCAAAAATTCTTGGCCATTTTATAAAATTTTCGCGCGGGAACATTTTAAAAGGATCCGGCCGTATATCCGGCCAGTTCTTGGCCGGATTGGTGGTGAAAATTGAAAAAAAAATTGGGATGCTCACTGCCTCGAATCCGGCCAGAAATCCGGCCGATTCTTGGCCGGATTGTGACGTGGCACCTTCAAGTCGTTTTCGATCGCTCGTTTGAAAAATGATTTATTCGATTTCATACCTACATGTTTCCATCCAATGATTTTAAAGATGCAAATCAGATCTTTCTTGTGTTTTTGAATCCCACTTTTGAGTCTCGATTTACAAGAAAATTTAAGCTCATCTTCGCGATATTTTCTAGATCGTACAAGTGTACAATCTCGCTCTTGTTAAGAAAGGATTTTTTAGTGATAGTGTGTACTAGTTAATTGTTATTTGCTTAGGCGCTCAAGGAGACCTTCAAGAGGATCTCACAGGAGACGTCTAGACACCCGATTGTGCTTTACTCTCTTGTATTAACTGGGTAAGTGTTCCATATAGGAGTACGTAATTTAAATAGTTTTATGACATGTTTACTCCATGGTCATTATGTGTTTAACTGTTAAGTGTTACCGATGATTGCTCCTATGAATTTTTTCACTGTTTAAGGCGAGTGTGTACTTTATCTCACCCGGCCCACGAAAATGATGAATTTTTACCGTTAACCAAGATTATTTACCGTTTACCGTTTACCGTTCACTGTTTACCAATTTACTTGATTACCTGCTTACTTGATTATTTGATTATCGTAACTTACATGTTCATATGAAATTACCGCATATTGCTTACGTGTTTAAGTGTTAAGTGTTAATGATAATTGCTAATAAGAAATTGGCCACCGTTTTAAGGCGAGTGTGTACTTTATCTCACTCGACCGACTAAAATGATAAATTTTTATCGTACACCATATTACTTGATTACTTGTGCATGTTGTAAGCTCTAAGTTGAACTGGACCCTGCCCTTGGTTACTAATCTACTCGAGCCAGGATTGGACTCGGTCGGGTAGGTTGGAACGCTGGGACACCGTTTCGGTATACTCGAGTACTACCACTGAAGGGATAAGGTGATGGCCAGACAATACTGAGGGGACCAGAAGTTATAAGGTGAAGTTGACCGAAATGGTTCCACTGGAACAACGTATCCTTCAATGTGTGTATATTTTTGCATACTGATAACTGTATCATGCTAATGTGCCAAGATGCAACCTTGAACCATGCTTATGTTATGATCAAATTACTCGTACAATGATAACTATCTCATGTTAATGTGCCAACTATGCAACCTTGAACCATACATGTGATATGTTCAAATTACTTCATTTATTAGAACTGCTAGAGTGTCTTGAAACCTCACTGGGCTGTATAGCTCATTCCACGTTTTTGTTTTCCTTAATAAGGTTCGAGACCAAGAGTGCTCGTGAATAGTATTAGATTGTTTTCTTTTGAAGACCTTAAGTTGTATTATAACGGATGGTTGTAGTACATATTTTTTTGGATTGTATTAAGCCTGAAAGCTAACTAATTGTAAGCATGCAATATTTTGGAGTATGTTAATTATATATTGGAGTTATTTGAAATATTTTGAATTTTTGAATTGTGGATTGTAGTGAGTCCTGGCGAGAGTTGGGCAGGCGTCCCGCGGATACCCTTTGGTTCGCCTTAGGGAGAAATGGGGGCGTCACAGTTGGTATCAGAGCTTAGACTTAAGAACTTTGTAGTGTGTCCTTGGTTTAAAAGTTTAGGATGCCGGACTGTGGGACTGGTTTGAAAGTTAAGTGCCTATTCATAGGGATGAAAATCAGAGCCGCTTCGCGTGGTCTCTGCACGGGGTTAGTTTGGGCCAAGTGGTGTTATGGTCCTTATTATATGAATGAGTAAAGACTTAGGTGTTTTTCTAGAGTGAAACTATAGATCATGAATGTGATAGGTATAAAACCTTTATCTTGATACTTGGTGGAAAATAAGATATGTATGTTGGGTAGGAATCTCAAATGTGGTGATTTACTCTTGGGACCGGCCGGCTCGAGTTGTGAATTACCTTGTTTCGAATTCTTGTACTCGAGTACTTAAGGGTTGAGGGCAATCCTAAGGACTTGAGATCTCTATTTGGGGGGAATAAGAATGAATCGATATTTCACATGAATAGTTACAGGAAACCAATAATCGTTCGGCTAAAATGACACAATAATTAAGAGTGGGGGTGAAGAAGATCGTAGCACAGAAAATTCTAGTGTTGGGATTGAAGTTGAACGTGTTAGGGAATGGGAATCATCTAATTCCAATTAATCCAGTGAAGCACTACTTGTGATCTTTTGTAGTGGGGACGATGGGAGTAGGATTTAAGAGTTTATGCCTTGAAAATGAATGTACTTTTCATAATCACTAGTTTACTTTTTTTTATTGACTTTGATTTGGTATGAACTTTACTTGATTGTAACTTGTGTTTTGATTTAATGAGAACTAGTTTATGTTTGACTTGTATGGTGATAATGTTATTTGTGCAAGTGATTCCATTTTTCTTTAAAGTTGTTACTGGTATATGTGTGTAGTTCATATTATAGCTTAGTGTGAGGTTTATGCATATGCATATAGATTAGTTGTGAACATGGAAACTAGAGGACAACGAAAGGGACGCCAACCTAGACAACCCAGAAATCAAAGAGTAGATAATGGGTCTGATATTGATCAAAACGTCGAGCCAAGAGCTAGGGAAGGAAATGACCAAATGGCATTAGTTTTAACTCGCATGACGGATGTACTAGAGCTCTTAGTAGCTCAACAGGGCCAAGGGGTTGGACAAGGAAACCAACGTGGAAACCAAGAGATATGGGAAATCGAGCTTTGGAGCGGTTTCAGAAATTCTTCCCGCCCAAATTTTCTGGAGGATCTGACCCAGAAGTGGTTGAGAATTGGTTAGAAAATATAATAAATATATTCGATGCCTTGGACTACACCGAAGAAAGACAAGTCACTTTTACTGTATTTCAACTTGAAGGAGCAGCCCGAGTATGGTGGAATGTTATAAGAAATAAATGGGAAAGGGATCAAACTCCAAAGATTTCGATAAACTTTGTAGAAGAGTTTAATCAGAAATTTCTTCCTCCACTTATTCAAGAAAAGAGAGAAGACGATTTTATAAAGTTTCGTCAAGGAACTTTGAGTGTGGTTGAGTACGAAACACAATTCACGAAATTATCTACATATGCTCCAGAATTGGTGGCCATGGAACAGAAGAGAATAAGACGGTTTAACCAAGGATTAAATTTAGAAATCCAAGATGCCCTTGCTGTAGCACAGATTGAAATATTTAGTGATGCTCTCGAGAAAGCGCAAAGGGTAGAAAGCACAAAATACCAACTGAGAGCCTTTCAAGCGAGAAAAAGAGATGTATCCGATAGTAAACTAAAAGAAATTGGACCACCACCCAAAATTAGAAAATGAGTGGATGGAGTAAGACTGTCACTTCTTTCAGCATTCATGATAAAGGAACCAAAAGGAACTATGTCACGAGGAGATCCAGTAGGACAGATATAATCACAGGAAACCTCGCAAGCAAGTCAAGTCACAACGTCTCGTCCGACTTGTGGATATTGTGGAAGGACAACGCATACCAAAAAAAACTGCTGGCTAAAGGGGCGAAAGTGTATGGGATGTGGGAGCACCAACCATAAAGTTCACGACTGTCCAAAGTGGTATCCACGAGAAGCTCCTACTTCACAAGGAAATAAAACTATCCCTCGGCGAGTCAATGGAGGAGGAAACCGACCAGTGGCTTCTGCAAGAACATATGAAATGATCACACAACAAGGTTCAGGGTTATCTGAGATTACGGAAGGTATGAATTTCGAAACCGAAATTCTTTTTAAAGGGGAAAGGTTGTGAGGACCCGAATTTTCTTTTTTTTATTTTATTTTTCTTGCTTAATTAATTATGTACTCACCCATTTTCCCTGAATAATTTATTTCAATCATTTTAAACTTATTTACATGGAATAATGTCTCAATTATATTTTTAACATGTCTCGTTAGTAAAATTAATTTTTCTAGGGCTCGTTTAGCGAGAAATAAGGAGTATACGTTTTTCGAGACTATGTTCGATTCGGGTGTACATTAGTTTTGAAAAATTAAGAATGATCCATAATAGATTAAGAAAAGTTAATTGAGAAATTATATGTGAATTAAAGTTTAATCTTATACCGTGCGCGCGTCGAAAGTTTTTCGAAAGATGCGTTAGTGCAATTAATTGGAGATTTGGGGAATTAAAGCTAGACTCATGCTTTTATTTCTAAAATAGTTATTTTCATGGTTATTTACCTTAGTATTAGTTGGTTACATTATCGTTATAAGAATTTCTTAGAAATTGCACTTTATCGCGCACAAATTGGAAGTACGCGTTTTCGCTTGCGCGATTAATTGAGAGACTTTACACCTTTATTTTTAGACTATTAAGAGTGAATAATAATAGTATGAATGGAAGTGCATTGGAGGTTAAGTGCACAAGTAAAACAAACCCGAGAGGAATATGGCACGAAACGCGCTCGAACGCGCACTATTGAAGGGTTGACTTTTGGAACATTTTTGGCCACACACTTAAACTTCCTCAAGAAGCTTTCTCATCAGCAAACACTCTCCTTTCTGTCTCTCTAACAGCCGACCAGCAAGAGGAAGAAGACAACCCAAATTCTCCATCAATTCTTGCTTCATTTATTCATCAAATCACTCCAAAATTTACACACAACTTGCAAACCACTTGGAGATCAACTCAAGCTAGGAAAGAGGCTTCATTTGCACAGTTTTCTTGGACTTAAGGTGACCGAAATTTTCTGCTTTCGTCATCTAAGAAGGTAATCGATGATCAACCTCTTGAATCTTGGTTTATATAAGTTATGTTGCACTTGTGAACTCATGGATTCATATGGGCAGCTCTATATTGTTGAAAATCTTGTGAGTGGGCTGTATGAAATCCCACAATGGCTTGATGAACTGATTTGATGAGATTTAATGTTATTTATGTTGGATTAGTGCTTAATCTAGTGAAAATAAATTTTGTTGTGAAAGAAAACTCAAAGGAAGTGATGATATTCAATTAACTTGATTTTGATGCAAATATGTTGTGTATGTTGTGTGGAAAGTTACCACCAAAAATCATCCAATTTGGTTGGCCAAAAGTTGAGATTTCGAAAATGTAGCAAAACTGAAAACGTAACCAGAGCCTCTCTGGCAGTGATTTTGTTTCGGCCATAACTCTTTACTTCGACGTCAAAATCGAGTGCCATTTATGGCATTAAAAACTAGACACTTCCAATTTTCCAACGGTATAAAATGCATGCCCCGATTCCGCCTGAATGAGCCGTACCAACCTTGTAAAGTTGTCTGTTCTGTTTCTCTTCTGTACTGGAAGCCCTATTCTGAGCTGCGATTTGATGCTCAAATATGAGCTAGTTGAGGATAGAATTTTAAAATGATTCCTTCTAAGAAATTGTAGCCTTATGAATTTAGTTTTCAACTCCACTGACCATGCTCAATTCCGAGTTGAAGTGAGTGAGATGTGGCCGGATTTCAGAGCTATCTTCGTGAAAGAAAACCCTAATTCTGGACTGAGTTATAGCTAATCTTGATTTGGGACTTGTTATTTGAAATCCTTGGTGTTAATCACCTACCAAACGTATTTTGGATGTTTCCTAGACTTTGTCTTCATAAATAAATCATGTATGAGGAATTTTCATTGGCCAAATGTTTGAGAAAAGGAAAACGAAAGTACATGGCAGATTTGCCTTGGAAATTCTTAGAATTTCAATGGTTTTGTTAACCGAGTTCCCGTGCAAGTTTTTACATAAACATTTACAGAGGAATAGCCCTTAGATGGTAGTGTAATACTGCCAACTTTGGTGCCATTCTGAGTCCATTTCGATGCCCAACTAAAGAACCAAAACTCAAGCTTTAAATCTGGAAAACCCTTGTTTGAGGAGGAAATTTCAGTGACTTTGAGCCACTATATCTTGGTGCTCAAAACCCCGATTCTTGTTTCGCTTGTTGTGTTGTAAACTTTGATTGTAACTCTAATTGAATTTCAAATTAGAGAGGCTAGTTCACATTGTGTGAATTTTTCCAAATTTCCAAACTTTGCCGAAAATCAACCCGAAACTGTCTTAATAGCCCAAAACAGCCGCTTTGAGCCACATTTTGAATGTCATCCATTTGGAATCATGAAAAACTGTTTTCTAGGAACTTTTAGTTCTTCGGAAGTAGTTTCCAACGGTACCAAAATTTCCAATTTTGGACTTTTAGAGAGTGAGTTATGATTTTTCAAAGAATGCCCCTAAATTAAAAAATTCTTGGCCATTTTATAAAATTTTCGCGCAGGAACATTTTAAAAGAATCCAGCCGTATATCCATCCAGTTCTTGGCTGGATTGGTGGTGGAAATTGAAAAAAAATTGGGATGCTCACTGCCTCGAATCCGGCCGGTTCTTGGCCGGATTGTGACGTGGCACCTTCAAGTCGTTTTCGATTGCTCGTTTGAAAAATGATTTATACGATTTGATACCTACATGTTTCCATCCAATGATTTTAAATATGAAAATCAGATCTTTCCTGTGTTTTTGAACCCCGCTTTTGAGCCTCGATTTACAAGAAAATTTAAACTCATCTTCGCGATATTTTCTAGATCGTACAAGTGTACAATCCCTCTCTTGTTAAGAAAGGATTTTTTAGTGATAGTGTGTAATAGTTAATTATTATTTGCTCAGACGCTCAAGGAGACTTTCAAGAGGATCTCACAGGAGACGTCTAGACACCCGATTGTGCTTTACTCTCTTGTATTGACTAGGTGAGTGTTCCATATAAGAGTACGTGATTTAAATAGTTTTATGACATATTTATTCCATGGTCATTATGTGTTTAACTATTAAGTGTTACCGATGATTGCTCCTATGAATTTTTCAACTGTTTAAGGCGAGTGTGTATTTTATCTCATTCGGCCTACGAAAATGATGAATTTTTACCGTTAACCGAGATTATTTACCATTTACCGTTTACCATTCACTGTTTACCAATTTATTTGATCACCTGCTTACTTGATTACTTGATTATCGTAACTTACATGTTCATATGAAATTACCGCATATTGCTTACGTGTTTAAGTGTTAAGTGTTAATGATAATTGCTCATAGGAAATTGGCCACCGTTTTAAGGCGAGTGTGTACTTTATCTCACTCGACCTACTAAAATGATAAATTTTTACCGTACACCAATTTACTTAATTACTTGTGCATGTTGTAAGTTCTAAGCTGAATTGGGCCCTGCCCTTGGTTACTAATCTACTCGAGCCAGGACTAGACTCGGTCGGGTAAGTTAGAACCTTGGGACACCGTTTCGGTATACTCGAGTACTACCACTGGAGGGATAAGGTGATGGCCAGACAATACCGAGAGGACCAGAAGTTATAAGGTGAAGTTGACCGAAATGGTTCCACTGGAACAACGTATCCTTCAATGTGTGTTTATTTTTGCATACTGATAACTGTATCATGCTAATGTGCCAAGATGCAACCTTGAACCATGCTTGTGTTATACTCAAATTACTCGTACAATGATAACTATCTCATGTTAATGTGCCAAATATGCAACCTTGAACCATATATGTGATATGTTCAAATTACTTGATTTATTAGAACTGCTAGAGTGTCTTGGAATCTCACTGGGTTGTGTAGTTCATTCCACGTTTTTATTTTCCTTAACAGGGTTCGAGACCAAGAGTGCTCGTGAATAGTACTAGCTTGTTTTCTTTTGAAAACCTTAAGTTGTATTATAACTAATGGTTGTAGTACATATTCTTTTGGATTGTGTTAAGCCTAAAAGCTAACTAATTGTAAGCATGCAATATTTTGGAGTACGTTAATTATATATTGAAGTTATTTGAAGTATTTCGAGCTTTTGAATTGTGGATTGTAGTGAGTCCTGGCGAGAGTTGGGCAGGCGTCCCGCGGATACCCTTTGGTTCACCTTAGGAAGATGTGGGGGCGTCACATCTTGTTTACGGCTATCGAGAGGGAAAATTTTGTCTCTCACTTTGAGAATATCTTCCTCTTTTTTAGAGAGAGAAATCCCCATTTCGTAAAAATTAGTACCAGCACAGAATTTCAAAATTCAAAAACCAGATTCTCAACTTTGCTAAATTTCTTACCATTCACTCTTAGATCTAGGTTTGTTTAATCATAATCAATCTGTCTATTACAGTAGAATTCCTAATTTGATAGCCATAACAACCAGCTATCCAGTTTTTGATCTTGGAAAATGCTTTGAGCTTACATTGAGTTAGGACAAAGCTCTGTAGGATTGTAGTTAGATAGGAATTCTCTCAACCAAAAAATCATTTTATCTCATTGTCTTTTTCGTCTGGAGCTGGGGAATAAGGAGGAAAGCAGGAATAGATTCTGTTCTGATTCCGAACTCTGACATTGAGCTAGCAGGGAGCTAGATTCGAAGAGTTGTGGTCTATGGGATTCATAGAGATGGAAAATAATGAAGATGTTCTGAGAAGATTCACATTATCAGTTGTTGAGAGAGGAGGAGTCTGCTTAGAAGATAAGAAAGTGGTAAAATAAGTTAATGAATGTAAGATGAGCCTCATTAGGAAGGTTTGGGGAGAAAAACAGGCAAAGATTTTCGGAATGAGAAACTTTGCCAACAGCATGTGGTCTTAGAATAAAAATCTAAAGGTCAAAGAAGTAAGGGCAAATATGTTTTAGTTCAGTTTTGGAAATGAGAAGGACAGGGAGAATGTGCTAAGCAAAAGGCCATGGATCTATAATGATCAATCTCTAGTTCTCAGGAAATGGAAGGCAGGTTTGGAAGAAAAGGAAAATGCTTTCAACAAGACACTTATCTGGGTCCAGATCTGGAACATCCTACTCCATTAGGTTACAAAAGAAGCAGCAGGAAGATAGGAAGTATATTTGGTGGAGCTAGTGAAGTTATAATCCTCCAGGAGGAGATAAGGAAGGTGGACACTTAAAAATACTTGCAGAAATAGATTTGTCTTTACCCTTACCTAGAGGAACTATGGTTAAAAGTAATGGTGTAATGAGGTGGGTAGATTTTAAGCATGAGAAGTGTCCAGATTTCTGTTTCTATTGTGGTCTGATTGGTTATAATGAAAAGAACTATAATAAGAAGGGAACAAATATGGATAAGGAGAATCAATATGGAAATTGGCTAAGAGCTAGCTTCCCTAGAAGTCCTAACAAGAGAAACAAAAATGGGAGTGAGGCTAGAAATACTGTGAGGGATGAATCAAATGCACAAGAAAGTGATTGGGATGAAGGCGTAAAACAGAACTTACTATTAACTTACACTGAGAAATTTCATTAGAACAGAGAATCAGAGCAAAACATAGGGAGGAATAGCGAGATTAGGGATAGAAGAGATAACAAGGAAATGGAGAAAGAAAATAAGGATAAGGAGAGTAGGTATATGAAAATGGTGAGTCCTAAGAGAAGGGAGGTAGATATGGCATCTGTTTGCTTAGGGAAGAACATTGGAGAGCAATCTGAAATCATAACTAGTGAGGTGAACAAAAAGGATTTGGGAGAAAATCTGGTAGGTGCGAAAAAAGAAGAAGAATTGAATGGGTTAATGTGGATTGATGGGAACCAAAAAACTGAGATAGGAACTGATGAAATCAGCAATAGTGGAAAACTAAAGGAACAAAAGGATGGGGAAGGGATGGAAAACAAAAACAAAAGGACTCCGCATAACAAAAGGAATTACAAAACCAACAAGACATGTAAAAGGCTAGTTCAAGAAATTGGGAAAAGAAAACCCATAAGCATCATAACCGATAAGGAGGTTGAGAGGGAGAAAGGAAAAAGGAAACTGATTATAAGAAATGATAGAAAGGAGGAAAATCAATATGAACGGGAAATAGAAAGAGAGTAAGAAGCATAAGGTTGAGTGACCAGTGGATGGATATTACTGAGGTGGTGGAGCCCTCCCTTATTAGGGCTCCCAATTGTCAATGAGAGTCTTGGTGTGGAACTGTTGAGATGCAGGGAGCTCCTTAACAGTTCCCTAACTTAAGGAGGTGATTAGACTCCGCTCCCCAATGTTAATTTACTTGGCTGAAACTAAAACAAGAAACTTTTTATGAACTCTGTTAAGCAAAAGGTTATGTTCTTTGTTGTAGATCCTGTAGGTAAGACTGGTGGTATGGTAGTGCTTTGGAAATATGAGCTTCAGGTTAAGAAAAGTTCTTTTCACTAGTTTCACTGTAGAACTCGTAATTGAGGATAACGAAGTGAATATGGACTAGTGGAGCATCTGCATTTATGCTAGTACAAATGTTGGTATTATGAGAGAATAATGGAAGGTTATCACTTAAAAGAAATAACTCCGGGGGGGATTCTTGGGCTATCATGGGGGATTTCAATGATATAAGGTCTAATGGAAAAAAATGGGGGGAGGGGAGAAGGAGGTCTAATGTAAGCTTTAAAGACTGTAATTCCTTCATAAACAGTACCTCATTGATATTGGATTTGAAGGAGTTCCTTGGACATGGTACAACAATTGGGATAAGGAGAGGGAGATTAGGGAGAGAATTGATAGAATTTTAGGAACTAAACAATGGATAGACAGAGTAGACAAAGCAAAATGTACACACATCGAAAATAAGGCTTTTGACCACTATATTCTGATCCTTGATACTAAGCCTACCGGAAGAAAATGGAAAAGTAGGTTTATGTTTGACAGAAGATGGATTCAGTGCAAAGGAATAAGTGAAGTTGTAAAAGAAGCCTGGGAAGGGGAACAAGGAGGCTCTAGATTGTTCAAGGTACAAGGGAAAATAAGAAAATGCAGAGTGTCTCTCCTCAACTGGAACAAAAACTTGAACAGCAATGCCAAAAAAATGATAAATAAGATTAAAAAGGAGATTAGGAATGTCAAAGAGAGCAATATGAGAGGGAAAAGAATTCAAATGGTAGGACTTACTAAAAGGTTGAGTGAATCTTATAAACAAGAGGAGAATTATTGGAGCCAAAAAGCAAGGATTAAATGGCTCAAAGAATGAGATAAAAATACCAATTTCTTTCATGCAAGTGTAGCTAGCAGAAGAAGGAAGAACAGAATTAGCATGTTAAAGAGAAAGAAGGGGAATTGTGATGTGATGAAGAGGAGACAAAGCAAGAAATTGTGGATTATTTCCAACAAATTTTTACTACAGAAGATCCTCAGAACTTCAATGAGATTCTAGATGCAATCCCACAGACCATAACCTCTGAGATGAATAGCAAACTGACTAGACTAGTGATAGAGTAAGAAATCAGTCAAGCAATCTTCTCAATGCACCCCAACAAATCCCCAAGACCAAATGGTATGTCTCCTATATTCTTTCAAAAATTCTGGCCAGTAATTAAAGTAGATGTAATTCAAGCTGTTCAGAGCTTTTTCGATTCTTGTCATTTGCTTAAATCTGTTAATGAAACTCTAATAAGTCTAATCGCCAAAATTAAGTCCCCAATCATGATCATTGAATTTAGACCCATAAGCCTTTGTAATGTACTCTATAAAATCATATCCAAAGTCTTGACAAACAAATTCAAAAAAGTGCTTCACCTTTGCATCAGTCCTTCCCAATCAGCTTTTGTTTTGGGAAGGTAGATTTTAGACAATGTCCTAATTGCACATGAAACCATTCATTTTCTTGAAAACAAAAGAACTAGAAAAGATGGTTATATGGCTATTAAATTGGATATGTCTAAGGTTTATGACAGGGTTGACTGGGTTTTTTTTAGCAAAAGTCATGGAAAAATGGGTTTTTGTGATAGGTGGATTTAGTGGATCATGAAGTGCATTACTATTGTGACTTATTCTATTAACATCAATGGGGAAAATATAGGATTTATCAAACCTACTAGAGGTCTTATACAGGGGGATCCTTTATCCCTCCTATCTATTTTTGATTTGTGCTGAGGGATTTTCTACATTGTTAAAAAAATCTAATAGGCAAAAGAATATGATTGACATGAAAATCACTGCATGTGCTCCTAGTCTCTCTCACCTCTTTTTTGCAAATGATTCACTAATTTTCCACAAAGTAAAAGGTGATGAAGTAGCTCAGTTCACGAAAATGCTAGAAATATATGGGAAAGCCTTAAGACAGCTGATAAATATGGAAAAGTCATCAGTATTTTTCAATAAGAATGTCAAAGAGAAGCAAAAAGAGAAAGTTCTAAAAGAGCTCAAAGGAATGAAGCAAATTAGACAAAGCAGATATTTGGGATTGCCACTAGTTATAGATAGATCAAAATAGCAGGTTTTTAACTTCATAAGAGAAAAAATAATGAACAAGCTAAAAGGATGGAAAGAGAAACTGCTAAACTAAGATGGAAAAGAGATTCTACTAAAGTCAATAATACTAGTACTCCCCGCATATGTGATGTCATGCTGCAGATTGCCAGAAGAATTATGCAAGAAAATAGGATCAGAGATAGCCAATTTTTGGTTGGGCCAAAAAGAGGGGGAAAGAAGGACTCACTGGATGAATTGGGAAAGAATGTCTAAAAAGAAGTCAAAAGGAGGATTAGGATTGAGAGGTTTATTGGAATTTAACCAAGCATTACTAGCAAAGCAACTTTGGAGGATTATAACCAAGCCAGACCTATTAATGAACAGAGTGATAAAGGCAAGGTACTTTAAGGGTGCTCAATATGGAAAATGAAAAAAGCTTGGATTCTTAGTGCTGGAAAAGTTTGTTAAGTGCAAGAATCTTGCTAGAAGAAGGGATAAGAAAAAGAGTAGGGGATGGAGAGAAAATTACTATATGGGAGGAAGGGAAGGTAAAAACTGCAAGGAAACCAGATTGCAGAATCACAAAAGTAAGTGAACAGATTGAAAATGGGAAGTGGAAGGAGGACCTAACAGAGAAAATATTTGATGACACAAACAAAAGAAGTATAATGAGGATTCCCTTGAGCATCCAAAAGGAAAAAGACAGAACCTACTAGTCAAGATCTAATACTAGTGAATACACAGTAAAATCTGGATACAAACTAGCAAAAGAGAAGAGCAAAAGGAAGGATCAAACAAAGAAGGAAGAAGGCTCCAGTAACAAAAGAGAAGGGACTTATCAGAACTGGAAGTTTCTATGGGGACTGAATATGAAACACAAATTAAAACCCTTCGTATGAAAATGTCTGTAGGGAATTCTTCCTGTTAATGAAACAGTAAAGGAAAGGTGTAATAGGGGAGATCATATTTGTAAATGCTATGGAGAATGTCCTGAAATGATAGAATATCTGTTATTTTTCTGTAGGAATGCTAGAACAATTTGGAAGTCTGCACCTTTAAAGTGGGATATACTGGATGAATACAAGAACAATTTCTGGCATTGGTGGAAGAGTTGAAGGATGTTGTGATCATAAAAATAGGAAGGAGCACATAATTCTCACAGTAAATCTACTCTGGCAGATCTAGAAATCAAGAAATGAAACACAGTTCAACAACATATACAGAGACCCAATGGTAGCAGTGAACAAAGCAATAGTGGAATCGAATGAATACTAAGAAGCTTAGGAGAAGAAATTGGAATACGGGAATCTAAAAAGGAAGCAAAAAGAGACGATCAGTGCTGGAAGCAACCACAAGAGGGTTGGATAAAAGTGAATACAGAAGCAACCTTAAACAACAAAGCTGATAGAGCAGGATGGGGCATTACAGTAAGAAATTGACAAGGCAAAGTGATAGCAACATGGGCCTCTAGTGCAAAACTTGAAGAGGCATTAGCACTTGGAGTTGCAATGATACAAGCTAAGCAACAAGGATGGAAGAAAGTAGAGTTTGAATCAAACTGCAAGGAAGTGGTAGATAAGATGAATGGGAAGGAAAATGATTTGACCACAGCTACTATGATAAAGGATATTAGAAGGTTAAAGTATGAATTTGATGAATGTTGTATGTCCTTCACTAGGAGGGAGAACAACTTTGTTAGCCACAAATTAGCAAAATTTGCTATAAACTTGACAAATGTAATTGAATGGAAGCAGACCTTCCTAGTTTGGCTGCTTGAAACTGCTCAAACAAATTTGGTGAGGTAGTGGCCTCAGTGATTGTAAGACATTTTGTTAAAGAAATGAAAGTTGCCGTTTTGAAAAAAAAAAAAAAGAGGTAAAATTTTGTTGCGAATGCTTTAGTAGCTTTTGGAGTATAGATAAGGAGATTAGATTATATGTCCATCGCCATGCAATTGATATGCCAGTCCTAGCTTTGAGTTTGTTTCATTTAGATAGACTTGGTTTGTGTAACTTTCGATTCTCGCACAAAAACTAAGGTTGTACGTCCTTGTCTTTTGTTGTATTCTTGCTACTATTAATTTTAATAAAATGGGTAATCAAGTCTACTTATCAAATATGATTGGCGATTTATTTTTAAAAAAAAGTACTAATTTTGAAGTAAGAGTTTGGTTTGGAGTGAAATTGGGTTTAAGATAGAAAGGCAAACGAACTACTTATCTTTAAAAAAGTCCTTGAGGTGAAGTATTAGTTAATTGAAATTAGAAGTGTCGAAATGGATGATTTGGGCGGATTTGGGTTGGTTAAAATGGGTAATGGATATAAGTGAGTCAACCCATTTATACCCATTTAATTAGATGGGTATAAATGGTAAGTCAAAAAATGAATTGGGTAATTCAATTACCCATTTATAACCCATTTATTTTAAGTTTTCGTAAAGTCATTTAAATTCATTTTTGCAAATTAAGTTATCAATTTATGCCACCATTTGCACCCATCATTAGTTTTAAATATTTACTTATAGTATTCAATAAGCCTAATTACCAATTTTTTATCCATTTGTACTTTATGTCGCAAAATTATATACTATTTAATTATTGAATAATAAGAATATAAAAATTTGAACTAAATACTATAAAAGTTAACATAAAATTATAATCCAAAAATTTTGAATCTCTAACATTTTTTTGTATGTAAATTTAAAATTTGAAAGGTAAGAAAAGAGGCTAAAAATTGTCATAAATTGGTAATACTGAAAAATGAGTAAGTTAACAAACTAAGATAAAATAAAATGATAAGATAAACCTAACAAATAATAATAATAATGAAACAAAAGTAGTTAACATCATGACAAAATGAAAAATTTGAAAAAAAAAAGGGTGGCAGAAGAGAGGAAACTTGGGAGAAGACAATTCTAAATGGGTTAATTGGATTTGATGAGTTATCCAATAATACCCATTAATTAAATGAGTATTATTGGGTAACCCATTTATACCCATATGCAAAAACTTAAGTATCCATAGCCATTTATTCATGGGCTGGTATGAGTAAATTTAGTTAAATAGGTTTTTTTGCCACCTATAATTGAAATTGATGTAGACTTGACTTTAAATCTATTGCTCCCTTGAAAAAAAAATTGAAATTTTGGTTTACAAATAGAATGGAGAATTAATTGAGAAATTGGTTGGGTAAACAGACCACACATTTTCTTTATCTAACATAGATGAGATGCCCACCAATGACAATGACAAATTGCAATAAAGCTATTTCATTTTAGCTAGTTGTGGACGGCAGCTCCTGTGGTTTCCTCCCCTTTTGGGCAGCACCCATGGCTGCTCCTCGGCCAGGGGCTGATGGCAGCGGCCGCTCTTTCGCAGAGGTAGTGCGCAACCAGCATGATCCCTCACCATGCAACAACGTCAAGCCAGTCACGAACTTCAATGGCGAACCAGCAATCCTCTTCTCTGAAGAGGACATTACCATGTTGGCAGCGCCCTTCAAATTTGAGCTGGTGGAGAAATTCTCCCATGGGCGACCGAACCTAGACGCAATACGGAAGTCGTTCCAGAGCCTTGGCTTCCACTCAGAACTCTCAATCGGCCTGCTGGATCAGCGGCATATCCTCATCCGATTCTCAATGGAAGAGGATTTTCTACACTGCTGGCTGAAGGGTTCTGGATGGTCTCTGAGTTTCCGATGCATGTCTTCAAGTTGTCACCGGAGTTCAAACTCAACGCAAAATCTTCCCATGCGCCTATCTGGGTATCGTTTGAGCACCTGCCCATCCATTTTTTTGAGAAATCCTCCCTGTTTTCTATCGCGAGTACCATTGGTACTCCCCTTAAGATTGACGCAGCCACAGCGTCCCTGTCTCGCCCAAGTGTTGCGCGAGTCTGCATCGATTTGGACCTTACGAAGGAACTCCCACGCCGTATCTGGATTGGCGCTGGTAGCAGCGGCTTTTGGCAGAAGGTAGACTACGGGTGCTTGCCGTTGTATTGCCCCACTTGCTGCAAGCAGGGCCACGCCCAGGAGGACTGCCGCCGCTTTCAGCAACAAGCAACGGCAAGCCTCAGCCAGGCCACACTCCGACAGCCACAAAGCCAGCCCTACGTATGCAAGTTCCTACTCTGATGGAGAGGATGCGGCTGGCACTGTGGTGACTATGTCCCGCGCTCTGCTGTTCGACTCCCTCAGGTAGTTAATTCCTCCCTCATCCAGCGCCTCTCTGGCCCAGTCCAGAAGGAGGACGATTTCGTCATTGCTGGCTCAAAACGTGCACGCAAGAAGAGAACCCACTTCCACAGCTCCCTCGGCAAATTCTCACCAGACAAGCTTTTAAAGCCAGAATACCCTTCCTCCACCATTATCCCATGAATCATATCCTCATCTGGAACATTAGAGGGGCATTAGGCAGGTCCTCTGTCCGACGTCTGAAGCACTTAATCCGATTACATATGGTTTCCATACTTGTTCTTCTTGAGCCTATGGCGGACGTGTCGGCCATGGAGTTTCTTCGCCTGAAATTTTCCTTTGAGTTTTATTTGTTTAACGTTTCTAATAAAATCTGGATCTTTTGGAGGTCTGGTTTTCATTTTAATGTTCTTAAGAACTTTGAGCAACTGCTTCACGCAATGGTAACGCATGACACCTGGCAGCATGTGGTGGATATTACATTTGTCTATGCAAAGTGTACACGGTCGGAGCGGAGGGCACTATGGTCTGACTTAGAGGCGATTGTCGGGTCTGTTACAAGGCCATGGCTAGTGGGCGGTGATTTCAACGTCATATCCTCCCTTGCAGAATATGCTGGCAGATCGGCCCAGGATTTGGGAGCCATTGCTGATTTTAGTGAAGCGGTCTCCTCCTGCTGCCTCACTGAGGTCCCATTTTCTGGTAGCTCCTACACGTGGATGGGGGTGAGAGCTGGCGCACGAGTTTGGAAGCGGCTAGATAGGATCCTAGTTAATCACCAGTGGTTCGACCTTATGCCCCATACTGTTGTTTAACACCTCAATCGCGCATCCTCGGACCACTCCCCACTCCTCTTAAAAATGTGGACTGCCCCCTCAAATGGTCCATGAACTTTTAAGTTTCAGTATTTTTGGACATTGAGTCCTAGTTTCCTCCAGGAGGTGCGTGATAATTGGAGCTTGCCTATCCAGGGGTATGGCATGTACTCCCTGGCTTTCAAGCTCAAACGTCTAAAGGGTTGTTTAAAGGTTTGGAACATCCAACACTTTGGCAACATCTTCCACAAGGTTAAGCAACACGAGCTGGAGGTGCAGCAAAAGGAGCTCCAGTACGAGTTACTTCAGACTGAGGAGGCACGTTGCTTCCTGCATCATGCCCAAGCCCAACTCCTTCTAAGCTTGAAGCACGAGGAGGAATTTTGGCATCAAAAGGCGAGATTGAAGTGGGTGAAAGATGGGGACAGCAACACGAGCTTTTTCCACGCCTCGGTAAGGGATAAAAGGGCCAAGCTTATGATCCACCGCATTAAGGATGCATCCAGCACTTGGGTGGAGGATGCGGAGCAGCTTGGCCTTGAAGCAGAGAATTTCTTCAAGCGTCTGCGTACCGCAGAGCCGGTTCACGGTACCGAGACGCTGACTCAACAAATCCCGGCCCTCGTTTCAGCGAAGCACAATGCGAAATTATTGAGCGAGGTCACCATGGAGGAGGTCAAATACATTGTTTTTGACCTCGGCAGTCCCAGCGCACGAGGACCGGATGGTTTCTCTAGGATCTTCTTCACTCACTGTTGGGACTTTATTGCAGATGACGTTTTCTGGGCAGTGAGGGACTGTATGGCTGGTACCCCGATCCCAAAAGGGATTTCCAGCACTCTTATTATACTCCTTCCTAAGAAGGCTAATCCCTCCACTTTTGCTGATTTTCGCCCTATTAGCCTCTACACGTTCATTAACAAAATCTTTACGAAAGTGCTGGCTAACCGACTACGGCCTCTCCTCCCGTCTCTTGTCTCCCCGGAGCAATCTGCTTTTATCCCTGGGAGGGATATCGCTGAAAATGTCCTGCTAGCTCAAGAGCTGGTGGCGTCAATCAATAAAAAGGCGCGGGGCCATAATTGCATATTCAAGCTCGACATGATGAAAGCTTTTGATAGAGTCTCGTGGGGATTCCTCGAGTCGTTACTGACAAAATTTGGTTTCCACTCCAAATTTATTAGCCTCATCCTTAACAATCTCTCTCAGAGCTGGATCTCTGTTCTGATTAATGGTAAACCGCAGGGCTTCTTCCAGGCGTCGCGTGGGCTTAAGTAAGGCAATCCTTTGTCCCCAATTTTATTTATCCTAGCATCTGAGGCCTTAAGCAGGGGTTTGAAACAAATAGTGTCAGACGGCAGGGTCTCTCCCTTTGCTTTGCCACGGGGGTGCTTGCAGTACACGCATCTGTCTTTTGCTGATGATATCGTCATCTTCTCAAAGGGGGGATAGGCGCTCGGTGCGCAACCTAATGGCTTTTTTGGAAGCTTACCAGAACGGATCAGGGCAGCAAATAAATAGGCAAAAGAGTTTCTTCATTCCCTCTAAGCGGTGCGATACTGCTCAAGCCCACTTCCTACAACATACTACTGGTTTCAAACGTAGTGCCTTCCCTTTCATGTACTTGGGGTCCAACCTGTACCAAGGGCGCCACAGGAAGGAATATTTTCAATTTTTGATTGAGAAATTTGTGGCCAAAACTGCGGGGTGGAAGAAGAAGCTTCTGTCGCAAGGGGTTCATTTAATCTTAATCCGGCGTGTGCTTTCCGCTATTCCCCTTCACGTCTTGGCGGTAATGGACCCCCCCAAGGCCGTGCTCAAGCAGCTAGAGAAAATCAAGGCTGACTTCTTTTGGGGAACCTCAGAGTTAGGCTATAAGTGCCACTGGAGATGTTGGAGAGGCCTATGTTTTCCTACCGCCGAGGATGGGCTCGGTCTTCGTAGCTTCGCGGACATGCAAAACGCTTTCCATTGCAAGCTGTGGTGCTGCTACCGCAACACCAGCTCACTGTGGACACGTTCCATGCGCTCCTACTACAATACTGGCAGCCGAGGGACCCGCTTTGCCTCTAAGGTCTGGAGATCTATGCTCTCAGTTCAAGCCACGGTTGGTCATTATTCCAGAGCTCTAGATGACCAAGGGGCGCAGCGGGTCTGGACCCTCACGTCGCATGGTCATTTCACGATCTCCTCAGCTGTACAGCTTCTGCGGCCTAAGCGCTCTTGTTTAGGTTCCAGGGCAGTGATTTGGGATAGTCGCATTCCAGTTAAAATCTCCATTTTCATGTGGAAATTACTGAATGATTATTTGCCTTTCCCGGAGACATTGGCCTCCTTTGGGTTTCACCTTTCTTCAAAATGCCCATTTTGCTGTGATGAGAAGTCTCGGGATCATGTGCTATCGGTTTGTTCCTTCGCTACGGATGTATGGGATTTCTTTGCCCAGTCTCTCTACCTCCCGACTCGGCACCCAACGGATCTTCGGCTGAGACTACAACATCGGTGGTCTTATACATCAAACTCGGTAGCCAGGCGACTACACGCGCTCCCACCGCCATTTATATGTTGCGAACTATGGAAAGCCAGAAATCTCTGGGCCTATGAGGGGATCCGCATTACCCCCGCACAAGCTTGTCGGAATGTCCAGACTTTGCTCTGGTCCATCTCGCAGGGCCTTCCCTTTACTCAGGTTACCACAGAGGACTCGTCCCTGGTCCAGTCCGGCCTGTTACCTCGGTTGCTCCGCCCACGGTCCAAGGTTCCCGTTGCCATCAGCTGGAGTCCCCTACCCCATGGTTTCGTCAAGCTCAATACGGACGGATCCTCCTTAGGTAACCCCGGTTACTCGGGTGGAGGAGGGGTGATTCGGGACCCCTTTGGAAACGTCCTGGTAGGCTTCTCTACGGGCTTTGGAGTCAGAACCAATATGGAGGCCGAGGCTATGGCTCTCCTTGAAGGTATCGAGCTTTGCTTGGCGCGAGGCTTGCACTCCGTAGAAGCTGAAATGGACTCAAGAATTTTGGTACAAATGCTGAATGGAGTGTGTCAAGTGCCTTGGAGGTTGTTGCAGACAATCACCCGCGCCCTGGAGCTGACTCGCGACAAGCAGTTTTCCTTCCAGCACACTTTTCGAGAAACCAATGCGGTGGCCAACGCACTAGCAAACCTAGCTAGCTCATCACAACGTGATTAGACATTCTCGGCACCCCAACTCCCGAGCAATGCTCTCGGTCTGACGAGACTTGATAGGCTCCAACTGCCCTATATTAGATTAGTCAAAACCATAGCTAGGTAGGAAACTTTACCTGCATATCCCTTCAGTTGTAATCTGCTTCAAAGTATTAATAAAAGGAATTTTATTTCAAAAAAAAAAAAGCTATTCATTTTATATGTGATAATTCCTTTATCGGTTTTAATGCGTCCTCTGTAATAAATTCACCCTCCAACGTGTAATAGCTTTCCGCGTCAACAAATTGAGCAACCCAAAATGCACTAGTTGAAATTCAATTGCATTAAATAAAAGAAAATGGCATCCAAATAATTTTACCACTAAATTATTAGGAGTTTCATGTTAACCACTTTAAAAATTCTTGAAAAATGGCCATTTTATTCATTTTAGGATCAAACTAAAAGAGGAGGCATGTCAATGTATAAAGAAACTTTGAGGTTGGAAAGAAAAAGGTTATTATTTAAACAGTCTCATTTTTTATTCCTACACCCCAAATGAACTTGCTTGCATATGGAATTTATTACTGTCAGAAAATTTGTTTAATTTCTTTTAGATAGATTTCTTATTTTGTCTGAAAGTAAACTAACTTCCTAATTGTTTTAATTACTTGAAATAGTAGTCAAGAAATTTCTTATTTGTATGAGTTTAGGAATTAGAAATTATTTCATAATATATAGAAGATTAAGAATTACCACTTATTTCTTGTTATTACTTGAGTATTCGGTCAAGTAATATAACTTATAAATAGGTGAAAATTGGCAAACTACAAGGTGCCACACAACGGGAGAGGGTTTTTGAGAAATGAGATATGGTATACAAGAATTGGGTTTAGGTTCAAATTGTATTCTTGTATAGAGTTTTTCTTTCATAATGATGGAGTCGTAAACGTAGATTCAATAATGGAGTCGAATCACGTTAAATCTTATATGCTATTTATCTGTCATGCTTATGGCTTATTTGTTATTAAATTATTGTGTACTTAATATCTCAATAGTTGTGCATTCCGCGGTTAGATCGCAACAAACTAGTATCAAAGTGGGGTTCATGATTGGATTCTGGTTGACTATTAAGGTCAAGTAGGTTAGTGGCTGTTGCCAACTGAACAATTTAATGGGTGAGATCCTTGTTTTAATGGTTTGGCAAGAAGCATTGAAGGTGAAGGATGAAAAATCGAAAAGCATGAAAATACTTGACAGTCAATTTAGACAGGTGATTCAAGGATCAAGTAAAAGTTAGAGTCAATGTAGATTTTAGATGTGAACCAATAGAGACAATCTCACAACTCCAATAGTTGATGCTTCATCCCAGATGATTTTTAGATTTGGAATTTATTCTTTGGGTGGTGTGACATATGTACTAAAGAAACAAAAGAATCTAATTTTCGAGCGCCAAAAGACTCTGATGGCTATGAATTTTATATTGCAAGTGAAATCTTGGAAACCACATATGACGAAACAGTCATGGGAATGGGAAGAAGTATAATGATGTTGCCACTTAATTGCCTCAATGGCTCAAAATAGAGGTAACTGAAAGACATCCTGAGTTGCAAATGGCAGTGAGAAAAAAAGTATGAAAGGAGACGATGAATTAAGATACCTTCTTGCAAGTCAACAGGAGGTTACATTCGGGGTAACTACACATGTCCATTTGTCGATTGAATTAATTGGATGTCAGAACTATATTATGTGATAGTCCTACCTTCCCTTAGGGCGTACCCCAAGGGTTAGTGGACTGTCTGCCCAACTCTCGTCAGAACTAACTAAACCAAAATTCACAGAAAGTACTAAAACGAGCAGTTAACTTCCAATCATTAACCCAAAACTATATACAATAGAGTTACTAATGATTCAAACTTAAAGTACAAACCAGAGTATTCAATCTTATACAAATACATGTAAGCTTTACTAATACAAAGGAGTTTAAACAAAATGCCTAAAAGCTATAACTAGCTCAATTCTTCCCAAAAATCACGCTCCCAAAACTTCGCCCCTGTAAGGAAAACAAAGATGACAGAGTGAGTTTTCGCCCAATGAGGTACCGCAGGTCATGCAGTCGAAATCACATAGTTAAAACTTTAATCTATCAAATATAAGAATCAAGTAAAAGAATAAGCAAGCACCACAACTAATACAGCGCGGTTCAAATAAAAGGATACAGATGGCTCTCAAGAGCCAATTTCCCCAATCGCATTAGCTCGATCCAATCCAGTTGACCCTCTGTCAACGTTTAGAGAAGCAAAACATTGACCGTGGATCCTTGCTTTACATCAATTTTCGTCCACCAAACATACCCCTTATCGAACCCGAACACCAAATAGAAACAGTGGTGGTAATACTCGAGTATACCAATTATCAGAAGTATCCAATATTTAATAAATCAGTGACAGTTTTCCTTATGGCCCATCAATCTACCTTGATCAGCCCTTACTAGCTCGATTCAATTAACAACCAATGAGGTTAAGCTCAAATTCACAGTAAAGTCATCAGATAGTGGGCATCCAAACGACATTCAAGTCATGCACAAGTAATAGATTTCAAATGAATAGTAGACCAGTCAAACAGTCAAGTGAAATCGAGTGTGATAAAGTACACACCCGTCCAGTCCAGATTCAACCAAATCACAGTCATACAACTCATAAATTTCAGTCACAAGTAGTTCACTTTAAGCAACAAGTCATGCAAGTGGTACACTCATCGTTTTAAAGTAGAGCAAAGCTAAACGTTCGATCCCGGATTGTGCTCGTTTCCACCATCAAACACTAAAAGTAACCAAAACAAGATGTTACGGTCCAACCATTCAAAACTTAGGTTAACAAAGTGCACACTTTAGACTCAACTATGAACCATACGCCTATCCGAGTTTGGCCTCTTAAAACACAAAGTTCACAGACAAACTTGAAAGCTAATCGAAGAATATCCAAGTGAATTATAGGGCTATGATTCAAATAAGTTATTAGTATGAAAAGAAAAACACTTGGATTCAACAGATGTAAGAAACCAAAAGAGGACAATTATATATTTATAGCTCATGAAGTTTAGCAAGACATACGTAAGATATACACACCACTATTAGAAGAAAATAACCAATCTCGAGTCTAAAGTTAGGCAAACGAAACTAAAGAGCATGATAGCGGAAACCATTAATTTTCCTCTTGTTTGACACATGATTTTTGACAAAATTTCAGCTTATACATCACTATCAAGGTGGACTCAAGCAATCATAAGTAACCGGAATCCAAACCAACCCAAAATCACCCCTCTAACTTCTCTTATATCACAAGAAAGAAAATAACAAAAATTTCAGCAGCACTTCCCCTTATTTCCTTAATTTTCCCTTCCAAACTCAACACTTATCTTCATAGCAACCTAACCTCAATCACAACCACAAGTCATAGGCTATAAAGTACACTTGTTTAAGGCCACAAAACTACCCAAAATAGGCAATTATCTAGCTCAAATCCAACCATATCAAAGCTGGAAAAATGTAACCCTAAGCTGAAATTCACTCTACAAGCTCAAATTTTCCATAATGAAACCAAAATAACATGTAAAAACTAGAAAATTCACATGGCAAAACTAATAAATCATAGCCAAGCTCAAACCAACATATCAAAGCCGAAATTTCTCACTTAAAGCTGGAATTTTTCAATCACCACACAAACCATGAAATTTTCCATAAAATCCACCAAAATCAAGCCTTAAATCTACTCATATGCAAGTAATAAAAGAAAGGATGGTTTCTTATGGTTTCTTGGTATGTTTACCTTTAAGTCCTAAGGAGTTATGCAACCAAAAGTTCCCTTTCCTCCAAAATCTTTCCACCAAAGTACTTAATCCTTCCTAAATGTCACTTTTTATGGAGTGGTTTGCAAGTTTTGGATGAAACTTCAAGGATTCAAGCAAGAATGGAAGGTTAAAGATGAAGTTTTTTCTCTCTTTTTCTTGCTCAAGGAGTCGGCCAAGAGAAGGGAAAGATGATAGGTTTTTTGTTCAAATTTTTTGTTAATTAAAGGCTAAGAATGGTCTTAGTAAAAGTCAAAACTCCATGGCTTTGTTGACAAATGTCTTCCAATGGTTAAACCTCATCTAATGGTCTTCCAAATGCTAAAATATCTAGCCAACTTCTAATTTTCCCTTAACACCTTATAAAATAATATCCCTTTGTACAAAACTCATTTTAATCTTTAAAATTTTATCATACACACCTCACTAGTGGGTCCTACTTACATAATGCACTATGAATTTAACATGTACTAACTTATAGAAGAAAAATGATTTAAAAACTTGACTCACTTATAAAAATATCTAGGAAATTAAGGCAACAAAGTAAAGTAAAAAAATATATTTTCAAAGCAATAAAATAAAATAAAAATAATTTTCGGGTCCTCACACTCTCTACCCCTTAAAAGAATTTCTTCCTTGAAATTCTCACCTAACAAACAGCTCAATGTATTCCTTTTACATTTCCTCCTCCACTTCCCAGGTTACCTCTTCTACACCGTAGTTTCTCCACATGATCTTCACTACGGCAATTTGCTTATTTCTTAATTTCTTAACTTTTCGGTCAAGCAGTCACATAGGTTTTTCCTTAAAGGTGAGAGACTCATCTATTTCAATTTCTTCTGGTTGTAAGATGTAAGTCGAGATAGGATGGTACTTCTTTAGCATCGACACATGGAAGACATCATGAATCCTGGACAAATTCAGTGGTAGTTCGAGTCGGTATGCTACCTTTCCGACTTGTTGAAGAATTTTAAAGAGTTCCACAAATCTTGGTTGAAACTTCTTTCCTTTAGCTGGCGTGACACTTCGCAACGGAGTGATCTTAAGAAACACGAGATATCCATTTCGAATTTCAAATCCTTCCTTCGATTGTCTGTGTAACTCTTTTGTCGACTTTGAACTGTCTGGAGTTTCTGACGTATTAACTTGACCTTTTCATATGCATCCTCCATCCATGACACTGTCGTTGGATCCAAAATTTTCTTTTCCCCTATTTCATTCCAATAAACTGGTGATCGGCACTTTCTTCCGTAGAGAGTTTCGTATGGCGCCATTTGAATAGACGAATGGTAGCTGTTATTATAAGCGAACTCTACCAACGTCACGTGTTGGCCCCAACTACCTCCAAAATCCATAATACATGTCCTTAACATATCTTAAGGGTTTTGAATAGTTCTTTCCGATTGTTCATCTGTCTAAGGGTGATATGTTGTACTGAGATTCAGTTTGGTCCCTAAGGTTTCTTGCAACTTTTACCAAAATCGAGACATGAATCGGGGATCCCTGTTTGAAACTATGTTTACAGGTACTTCATGCAATCTTACAATCTCATCCATGTATAGTTGAGCCAACTTTTTCATGGAATATTTCATGTTTACTGGTTAAGAAATGGGCCGATTTGGTTAACTGATCAACGATTACCCAAACGGCATCGTGGCCTCTTTGTGTCCATGGCGAACTTGAGACAAAATCCATCGTAATGTGCTCCCACTTTCATTCAGGTATCTCAAGGGGTTGTAGCAAGTCTAAGAGTTCTTTATGTTCGGCTTTAACTTATTGACAGGTGAGATAGGTTTGAATGTACTGAGCAATCTCCCTCTTCATGTTATCCTACCAATATAACTATTTTAAATCCTGATACATCTTATTACTACCAAGATGGACCGTATACTTACATCGGTGAGATTCCTCCAAAATTTCCTTTTTCAACGTTTCATCCTTCAGCAAAACCATTCGGTTCCGATATCTCAAAATTCTCTCAGGACTCAAATTGAAAACAGGCAATTCCCCCTTTTTGTACCTTTTCCATCCACTTCTGTACCACAAGATCTTTCTTCTGAGGTTCTTTGATTTGATCTACTATGGTGGATCTCACCTTAATATTTTCGAAAATCACCTTCTGGCATTCAAGATGAGAATTCCATTCACTAATCTTTTCTAACATATTTCATTCCTTAATCATTAACCCAACCACTTGAGCCTTTCGACATAGGCCATCCACCACTATACTGCCTTTCCTCGGATGATAGTTTATAGTACAATTATAATCCTCCAAAAAATTTTAATCCATCGACGTTGCCTCATGTTTAGTTCTTTTTGAGAAAATAAATACTTAAAACTCTTATGATCTGTATAGACCTCAAAAATTACCCCATATAAGTAATATCTCCACTTTTTCAGGGCAAAGACAACAGCTGCTAATTCCAAGTCATGGGTCGGATAATTCCAAAGATAATATCTCCAACTTTCTAGAGGTAAAGGCAATCACATTTCCATTTTTACATTAATACACACCCCAGTCCTTCTCTCGAGACATCAGTATATACAATGAAACTGTTCTTTTCATTAGATAGAGTCAAAACTGGTGCCATGGTCAACCTTTTTTTCAATTCTTGAAAACTAGTTTCACATCTAGTATCCCAAACAAAGCTATCATGCTTCTTTGTCAGATCAGTTAAAGGACTGGTAAGTTTTGAGAAATTCTTAATTAATTGATGATAATATCCTGCCAGATCTAGGAAACTACGAATCTCAATAGGATTTTCTGGCCGCTTTCATTCGGCGACAGCTTCTATTTTCGTCGGGTCTACAGCAATACAATTTTTTGAAATCACATGCCCTAGAAAAGAGATTTTCTCCAACCAAAACTCACATATGCTAAATTTAGCATATAAATGGTGTTCTCTCAGAATTTGCAATATAATTCTCAAATGCAACTCATGCTCCTCCCGGGTTTTAGAGTAAACCAGAGTATCATCAATAAATATGACTACAAACCGATCCAAGTAGGGTTTGAAAATCTTATGCATCAAATCCATAAATGCTGCAAGGGCATTAGTTAATCCAAAGGGCATTACTGTAAATTCAAAATGCCCATATCTAGAATTGAATGCAATGTTTGGTACATCTTCCTTTCTAATTCGCAATTAATAATACCCCTGTCGAAGGTTTAGCTTAGAGAACACCACCGCTCCTTGCAACTAGTCAAATAATTCATTAATATGAGGTAGAGGGTATTTATTCTTAATTATCACATCATTCAAACCCCGGTAGTCTATACACAGCCTTAAACTTCTGCCTTTTTTTTTGACAAAGTATCATAACTTCCCATGGAAATCCGCTTTCTCGAATAAACCCTCGCTCCAATAAGTCTTGCTGCTACAACTTCAATTCTTTAAATTCAGCGGGTGCCATCCGGTATGGAGTTTTAGAGATAGGTGCTGTTCCGGGTACCAAATCAATTTTAAATTCTATCTCTCTCTCCGGAGGTAAGGTCACCAGTTCATCAGGAAAAACATCCAAATACTCCCTTACTACTAGTACATCTTCTATCTTCATCTTATCGGTCGGAGTATTTATTAGAAAGGTTAAGAAACCTCACGCTCCTTTATTTAACAATTTCCTAACCCTAATCCCCGAAATGAGTGTAGATGGGACTAACCTACCTCTCACATGTAACCTTAAGATTGTCTCCCCAAATATCCAAAATTCTACCACTTTTCTCTTGCAATCTAGTTGAACATCATATTGAGCTAACCAATCCATAGCTAAGATGACATCATATCCCTTAATAGCTAAACTTTTTAGATCTCCCAATAATTTTCGCTCTCCAACTCAAATTTCGCAGTTCTTATAAACCGTACTAGTGATTAAACGTCGGTCACCCATAGGCGTCCTAACTTCCAAATCATATGATAATCTAACAAGTTTCACATCAATTCCATACATAAAACTAGGGTTGACAAAGAAATGGGTAGCACCAGGATCTATTAAAATTTTAATTAAACGATGGAATACAAGGATCGTTCCTTTTATAACCTCAGACGAATCAGGGACCTGGTGCTGCTCTAATGCATACACTCGAGCCAGCACTTTCGGTCTATTTCATTCCATCTTTGTCTGTCCAGAGTTTCCTTATTTGACTACTGGGTCCTACTCCCTTCTCAAGGCGGGACTAGACAGTTGGCAATCTGATGTTCGACACTTCCACAGCACAAACATTTTCTTTCCTTCCTCCAACAACTCTCCTTAGTATGGTTCGACTTCCCATAGTATCCACAGGAGACACGAGAAGCTGATGCCGAGCTTCCTTGTGAGACACCTCTTTATTGTTCTCTTCCGCCTTGGCCTCCTCTTAACGGAGCTCCTCTTGGCTTTTCTGGAAGCCTTGTTCCTCCTATCCCTCTTCTAAACTTAGGAGGTGCATTCTTATCCTCCTGTCCAAAGCTACTACCAGGCATACCTTGTTTTTTTTTTTTGAAAAGTTCTGACTTGCAGTCTCGTACTTTCAATCAGCTGGGCTTTTTCCACAGCGTCATTAAACGTATTGATTTAGGTTACTGCTAAATCCTTCTGAATCTCGACATTTAGCCCTTAAACAAAATGCCTTATTCACCTTTACTCTATTACTATTAGCTCGGGGGCAAACTTAGATAGTTTGGTGAATTGAGTTTCATACTCAGCAACAGTTTTGGGTGCCTTGACGGAGTCTAATAAATTCATCCTCCATTTTCTCCTGAATCAAAGGTGGAAAGTATTTCGCATTAAATTTCCTCATGAAATTTACCCAAGTCCTCAGAGTTTGTTCTCTTTCCCATTTCATTCGTATCACATTCCACCAAGAACGGGCTATTCCCTCTAACTGAAAAACAGCGAAAGTCACCTGCCTATTCTCAGTATAATGCAATGCTGCAAAAATATCAATCATTTTCTCCAACCATCTCTCAACTACATCAGGGTCAGATCCTCCAAAAAATTTTGATAGGTAGAATTTTTGAAATCGTTCGAGGGCTCTATCTTTCCCTTCCACGTGATTCCCAAGATTTTCAGATTGATTAGCAGAGTTTTGACCCTGACGGTCCACTATTTGTGCTAATAGATCGGTCATATGTTGGATAGCTGTGGCTACTTATGCGTTAGAATCGACCCCTGGCTCGCAATTCTATTCAACCGCTGGTTCACAATTACCCCATTCATTCAAGGGTTGCCTGGATCCACGCCCACGGTCTCGTCCACTACGTCAACCCTCCATCGATTTTTAACAAGTTTAGACTCGGAATGCAGATGCAAAATTTAAAATTCATAGATACATGGGTAAAACGTAAAAATATAAGCAAGCCAAAAGTCAAGTACATCTAACACAACCCTTTCATACATATCTCACAGTAAAAGTCAGGTACAAGCAAAAACAATCCTAGTAATACAAGTAGCAAGATCATATCAAAAGTACAGTGAATAAAAACTATACCAAAAGTACAAAAACATCCAATTCGGGACTTTCCTAACTATCCCTCACATAGGGTCAAAATATGGCTCATAGAAACTCTGACCTAGTTCTCAACAAAGCTAGTAGATGTTTCATTTCTAGGGCTATGGCCTACGTCAGCCAAATTTGCATCCACCACCTTTCAATTAGAGCCCTACATTCTTGCAAAATACCCTCAATTCGGTCTCCTACTTCTCTTAGAACCGCAGTGAGGCGTTCATTAACCATTTGCACCTGTTGGCACATAGCATCCGTCCATTCTTGCTCCTGACCAACGGTATCTTGCAACTCCGGGATCCTATCCTTCCACATCTCCATAATTACTCTCATTCTTTCCGTCTCAATTTGGTCCCTAAAATTCGCATGCCTAAGGCTTCTCCTCTCATCTAACGCCGCCAAAACCACATGATCAGCATAGGAATAGTTCTGGCAACGACTATATCTCCTAGTCTGACTTGCGAAACTCTAACGTCAGATTGGTTCCCCTGGCCTCTCCTCATAATCAATAATCCGAAGGTGCTTCCGAGGGGGTTCACTTCCACCCTCTCCAATGGTTCCTTCCATGACCTACAAGGATAAGCACAATTTACAACTTAGGCAAGGTTAATCATACTTAATGGCATCCTAATGCGTCACACTAAAGTTCCTTCGAATCAAATTTATATTTCGTCTATGTCATTTCTAACTTAGGCTCTGATACCAATTGTGACAGCCTCACCTTTCCTTAGAGCATACCACAAGGGTTAGCGGACTGCCTGCCCAACTCTCGCCAAAACTAACTAAACCAAAATTCACAGAAAGTACTAAAACGCGCAGTTAACTTCCAATCATCAACCCAAAACTATATACAATAGAGTCACTAACTATTCAAACTTAAAATACAAACCAGAGTATTCAATCTTATACAATTACATGTAAGCTTTACTAATACAGAGGAGTTTAAACAAAATGCCTAAAAGCTATAACTAGCTCAATTCTTCCCAAAAATCACGCTCCCAAAACTTCGCCCCTGTAAGGAAAACAAAGATGACAGAGTGAGTTTTCGCCCAATGAGGTACCGCAGGTCATGCAGTCGAAATCACATAGTTAAAACTTTAATCTATCAAATATAAGAATCAAGTAAAAGAATAAGCAAGCACCACAACTAATACAGCGCGGTTCAAATAAAAGGATACAGATGGCTCTCAAGAGCCAATTTCCCCAATCGCATTAGCTCGATCCAATCCAGTTGACCCTCTGTCAACGTTTAGAGAAGCAAAACATTGACCGTGGATCCTTGCTTTACATCAATTTTCGTCCACCAAACATACCCCTTATCGAACCCGAACACCAAATAGAAACAGTGGTGGTAATACTCGAGTATACCAATTATCAGAAGTATCCAATATTTAATAAATCAGTGACAGTTTTCCTTATGGCCCATCAATCTACCTTGATCAGCCCTTACTAGCTCGATTCAATTAACAACCAATGAGGTTAAGCTCAAATTCACAGTAAAGTCATCAGATAGTGGGCATCCAAACGACATTCAAGTCATGCACAAGTAATAGATTTCAAATGAATAGTAGACCAGTCAAACAGTCAAGTGAAATCGAGTGTGATAAAGTACACACCCGTCCAATCCAGATTCAACCAAATCACAGTCATACTACTCATAAATTTCAGTCACAAGTAGTTCACTTTAAGCAGCAAGTCATGCAAGTGATACACTCATCGTTTTAAAGTAGAGTAAAGCTAAACGTTCGATCCCGGATTGTGCTCGTTTCCACCATCAAACACTAAAAGTAACCAAAACAAGATGTTATGGTCCAACCATTCAAAACTTAGGTTAACAAAGTGCACACTTTAGACTCAACTATGAACCATACGCCTATCCGAGTTTGACCTCTTAAAACACAAAGTTCACAAACAACTTGAAAGCTAATCGAAGAATATCCAAGTGCATTATAGAGCTATGATTCAAGTAAATTAATTGTATGAAAAGAAAAACACTTGGATTCAACAGATATAAGAAACCAAAAGAGGACAATTATATATTTATAACTCATGAAGTTTAGCAAGACATACGTAAGATATACACACCACTATTAGAAGAAAATAACCAATCTCGAGTCTAAAGTTAGGCAAACGAAACTAAAGAGCATGATAGCGGAAACCATTAATTTTCCTCTTGTTTGACACATGATTTTTGACAAAATTTCAACTTATACGTCACTATCAAGGTGGATTCAAGCAATCATAAGTAACCGGAATCCAAACCAACCCAAAATCACCCCTCTAACTTCTCTTATATCACAAGAAAGAAAATAACAAAAATTTCAGCAGCACTTCCCCTTATTTCCTTAATTTTTCCTTCCAAACTCAACACTTATCTTTATAGCAATCCAACCTCAATCACAACCACAAGTTATAGGCTATAAAGTACACTTGTTTAAGTCCACAAAGCTACCCAAAATAGGCAATTATCTAGCTCAAACACAACCATATCAAAGCTGGAAAAATGTAACCCTAAGCTGAAATTCACCTCTACAAGCTCAAATTTTCTATAATGAAACCAAAATAACATATAAAAACTAGAAAATTCACATGGCAAAGCTAATAAATCATAGTCAAGCTCAAACCAACATATCAAAGCTGAAATTTCTCACTTAAAGTTGGAATTTTTCAATGACCACACAAACCATGAAATTTTCCATGAAATCCACCAAAATCAAGTCTTAAATCTACTCATATGCAAGTAATAAAAGAAAAGATGATTTCTTGGTATGTTTACTTTCAAGTCCTAAGGAGTTATGCAACCAAAAGTTCCTTTTCCTCCAAAATCTTTCCACCAAAGTACTTAATCCTTCCTAAATGTCACTTTTTATGGAGTGGTTTACAAGTTTTGGATGAAACTTCAAGGATTCAAGCAAGAATGGAAGGTTAAAGATGAAGTTTTTTCTCTCTTTTTCTTGCTCAAGGAGTCGGCCAAGAGAAAGGAAAGATGATAGGTTTTTTGGTCAATTTTTTTTTGTTAATGGTTAAGAATGGTCTTAGTCAAAGTCAAAACTGCATGGCTTTGTTGACAAATATTTTTCCAATGGTTTATCCACATCTAATGGTCATCCAACTGCTAAAATATGTAGTCAACCTCTAATTATCTCTTAACACCTTATAAATAATATCTCTTTGCACAAAACTCCTCTTAATTTTAAAAAATTTATCATACACACCTCACTAGTGGGTCCTACTTTCATAATGCACTAGGAACTTAACATGTACTAACTTCTAGAAGAAAAATGATTTAAAAATTTGACTCACTTATAAAAATATCTAGAAAATTAAAGCAATAAAGTAAAGTAAAGAAAATGTATTCAAAACATACAATAAAATAAAAATAATTTTCGGATCCTCACATATTGATTCAGATGTGTAATTTGGTACCATATTGTTTAGTAATTAAAGGTAAATGGTTTCTAAAAGGAATATTCGCCAAGATCAAAATTTGTTAGGAAATTGGTTTAATTTTTTGTAAATAGGTTTTTATATTGTGTGGAAATAACTAATTTTCTAATTGTTTTAGTTACTTGAATTAATAGCCAAGAAATTTTTTATTTGTATAAGTTTGGAATTAAAATTTTTTTTATTATGTATAAGATTAGGAATTAGCAGTTATTTTCTGTTATTACTAGAGTATTGGCCAAGTAATATAACTTATAAATAGGCGGAAGTTGGCATACTACAAGGTACCATACAAAGAGAACATGTAGTTTTGTAAATGGAATAAAATAGGATTCTTAGAAGAAGAGAGATGAGATACAAGAAATGAGTTTGGGTTCAAATTGTATTCTTGTATAAAATTTTCCTCTTATAATGAAGAATCGATTTTCTCTCCGTGAACGTAAACTCAATGATAGAATCGAATCACATTATATTTTATCTATCATTTATCTGTTATACTTGTGACTTGTTTGTTATTAAATTATTATGTACTTGATATTTCAATAGTCATGTATTTCACAATTAGATCTCAACAATTACTAATGGAAGCAAAGTTTCAACTTTTTGAATTCAAGAAGTACGATCAAGCAATTTAACTTTCACAAGGATTTGGAACAGGAACGATTGCAGGAAGCAACCATTCCGGTAGGTTGATGGCCAAGATTTAGCCAAAAAAAAATATAATATTCAGATTTTATCTTGTATATTATTTTTTACACTATGTGTTGAACTTACAAAATTTTGTTCTATAGTTACACGTTGTGCAAAATGACTTGCATCATGTGCAAACTGAGTTACATCATGTACAAAATGCACAAAACTCTGTTGACTGTTCCTGGCCCAAATCCACTTTCACAAGTATTTAACCTCCATTGTAGTACATTAGAACCAGTACTTAATACGAGATGAATTATCTGAATAGGAGAACTTGTTCATGGTCATAGTTAAAGGGCAATTAAAAGTTGATGGGTAGCGAACAATAATCTTCATTTTTGGTAGAAGCTGTTTTTCATGTAATCAACCTGCAGCCACTTTTACATTCCACACCAGCATGCATCTATCTATCTTCACAGCCACTCTAGAACAGGACTCTGATTTGAAATTGTATATACAGACTACTCTTTTTCCAACAAAAGGACCTCAACTATAAATTTGGGCTCAACAAGAAGGCCGCAAAGCATATCTACCTGCAACAATGAAAATATCCACTTCAAAGTTCTATCAGAGCTCAGATTTTGCATTCAAAGGAAGCTGAAAGGAACCAGTATCCAATCTCTGGGATGCAGCTGGCTTGGAAAAGTTGTTAGATAAATGATTTTTCATTATGTTATGCCCTGAATCAGCAACATTCGCTGGCAATGGTAGCACCTGAACAGGTCTTTCAATTTTCACAGGCCTTGATTTGTTTTCAAAACCAGGAGGAATTTCTATGCCTGCTTCGCTTGAATTAGTAGGATCCACTGCCAGTGGCAGCACCTCTTCACATTGTCTTGAAATAATAACATCCATTTTTCCCACCTCTTCCCCACCCACCATGTCTATTTCCATGTCATCAGATGCTGCGACAGAGGCAGCAATAATATCTGTTGCCAGCGGTACCAGCTGAAGAGATGCCCTAGGAACAGCAACATCAATTCTTCCAACCTCTTCCCCAGCCATCATGTCTACGTCCATGTCAATGTCCTGATTGCTGTTCCATTCACCAGGAATTTCATAAGCACCATCAACCTGACATGCATGTCTTTTAGCTTTTTTCAAGGAATGAAAAACTCCCCATAGAAAGTGTCTCCCATTCCATTCTGTCAAGTCATTTAAATAAAAGGCAGAACAAGGCATGTCAGACAGTAGCACCGACAGAACTACTATAGATATTTCTTGTCATTTATGTAAGAAACATGACATTCTGTTACAACTCATTTAAAATTAAATGAATTAGCATCACTAGCATATCAATCATAAAGTCATCGTGTTTAGTCTACATTTTCATTATAGAAACCTATATGAAGTATCCTTAAATCACAAACACAAAGTTCAACTCAGAATAGGAAGTAGAAGGTACATAAAGATTTGAACCCCCGGAAGGTATTAATCCAGTTCTCTACCTTTCAATTGCAGTTTGTATTTTTTCTTTATGAAAGAGATAAATGACACAAGTTGCCACTTTTTTTTGGCCGATTACTCTGAGAATAGAAGCATCTCAGAGTTTACATACTTCACAGAATGAAGACCAGACATCTCTAGTTCTACCGTTTAGGTTCAAGACAACAACCGTTAACTGAAATTATGCCAACACCGTGTGTATTTGATTCTTAAAACAAGGCTGGTAACTCTTTAACAAGCACATCAACTAACACCTCATCTGGACAAGAATCAGAAAATAGTAGGAGATCTCACCTTGGCAGTCCAAGCTCAAGACTTTAGATGTAAATATTAACAGCTCAACCCCATCCATTAGGTTCCGCAGTGCTAAGTCCCCTGCTTCCATGGCTTCTAGCAATGAGAAATAGCTCTCACACCTACATGTCAAGACAAAGTATCTAATTATCAGATATAGAAAAAAAGAGCAGTAGAGGCAGAAACTTTTTGCCACATCCCAAAGACTACCTCTCAATAAAACTGGGAAAGAAGTACAGTCCAATATCTCTTCTGTCAAGACAGTAATTCTGGAACAAGTTTGGCCAAAGATCCCCCCGCGGAATCAATTCAAACCCAAGAATTTCAGGCATATGCTTTGAAAATTCATACACCTTTCTAAGGACTCTGGAAGGAGGATAAGCTTGAACTCCATTCATTTCCCCATGTTCAGGATCATTATAAATCTTCAAGCGTCCTCTACAAACAGCAAAAAACTTGGTTGCATTGGTAAAGAGAAATGATCAAGAATTTGGGAAAATTTAAGGCATGCATCATGATTCAAATAAACATTGCACAGATCCAGGAAGTAATTTTTTTGGTTGTAGAAGTCAATAGAATAATCAATATGAACAGGAAGCAAGGCAACTATAGTACATTGGTAAAGAGAAATGACCATATAATAAGTTGTAGGAAGCCCAATTAAGCCACATAACCATCAGTGAGATCACAACGATGTGTTTTGCAGCATCAGAAAATTCAAGTCAATCATGAGGTTTTTCCTGAGCATTAAGCACTTGAAGTAGTTCCAACTTGTAATGTTACTAAGTGAAAAACAAAGACATGGCTCCATGATTATAAAAGAAAGGGATGGGTGATTCAGGTAATGTCGCCAAGATAGAAGGCAATTTTTACTGGTTGCATACCTGAATTCGAGAATCCCCTTTTCAGAAACAACATTAGTAGTTTCTTAAATAAATTAAGCATAATATACTGAGGAATTGCTGTTAAGGTAAAGTTTACAATCAAGCATAATATAATAAGCCCAAGTGAGCAGAAAATGCAAGGAATCTTAAAGAAAATACAACAAAGCTAAAAAAATCCAGGGAATTGCATTTAAATGCTCATAGAGAACACCAAAGAAGGTAAAGTATGATATAATTCAGCAAACATCTCCTAATACCAGAAATGTTGATCATCATTCAAGGTAATCATTCTCACAATGGAAAATATTCTGTAATGGCACCTGAGTTATTTTGCATGTTTGTTTTAGACAAAGTTTTTTCCCTACTTTAGCTACAGGAACCCTGTATAAACAAAGAGGGTTGTTTTTTGGTACATAATTTAGTATCTGTCGACTAAACTCTTCATACCAAAAAACAATTTAGTATCTGCGACTAAACTCTTCATACCAACAAACAAGTCATCGTTGTGATCTGTAACTAAACTCTTCATAGAGCAATTCTGAGCTTGCAGATAATTTAGTATCTGTGCCTAAACTCTTCATACCAAAAAACAAGTCAGTTAACAAAAAAGTAGATCTACTTACTTCCAGGTAGCATCTAAAGCAGGACCACTTGAGCATTTCCTGACCTCGGGAAAGATACCAATTGGATCAGCGGTCCTAGAATCAGTCTTCTCTAGCTCCAGATTGAGGAAAACATCACCACCTGAAAAATCAGATATCCTCATTTGATGTATGGAATACCTTGATCAACCATGATAGCTTTTACTAGTCAGAAATATAACTAAATCAAGCACATGTACTCAAGCAGTTTTATTAAAAATGATTCTAAAACCAGGCTGAAAGAATTTACCATTGCCCTTATATCTCTGAATTTGATTGAAACCACAAAAAGGAGTAGTAATTATCTTGCCTGAAATAACACTTGCTTGACCACATGCCACTGGTGAAGATGCAGAGACTGTTTTGATAATTTCCTTCTCCACCCTAGTTTCTGCTTTATACTTAGAAGTATCCTTAGGCTGTTCCTTCTGCATTTCTCCCTTCAAGGAAGCCTGAAAAGGACCTGTTTCTGCAACAGCAATTCAAATTCAACAAACTGCATCAGGGATCAATGTAGATTCAGAAAAATTAAAGCACATTAAGGAATTTAGACGTCTCTCCTTGGTCCACCATCAAGCAGGTTCCACTCCTGATTAAGATAGTCCAAATGCAATTCCGGTTTTTTAACCATTGCAATTTGTCCTAAAACTGGTTTAGAAATTTTTGGCACCACCAAAGAAGACAAGTCAACAAATATCAGTGCCGTGCAGCTTGAGCTAAAACATTTTACCAAAGGTACCATGGTCTCCTTCAACATAAAGAGGTGAAAATGGAAAATAAACATACTACACACTGTTTACTTTTGACTGAACAATCCATAGTTGACACAAAGTCCTAAAGCATCACCACCTGAAAGATTAGATGTCCTCATCTCATATGTGGACAACCTTGATCAGCCATGATAGCTTTAACTAGATGTCAGGGATATAGCTAAATCAAGCACATGCAGTCAAGTGGTTTTGTTAATCATCACACTAACATCAGACTAACAATTTATCACCTCCCTCATACACTGACTTACATCAAAACCACGAACAGGAGTGGTAAATTATCTTGCCTAAGTTTACACTTGCTTGACCACATGTCGCTGGTGAAGAAGCAGAGACTGCTTTCGTGATTGCCTTTCCCACCCTAATTTCTCCTTTATCCTTAAAAGTATCCTTAGGCTGTTCCTTCTGCATTTGTCCCTTCAAAGAAGCCTGAATAGCACCTGTTTCTGAAACAGCAATTCAAATTCAGCAAACTGCATACCAGAGATCAATGCAAATTCGGAAAAAATAAAGCACATTAAGGTATATAGATGTCTCTCCTAGGTCCACCATCAGGCGGGTTCCACTTCACGATTATGATTGTTCAAGCATAATTCCAGTGTTCTACCATTACAACTTGTCCTAAAAAAGGGTTTAGAAATTTTTGGCACCACCAAAGAACACAAGGTTACAAAAATCAGTGCTCTGCACCTTGAGCTAAATGTTTTACAAAAGATAATATAGTTCCCTTCAAAATAAAGAGTTGAGAATAGAAAATTAACATATAATACATTGTTTACTTTTGATTGAACAATCCATAGTTGGCACGAAATTTCTTTACCATGCAACACCCTTTGCAAATGGATAAAAATTAGCATATTACAAGAGTAAAATTTTGCCAGTTTATATTTATATCTGTTACTTCCACCAAGACTAGAATTTGTGGATAGACGATGTAGTTAATAACCTCTTAGTCCTTTGAAAGATTGTGGAACATGTTGCCCAGGCACCGTATTCAACTGGGAGTTGTTAGGTCTCACTGCTTTCAACTGTTTTGAGGTTACGAAAGGAGGATTTACTCTAACTATGTGTATTGAAGACTCTGCAGGTATAGCTTTTGGCTTGACAGGAGTTCTATCCAAAGCAGAGGCTCCATTCTTCCAGGATACTGGTTTGGTGCTGCATGTGGACTTGGACTTAATGGGGGAATTAGAATTCTTAGCTCCTGATGATAGCATAATAACTTCTTCAACATGCATATACTTCACTTTTCCATGAGGGATCTTCTTGTCAATCCCATTCTGCCTCAAATCACAAGGTTGCTTGTTAGGTTGAGAACTTTTGCGCAGCCTGCTAGCCGTTCCGAATTGCGACCTGCAAACCAAGTCTTCCATAAAGCCAGATGTTGATGACAGCATTTTAATGCTGCGAAGACAATCATCGCAGCACCAATCTTTTGGAGAAAGCATCACCACAGAGCCACGCATGCAGTAACTTGCAAAAGAAGAAGCACAAGATTATACTAACTTAAATTTAAAACAATATCAGAGCTCGCAATTGCAGAAGGCATAATGAACCATGCATTATATCCACTGGCATTTTGAATTATATATAAAGTGGCTTTAAAAAACTGGAAAGGAATTTATGGTGGCAAGATGCAGTGTGTTTGTAACAAAAATAAGAAAATCATTGTTTGCAACAAATGAACTTGCAAACTTCACATGCAACAGTATATAGGTAAATGTCCAAAAGATACAAAGACAGAGATATATCTTTATTTACAAGGGATGGGGATAGAGAGAGAGTGTGAGATCTTACATGTGTTCACAAGAAATTTTGCATTGAGGGCAAGTTTGAATTGCATCACTGACACCTATGTCACCACAGATATCACAACACTTCTCCTACAGATTGGGACAGAAAATTTTCAGATTACTTATTAATGTATGTTGGTTTATGAAAGGTTTTGGCACTAAATGGACAGTTAGTGCTCAGAACAAGAAGCAATTTTCAAACCAACAGTGTAAGAGATTCACAATGCTATCTATACATTTTTCTCCATATAAGTGATGAAATTCATAATATTGGGATTCAACTCTTATGATAAGAACTACCAAGATTAGTATAAAATGCAATGGTTAATTGTTCAACCATGGACCAATTGGTGCAATGGTAGGTCCATTATCTTCTGTACAAGCTATAGGATCCTCCAGCATGACCACTAAAAGGTTCTACAAATAAAAAGTAAAGGAAAATCAAAATATAGAGAATCTACCCAAAACCATTTTGACTTTGTTTTTTTCTCAACTCAAAGCAGAGACTCAAACAGTGACCAATATTACCAAAAACTTGACTGACTCATTCATCAAATGCTACAGTGAGCAATACCAAACTGCCTCTTTATTTTAAAGCAAGTAATACGTGAACTTCTTTGTACAAAAAGATTATAAAAGTAATACACTGTTCTTGAACTCAACAAATTCCAAGGTCACTTAGGATTCATATGTCATAAAAATTCAACAAAACTAGTCTTGCTTAAAACATAACTGAAGCTGTTATGGTGATGGTAGTTTGATAAACCACTTCCAATAAATGCCTTTATCTTATTTATGTACTTCCAACATATGCACACAAGTCAAATTGTTCTAGGATTCGTCCTTACATGAGGGCCTGGATCATCAGCAAAGGAACTGCTCCGTAATACCAAAATATTTCTCATGTGTATTAGAAGCCAAAATGAACCAAACAAAAAAAGACACAATAGGAATGTTGAAACTACAACAAAATTACTAAACAAAAGAATAAAAGAAGACAATGCACAGTACACAAAGTTGAAGGTTTTGATTTCCACCATCTGATTCTTTTACATAAACTACAAGAAGACAATCCCAGTTAAAAAAAAAAAAGAAAAAAGAAAAATGGACATCTTAGGCACCAAGACTGGGTACTGATAATGACTTTGATGTGTGATGGTGGACTGGAGGTCAACAAATGAAGCTGTAGGAGATTATCCAGATTTAGATAAATGACCACACTGATTTGCTATCATCTTTACACAGTCAAAGCAACTCTCATTTTGTCAAAAAACAAATAGGGACTAATTAAAGTCTTCTATTCTTTTAGTTATATTACTTGTCTGCATACAGGCTAGAGAGAACATTTATCTTTCACTTATTTAATAATATAATATAATACAGACAATGCAAACTCCAGGCTTTTCCTATACAACAGCAATGGGGGATCTTACTACTTGCTAATGGCAGGTGGTCATTCTGAAACATAGGGCAATAGCAATTTGGCATGCTAAAAGGGTAGGCTACATAACCTCCAAAAAACTCATTTTTCTTTTCACTTTCAATTTACTACATAAAAGACTAGCCAAGTTAAACTAAAATGCAGTTTCAGTACTTCATATCCTACGTAGAAACTTGTAGTACATTATCTCATAAAATCCGCAAAATTACAAAAGAATATCTTTTCCCCCCTTCAATGCCAAATACTGACAGCATTCATGTACTGAAATTAATAACTTCAAAAAATTATTCATTTACTCGAAGACTATACCAAACCATTTACTAATTGATATGGCAATATATATCATTTGTCTTTGTTGCCAGTCATTCAATACAACAAGCTTGTAATATCTGCACTTCCTCTGCACACATGTCCAAAAAGTTTTATACAACTTTTAGGTCTTGCAATTGTGTACATTTTATCACTAGGTAGATGATGAATGACTTCATATCAAACAAGATATTCAAGGAATTTTTTCTGAATAAAAACTGCACCTTGATAGTCCCTCTACTTTCAAAGTTCCTATTTGCGCAAGCTTTTCTCGAAGTTCTTTATGCAAGGGCAGTGATCAATCACCAAAATTTGTTTAACATCCCAATAGTACCAAATTCCAGAATGGTACATTGATCATTTCATGTGAGATTTAGAGCTGAAATTAAGAACTTTCTACAAATCAAATGAGCCAAAGTTACACAAAATGCAGTGCTAAAATGACAAAATTTTCTTTTCCTTTATATTTTATAAAATGAGTATTTTGTATGTTATCCTTTTCTTTTGGTTCAACATTCACCAACAAACCTCAAATACCCCATTTTAATGCCTTTCAGTTTAAAACCTCTAAAGTTAGCAAATTTACTTAAAAAGACAAAGCAGAAAAAACTACAGGGATACCTATTCAGCAGAAACCAAATGGGTTGTTTTTCACCGAAAAAAAAAAATCACATGGTTCCAACCTCCTATCAAAGTAATATACCTAACAGAAGAAATAGGTAACAACAATCTAAACCACTGATACAGAGCATTAAATAAAATCCCATTTCATTAAACACAAGTAGTAAAAGAAAAAAAATATTTTTAAAAAGTAGGAATGAAATGCCCATCTCCACCTAAAAAAAAAAAAAAAAACAAAGAAATGTGAAAACAAAGAAAAGTAACCTAACCATATAAATATTCACAAAAAACCAGGAAAAACAACTTTTGATTTTGCCATTGGTCAGCTCTCCACGACGGAAGACCACATGAGGACCAACTACTCAAACCCCCAAATGTTACCGTACAATGCCATGTTTGATCCGTACATAAACCCCAGCATTCAACAAAACCCACTACCCCAAAAGCATCATGGAGCAACAATAAACAATGTGATTATGCAGGCCCCAGGAAACAACAAACTACTAGCAAAACTATCTTTTACACTAACTTGTGGAATACAATGCCGGATATTGGTTAAAAAAGTAAGCCTTTTTCATTTTTCCATTAAATAACAAATGCATAATACTTAATAGCAGACATATTTACCCGGTGGGCCTCTGCTGTTGGTTGCTGGTCCTCCATGTTTCTCTTTGACAAGGGTTCTTTCTTTGGAGACTGTGCGACTGCTTGGAGTGTGGTAGCAGTGTGCTCTGTGTGTGTGTTTGTGTGTGTGTGAGAGAGAGAGATAGAGAGAGAGAGCGTTTTTAAAGAGAGAACAGAAGACAGAAAGGGACCAGACGAGGTTGAAAAGGGTCCAAATCGAGTCCAAGTGGACAAACAAACAATTATTGACATTAATTTGACCTGGAAATATTTAGTAATAATTATTTAATAATTGGTAGCTGCTGAATGATGATTTATATACGGATTATTTAATAAAAAGAAAATAATTACGGATTTTTTATTGCTAATAATACTCCCTCCCTTTTTTTATAACTGTCGTTTAAGGAATTTGCTCTTAAGTACTTTTATCTGTCGTTTTACTATCCCCATGCAGCATTTATTATTTTTTCACAATTTTACCCTTTTATCTCTCTTACAGGATTCTTAATTACTACTCCTAGTAATTATTGCTTCTCTCTGCCCTTCCATATTCTTTCCTAGAAAACATGGGTGAATTGAATAATTAATGAGGGTATAAAAGGAAAGTGGTGTATAGATTTAAGCAATGAAAACTTTTCTTAATTGGTGTGCAAAACCTTAAACGACAGTTATAAAAAAAGGGAGGGAGTATGTGTTTGGAGGAGAAGAATTAAGGGGACTTTTCGGCTGACACGTGCAGATGTTATGGTTGATAAGGAAATGATTAAAATTGGCATTTTTATTTATTTATTTATAGTTTTGGGGTTCAGGAGGGAAGTGAGCGGGCGTGATGGGGGAGTGTGCGTTGACCGCGAGAGATTTGAGAAATGTTGGGGAGTGTTTTACAATTCCCAAGAATGTTTCCCATTGTTTACTTGTTTTGGAATCCAGGAAGAAAGAAAAATTAACCACTGGCCAATGGGTCAATGGTCACCAGGAAGGGGTTTAAGTCCCTCCTTGAACTGTAGATGAGGGTTCAAATTTCATTTGTAGTCAAAAAAATTTAAGGGTTGTGTCAAAATACTCTCTTAGTCTAATTGGGTCTGTATATTTTTGCTGACAAAAAAAAAATGAAAGAAAGAAAAATTGAGAATTTTGAAAACAATAAATAAAAGTATCCTATATATATGTATATATATAATATATAAAAAGGAGTTGTTTATGTGGCTCTTGAAAAATTTTCGTCCGTCGTATTTTGGGATAACACAAGAAGAGTTGAAATAGAATACAAATAGTTGAACTAACTGTACAAATCTGTAATACGCGTTTCAGAACGATTTGAGTATGATACCCTTTGTTATATGATGATCAGAATCTTAATTTGGTTATGAAAATTGTACAAGAATGTAATGCAAGTATGAAATTGAGATAAATTTATTGTTCATAACAAGATTTAATTGTTTCTTACCCATTGCAATCATAACTATAAAGTGATTCGCATGCTTCTCCTTCTTCAGTTTTTCATGTTTTAATATCGAGAATCACGACTACAATATGATTGGAATTCTTTTTCTTCAATTTCCTTTTTTTTTCTTTTAAAATGCAGCTATTGTTCAATATTTTGTTATTTCTTCTGCTTCTTTTCCTTTTTTTTTGGCTCTAGATAATTAAGGAGGTATGCTTTGTTCTTCTCCTACTTAATTTGGTTTGTTTTGATTGGTTGATTTGCAGAATTATTTTGGTGTTGTTGTTATTTACAAATGTGCGATAATAATTTACTATATAGAAAAAATGCTATTCCTTTTAGTAAGTGAGTTATAATATATAAGAATTGGTCTACGAATTGTACATCTAGCTATAGTTTGCTTTATTGTTAATTGTTTATATTAAATTATTTAACTCTCTTTTCTTTAGGAATTAAGTTTGATTTTGAGCAGCTAACATCTATGTTTTGGTGTTTGATTTATCAAAGTACAAAAATTAGTAAAAATGAATAAGTTATTTAACAATGTTTTTGTTGATATTAAGGAATTATTATCGTGTACTTCATTTCATGAGTACCGGAGTACAAGAATGAGCATTCTTTCTTGTAGCTAAAATAAATTTCAAGGATGCTTCTAAACTATATTCATTAGCCATTCATGCCAAAATAATTTTACACATAATGGTTTCATTAAGTCTCAAAATTTGTGTGATATTGCTATGGTTGAAGATAATTTTAAATTATGTGTTATTGTGTAGTTATGTTAATAATTTCTTATATCTAGGGTGTCGCGCCCCACTTTTCGATTCGAATAAGTGTGTGTGTGTGAAGTGTGGTGTGAACGTGTGCAACATGAAAAGTAAAAAGGCCATGGGACTTTGGAAAGCGACGATTTGGCCAAATGAAATTTTAAAAAGGGTTTTTTAAATATGAAAACGGAGTCGCCACTTGGTATAGATTTGGGGTGTACCAAGTCACCCAAAAAGTGTTTTTTAAAGACAAAGTAGCAAAACCCTTTTTAAAACGACTCCTAGCCCACGTAAGCCAAAGAAAAAGGTTCGGGGGTCACGTTTGACAAAGGGGAAGGCAAGGATAGAATCCAAGGCACCCCTTTGACCTAGCCAAGGCTAGTTGCGCGACTCAAACCAATTTTTCCTAATTTTTCTACCCAAGGTATGTATCGCGTATTGGATATGTCTATATGAATGCAAAACCTAGACCTAGGGGGATTGGGGGAAATTTCTCTTCAAAGGCTGAGTGGTGCCAATCACATTAATTGTGAAGCCCAATAACGATCCTTTTGGAGAAGTCACGAATAATGCGAGTGGGATGCAAATGAATGGAATGCATGTATGCAATGTGAGGACAGGAGTTTGAAGAAGTAATAAAAGGCAATAATATGTAAGTGAAAATGTGCACGTGAGTGGGCAAGGTACGGTATGTGAAATGATAATATGAAGTGCATGTGTGCAAGTGATGATAAAGTGTTCGTGTGCAAGTGAAGCAACATAAAGGTGCACGTGTGCAAAATGGGGAGGAAAGATGAAAGTGTCATGAGGGTATAAAATGGTAGAGTGGATTTAAAGTGCATGATCCTAGGGAATGCATTCATATTGGGCACGGGGAGACCTAAATCGTGACTCAATTTTCCCTTTGATAGAGGGAATACAAGCGTGCTAAGGCTTAGAAAAAGCCACACTCGTCTATATTCCATATTTAAGGGGACTCTCAAGCAAATGAACCCTATAACTAGCATGAAATGCAAAAATCCTAAAATGGAGGGAAAAGGGGTTCGAGGGGCATGCAAAATGATAAAACTAAAAAGAATGCATGACATGTAATGAACATGCAAACATGTACTAACGAGGGGAAATCCCTAAGGGTCTAGCGTTGGACTAGCCCATTCTATGAATTCCGACTAGCGTTGGACTAGTGGAAACGTACATTCATCCATCATATTCATTCAGGCTATGGAAAGCGAGTAGACATGCCAAACACTTATAAACACATAGCACATAACATTTAGCATGCTCGACTAGATGCGAGGCCCTAACAAAGCAAATTAACACGTAGTAACTAAGCATGCATGACACATAAGACAATTAAAACCCTAACTATTACATTTGCTAGCTAGGCACATGACTTCGATAGGTCTTCGTTGAATGCTCCTCCAAGCCCTATCTATTACATTAGGGAGACCCTACTACAATCTAAAAGGGGGAAAAGGAATAAAATAATTAAATCCCTAACTATTACAAGCCAAGAGGTGTACACATACCCCATAAAGAATAACTTAAATAAAAAGCAAAAGTAAATGACATAAATAAAAGAAAGGCAAAGAAAGCAAAGTAGACATGCATATTCTCACGTAGCACGTTGGTTCACATAGGAAAAATAAAATCAAAGAGATAGAGGTTACCTCCCTTGAATTGGGGCCCAATGAAATGAAATCAACTATTTATCCTCCAAAATACAAAGAAAAGGTCAAGGCACCAATTTATTTGGCAAATAATCACAAAGGATAAAAATAAGCATGAATTTGAATCAATTAAATCATGTCAGCAACCCACATGTAAGAAGTCAAAAGAAAAGAGGACTTGATTGCAAAAATTAACAAAGCTTTGGGGTCAAAATTAAAGAAAAATAAAATTCAAGGGCCTATTTGCAATTAAGTTAAGGACCCAATTGAAAGAAGTTGAAAATATCTAGGGCCACAGCGAAATTAAAGAAAAGTACAGGGACTGATTTGCAAATTCGTCCTCTGGTTTCCTAATGGATCAAGCCACTGGGCCATTTTATTTATTTACTTGGGCCAAAGCCTTCCTAGCCCAATCGAAACCCAAGCAAAAAAAGATGGACTAGTCTACTATTCTGACCCCAAGAATGATCCAACCAAACTGATGGGATTTAACCCTTTAGCCCAACAGGAGTCCGAAACAAAAGAATGGGCCAGCCTATTGTTTATGACCCCAAAACTTCCAACAAATCTGGTGGGCTTCTACTTCCTAAGCCCAAGCCAGAGACCCAAACAAATTTATCAAACCCAATTCTCAATCCCAATCAAACAAATTTATCCAAAAAAACTCAAACCCATAAAACTAAAACCAACATGATTAGCAAAACAACTAAATTATCAAGTCATCATAATGATAAAAAACAAGAATTAATCTAACTAAAAGACTTCTTATGCATATTAAGAGTTAATTTAAATCTAAAGAAAGAACGAGCTCATTTTCCCAATTTTTGGGCCACATCAGAATAAGGGACACATGAGAGGTTCAAACAAAACTAAAGTAGGGACCTAATCGAAGGACTTATGAGGGTTTTGGGGTCGAATTATGAAGTTCTGGAAGCCTTGGGGTTAAATTACAAAGAAGGAGAAATAAAGAGTCGGGAATTGCAACTTTGGAGAAATCATCATCTTCCTCACCGAGCTACATCAATCAACATTACCGTTCTTTTCAATCAGCTAAACCAGAGATTTAGTTTTAGTTGCAATCATTCCAACAGACAACAAAATTTCCCCAAAACACTAGCTCGGATTCATATGACAGGAAATAAAAGGAAACAGCAAAAATGTAAAACGGCAATGCATCAAAAGTTCTCAAAATATGAGGAAAGGGATTGGCCGGCTTAGCCGTTTTCTTCACATGGAGATGCAGACAAGTTATCTTGCAATTAAAATTCTCAGTTGGGCATTTCGCCGAACAGGTTACGGGCATTAAAGATTTCACTACTTTTTTGTTCCATTGGAGCTATAATTGGCCTCAAAATTATCAACAACAACAAGGATTCTTGCCCAGTCAACATACGAAGCATATGTATTTCAAAGAAACATGAACAATCAGCACCAAAATTGAAACAAAATGCTCCCAGCAAACCATTTCAATAACTTGACCGAAACTGAAATTTAAAGAGGGAAGAAAAAACTTACGGTGCTCTTGCTTGGTGAAATTTGTGGACGACGGCAGATTCCAGCGGTGTGCTTTAATTATAGCATCCAACCCAAACCCATCTCCTTCTTCGACATATCTCTCAAATTCTGGGATTCAGGACCATTCACGTTTCCTCGGCGAGGCCTTGCTGATAGCAGTGGCCAGGGACGGGGGGGTTGGCAGTGGCGGATTCCGGCGATGGCAGCTCCGGGTGGCAGTGGTTCCAGCTCTTCCTCTGTTTCTCTGGTTTGTTGTCTTCCCCTTTCAACCGAAGCCCCCTTCTCTGTTTTTTCTTTTTGCTCTCCTCTTTAGCCGAATCCTCTCCCCTGTTTTTCTTGCTCTCGTTGAAAACCTCCACCCTTTTTCTGTTTTTCTCTCATCCGTGGCCTCTTTTCTTTTTTTCCTTCCAATTCTCAAACCTCCCTTCTAAGCTAAACAAGTGTCCTCCTAAATGTTGTGTTGTCAATTAAACAAAAGGGACACTTGTCCCATGATTGTTTTGTACACTTGTTCAACATGCACACTTCCACCTATTTTTGCCATTTTCATTCTTTTCCTTTCATTTTTCATTTTTCATCATTTTTCACTTTTTTCTTCTTTTTCCTTTTTTTTCATTTTCAAGAAATTCTATGCTAAAAACTTAAAAATAATAATAACACAAAAAACTAAAAAACTAAAAACCAAAAAGTGAAAAAAACGAGCACAGACTAAAAAAAAATAATTAGTAAATGAAATTACACCAAAATTTGGTGTCTACAGTTTGCCCCTCTTTGTCTGAGTTTTGGAAAAACTTGAGACAAAGAAGTAGACACCAAATGCTTACCTGTGTTATTCGGCTACGAGCGTCTCGAACGATGGGATTGACTGGGATTGACAAAAATTTAAACGGGATGGACAGAAATTTGGGATAGACCCCAAACAGAAAATTTAAAATCGGGATTAGACCCGAACAGAAATTTAAGAACAGGGGATAGACCCACGGGATAGACCCGGACAGAAATTAAAATTGGGATAGACCCACGGGATAGACCCGGACAGAAATTTAAAATTGGGATAGACCCACGGGATAGACCCGGACAGAAATTTAAATGGGATGAATTGAAGTGAGATGGAGTATTGGTGGGGTTGACCCATGTTTATTGGTGATGCAAATGAAAGAAGCGAAATGAAGTGTTAATGGGACTGATCCACGTTCCAGTGGCTGTGAAAATGAAATGTCTCGACAATCGGACAGTGGGGTCAAACCCGAGCCTGCCGTGATGAACTTGATTTGATTATTGATTTTTTTGATTTTTTTTGATTTTTTCTTCTTTTTTTTTGATTTTTTTGATTTGATGATGATTTTTTTTTCAAAATAATTTGTCCCAGTATGAAGAATTGGTCAGTGGGATAACATCTGAGCCTGACGGAGTGTGGACGGTCAGCGGGATAGAACCCGGTCCTGCCGAGGTTGGCGGGAAAAAACCCGGTCCCAACGTGATGTAAGAGCGGTCAGCGGGATAAAACCCGGTCTGCCGAAGTAAGCGGTCAGCGGGATAAAACCCGGTTCCGAAGTAAGCGGTCAGCGGGATAAAACCCGGTCCTGCCGAGGTAAGCGGTCAGCGGGATAAAACCCCGTCCTGCCGAAGTAAGCGGTCAGCGGGATAAAACCCGGTCCTGCCGAACTAAGCGGTCAGCGGGATAAAACCCGGTCCTGCCATCCAATTGGTCAAGAAATTGAATTTGATTTACCAAGAAACAAGCAATTAAATTTGATTTTCCAAGAAACAAGAATTTGATTTTTGACTTCTGACTTTTGAATTTTTCCGATTTTTCGAGGGAATTTTTTCCAAAAATAATTTGGCCCAGTTTCCACCAATTATTGTGCAATTGGTCAATTGATTTGCATTGCGGCATGGTTGCTCCTCCTTGAGGCCTTGATTCGTAAGAGTCTGATTTACGCTTCTTCATCAATTTCAGCCATGGATACCTGCACAGGGGCTTACCAAACTATGACATGCACTTTAAAATATTGCAACTACTACTCATGGAAAGGGCAGTGTGATTGATTTTGAAGTCTTGCTTGACTTTTTGACGAAATCCTCAAACGAGCTATAAAAAATTTGCCCCAGTGTGGGCTTATTTTGTGAAATCTTGGAAATAAAAATTTTGCCCCAGTATGGGCCCATTTGATTGCAAAAAAATTGGGTTGGACGCCGTTCCATTTGCTTGAACAAAGTAAGAAACTGAACGTCTTGCTTAAAACCACAGAGAAAATTTCATGATGAATTTCTCAAAATAATGCCAAATTACAAGAGATTTCTTCTTTACCTTAGCATCGAAGCTTTGGGTAATGGGCGTTATTTCTGATTTGGCAATGGGAGATCAAGATTTGTCTTATTCATGTGCTTAGATGGTATGTAATCCCTTCAATACCACATCTTAGTGAAAGCAAAGAGTTTGTCACCCTTATTTCTTAAGAAAACTTAGTTAACGTATAAGCTTCATGGGCTTGCAAAATTTTGGGTAGAAATGATAGCTAAACATGTGAAATCTGGTTATACCCTTATGATCATGAGTGATCAATGGATTTTTATGAGCATAATCCTCACTTTGGATTGTCATGAAGGAATAAGTCAACGATGGACTTTATTAGCTTGTAATTTGGCTTGAAAACGACAGCTAAAGAAATAATTTCCAAAGGATATTGCACCGAAGATCGCATTTTTCAACACTGCCCTCATCTGGACTCCAGATTCTTGGACTTTGTTTAACTTTTTATCATCACCCAACAGGGTCTTTCAGCATCAAATCTTTTTTGCACCTTTCTTTTGCATTCATTTCGCTCATTTTTCTTTTCTTTTTCCCCCTTCGCGGGGTTTCACATGAAGAGCAGTGTCAACCTCACACCTAATCAATTCAGAATACAGCAAAAATTTTCCGGCATCAGAAATTTTCTTGACAGGGCCATTGCAAAGAATAGAAGTCAGGGCTTTCGGCTTTTGTAATGGGGTCAGGTGGGGTGTTTAGAAAAGTTAAGGCTTGAAGGCAGATTTCAAGAGTGGTTTGAAGAATCTGAGATCGCATTGTTGCGTCAACCCTATTTTAGGGTTAAATCAGAATTTGCCCCAGTTTATGCTCAATTGAGGCTTTTCACTTTCATTTGCTTTTTTTTTGACTTTCCGGCTTTCGGCCATTTTTGAACTTTCACAAAATTTGCCCCAGTTTATTTTTGAACTGAGGTTCTTTTTTCTTCCTTTGCCTTTTGATTTTGTGGCTTTTCACTTTTTCCACCTCTTGAAATTTTCCTTTTTCAACCCAACTTACCCCAGTGTGGGGTTTGCGATTCTCAGGGTTTGCCAAACGAAGTATTTTATTCTGAAGGCTCAAAAGGGATAACTAGAGATAGAATGCTTGATTGGAAAAGAAGAGGGCCTGACTTTTATTCCATTCCTTACAATAACTCTGAAAGGAAACATTCATTAATGGGAAATTTTTAGCATGTATCTGAATTAACTGATTGAGGAAAACCCTTGTTCATCCATATTTGTGAAACATAGGCGATCCACGCGGACAAATCTCTTCCTTTTCTCTTTTTTTCAGAATTCGGAACCCAAGTGGAGTCAAATTTCCCCAATTTGCGGTTCCCTCCTTATTCGAGCATTTTTGCTTTTCCCCTTTTCTTTTTCTTTTTTTAAAATTTCCCAATCTCCCTCCCCAATGCGGGGTACGATCATAAGTGCATTCGAAAAGAACCACCTATTTTGGCTCAAATGAGGACGCAAGGGATAAATGGTGTTTAGATTGAAGAAATGATGGCCAAAGCATCATTCTTATACTTCATGACAACCAAAGTAACGAAATGGTTATTGAAAATCCATTCCCTTTTTGATATTTGAAAATTTTCCAATATAGGGTAGTGATCATCAAGGCGCTCATTTGAAATGAAATTATTCTTTTAAAAGCTCAAATGGGAGAGCAAATGATAAAATGTGTATAGATAAAGAAACGAATGCTCAAAGTATCATTCCAAATTTTCAAAACAAACAAGAATAATGCACATTTTTGCTTTCACTTAGATGTGAATTGGATCTGGTTAAACCAATAGGCATTTTTCAAGCAAGGATGGCCCCAATTTATCAATCAATGTGACTGATTTTATTTTGGGGTCAAATGAAGGAGAAAAGGAATCTCATAGGGCCTTTTGAGTGACCTCTTTTAATTCTGAACACTCTTATTGTGAATTTTCAGGCCGGAGGTTGAAAAAATCCCAATTTAGTCTTATTTCTTAAAATTCATCATGAAATCTCCAATGAATAAGAATAAAGAATGAAATGTACATAAATATACACAAAACAATGATTGTCCAAAAATTTTATTGCTGAAAAAGTTTGAAACAAAATTTCTCATTCAATTACGATACAAATGAGGATAGAAAACTTCTAAAGAGCTCCACATATATATCCTTTTTGTCTTCATTTCTTTTGACACAAAAATATATTAACAAGTCAAATATACAGAATTTTCCTTGAAAGCGATTATGAAATCTCTTAGAAGCTCTCAGCCTAGAGCTTTCAAATGGGTCTTTCATGTTTCCATTGTTGGATCTGCCCAAGAATCAATATAGGAAAATATTTCCATCTTATTGAAACATTTTTTAATGAATGCAGGGGAGGGGGAAAACAAAAGAAAAATACCCAAAGTTAGTAATCAAAACCATAAAATCGGTATGCATGCCCTATGGGGGAACCCTTTTATGCCAAGGGTAGGCCTAGCATGAAAATGCAATCCTCTAGGGTAGGCACCATACAATACCTGATGAATCCGATCAACCGCTAGAGTGAAAAATGATTTGGAAAAATTTGGCCAATTGAAGTGAAAAGAGACATTTGTCCTAAAATGAGGGAAAAGTCCGAATGGATTGCTACTTTGATCGACGCATGGAATAATGTGTAAAAGAGGTTGCAATGTCTCAATTAATTTATTCGGTGACCCTTAGACTTAAACCCTAAAAAGGGAAAAAAGGGGTCAAATAGATTGGATAAAATTGATGATTTATTTAAAAATGACCAAGTTGCCCTAAAAATAGGTAAACTGGTCAAATGAATTAAATGAAATTTGATTTATTCAAAAATTGATCGAATCACCCTAAAAAGGGTAGATTGGTCAAATGAATGAAACTTGATTTATTCAAAATCGATTCGATTGCCCTAAAAATGGGTGAACTGGCCAAATGAATGAAAGAGAGATTGATGATTTATGCAAAAATCGACCAAATCACCCTAAAAGGGTAAATTGGTCAAATGAATTGAATGATTTTTTCAAAAATCGACCGGATGACCCTAAAAAGGGTAAATTGGTCAAATAAATGCCTCAAAAATTGACCGGACGACCCTAAAAAGGGTAAATTGGTCAAATGAATGGTTTATTCAAAATTGATTATGAATTGATAAAATGGATCGATTGAATCGTCCGGCCATTGGTGGCTTCAAAAAAAATAGTCTATGAGCCTTCCAAAATCACGATTTGGCCTCAATTTATCGTCTCAACAATGAGGAATCATTTGTGAATTTCCTTCAAATTAATGTCCTTTTACGCAAGGGAATTTTACCAATTAGGTTTAAAAATGGCCAAAAAGTGATTATCAGACGCTCATATTCTAACGTGCAAAAGTTGCTTTATTCTCTTCAAAAAGATCAAATCCTTACCTTACCTTGTGCACTACCCCTTCGGATGGTACGAGAAAGGTAAACGTGCAAGTCTCATTGGATTATATATCCGAGACATAAGGTAGTTTATTTCTAACGTGGGATCCCCTAAATGGCATTCCCTTCTAGGGTTTATGCATGATGCCAGTTTATTAAAGCAGTAAAACATGCAATTTGAAATGACATAAAAGGACCTTTTATACGCCAAGGTAGGCTTAGAATGCCATGCAATTATTAATCTATGAATGCAATATACCAAAAATCTTTAAACGTGCAATAACCTATCTACGAGGGTAGGTTCTAAAAGAAGGTCATGTCAGACCTCTTATTTGCTAGGGTTTGTGAATGCAATGGGGACACAAAATCAAGAAAAGTTAGTTCAGCCAGGATAAATACACATAACACATTGTAGCAACGAAATCAACACAAAGAAATAAAGCAATAAAAGGAAGAAAGGGGTTGGACCCCTCCCCTCGTGAATCGTGTCCTTAATTTAGGGTAAGGTCGACTCTACCCTAGGCAATTCTAATATGGATGCATGAGGTTGGGGTTCGTTAATGCATCTAGACTTGATAAGCTCAGGTCCCCGAGCCTTCAGACTTAGAAACCAAGGGTCATCAATCCCAAGGTTCTTTGTCGGTGGCTCGAGCGATTCCCCAAACACCGCTACGCACACATCGTGTCACGGCTACGTGTTTGAGTGAATCTATCAAAATCCCCAACCTTCGACTAAAAGCTAAAGGCTATCAACCCATAGCTTAAAGCGGAAGATTGAGTGACCCATTGGATCATGCTACACACACATCGTGTCGTGATCACATGTCCAAGCGGATCACCTAATCCTAATAGGGTGGAGTGGCGTGACAAGCCACTAAAAGAAAAATAAATGAAGGGATAAATAATTAAAGCGTATGCACGTATGCTAGTGCTCGTTTGGAGGGGAGGGATCAAGAACCAACGCGAGGCTCTAGGGTAATGTCCCCCACCCAAATGCAATGCAAGCGCGAGATAAACAAACATTCATCCAATTAATCAATCATACATTCGTGAGCGATGGAGTAGTTTGATACGCGCAAAATGCAAAAATCCTAACAAAAGGAAAAATGCAACCCTAAGCATCCAAATGTAATATATAAGAAAGTTAAAAGAAGAAAAAGGTTGATTAAATCAAATTTGCTCGGACTCTCAAACGTCCCCAGTGGAGTCGCCAACTGTCGCGCCCCACTTTTCGATTCGAATAAGTGTGTGTGTGTGAAGTGTGGTGTGAACGTGTGCAACATGAAAAGTAAAAAGGCCATGGGACTTTGGAAAGCGACGATTTGGCCAAATGAAATTTTAAAAAGGGTTTTTTAAATATGAAAACGGAGTCGCCACTTGGTATAGATTTGGGGTGTACCAAGTCACCCAAAAAGTGTTTTTTAAAGACAAAGTAGCAAAACCCTTTTTAAAACGACTCCTAGCCCACGTAAGCCAAAGAAAAAGGTTCGGGGGTCACGTTTGACAAAGGGGAAGGCAAGGATAGAATCCAAGGCACCCCTTTGACCTAGCCAAGGCTAGTTGCGCGACTCAAACCAATTTTTCCTAATTTTTCTACCCAAGGTATGTATCGCGTATTGGATATGTCTATATGAATGCAAAACCTAGACCTAGGGGGATTGGGGGAAATTTCTCTTCAAAGGCTGAGTGGTGCCAATCACATTAATTGTGAAGCCCAATAACGATCCTTTTGGAGAAGTCACGAATAATGCGAGTGGGATGCAAATGAATGGAATGCATGTATGCAATGTGAGGACAGGAGTTTGAAGAAGTAATAAAAGGCAATAATATGTAAGTGAAAATGTGCACGTGAGTGGGCAAGGTACGGTATGTGAAATGATAATATGAAGTGCATGTGTGCAAGTGATGATAAAGTGTTCGTGTGCAAGTGAAGCAACATAAAGGTGCACGTGTGCAAAATGGGGAGGAAAGATGAAAGTGTCATGAGGGTATAAAATGGTAGAGTGGATTTAAAGTGCATGATCCTAGGGAATGCATTCATATTGGGCACGGGGAGACCTAAATCGTGACTCAATTTTCCCTTTGATAGAGGGAATACAAGCGTGCTAAGGCTTAGAAAAAGCCACACTCGTCTATATTCCATATTTAAGGGGACTCTCAAGCAAATGAACCCTATAACTAGCATGAAATGCAAAAATCCTAAAATGGAGGGAAAAGGGGTTCGAGGGGCATGCAAAATGATAAAACTAAAAAGAATGCATGACATGTAATGAACATGCAAACATGTACTAACGAGGGGAAATCCCTAAGGGTCTAGCGTTGGACTAGCCCATTCTATGAATTCCGACTAGCGTTGGACTAGTGGAAACGTACATTCATCCATCATATTCATTCAGGCTATGGAAAGCGAGTAGACATGCCAAACACTTATAAACACATAGCACATAACATTTAGCATGCTCGACTAGATGCGAGGCCCTAACAAAGCAAATTAACACGTAGTAACTAAGCATGCATGACACATAAGACAATTAAAACCCTAACTATTACATTTGCTAGCTAGGCACATGACTTCGATAGGTCTTCGTTGAATGCTCCTCCAAGCCCTATCTATTACATTAGGGAGACCCTACTACAATCTAAAAGGGGGAAAAGGAATAAAATAATTAAATCCCTAACTATTACAAGCCAAGAGGTGTACACATACCCCATAAAGAATAACTTAAATAAAAAGCAAAAGTAAATGACATAAATAAAAGAAATTAAAGAAAGGCAAAGAAAGCAAAGTAGACATGCATATTCTCACGTAGCACGTTGGTTCACATAGGAAAAATAAAATCAAAGAGATAGAGGTTACCTCCCTTGAATTGGGGCCCAATGAAATGAAATCAACTATTTATCCTCCAAAATACAAAGAAAAGGTCAAGGCACCAATTTATTTGGCAAATAATCACAAAGGATAAAAATAAGCATGAATTTGAATCAATTAAATCATGTCAGCAACCCACATGTAAGAAGTCAAAAGAAAAGAGGACTTGATTGCAAAAATTAACAAAGCTTTGGGGTCAAAATTAAAGAAAAATAAAATTCAAGGGCCTATTTGCAATTAAGTTAAGGACCCAATTGAAAGAAGTTGAAAATATCTAGGGCCACAGCGAAATTAAAGAAAAGTACAGGGACTGATTTGCAAATTCGTCCTCTGGTTTCCTAATGGATCAAGCCACTGGGCCATTTTATTTATTTACTTGGGCCAAAGCCTTCCTAGCCCAATCGAAACCCAAGCAAAAAAAGATGGACTAGTCTACTATTCTGACCCCAAGAATGATCCAACCAAACTGATGGGATTTAACCCTTTAGCCCAACAGGAGTCCGAAACAAAAGAATGGGCCAGCCTATTGTTTATGACCCCAAAACTTCCAACAAATCTGGTGGGCTTCTACTTCCTAAGCCCAAGCCAGAGACCCAAACAAATTTATCAAACCCAATTCTCAATCCCAATCAAACAAATTTATCCAAAAAAAACTCAAACCCATAAAACTAAAACCAACATGATTAGCAAAACAACTAAATTATCAAGTCATCATAATGATAAAAAACAAGAATTAATCTAACTAAAAGACTTCTTATGCATATTAAGAGTTAATTTAAATCTAAAGAAAGAACGAGCTCATTTTCCCAATTTTTGGGCCACATCAGAATAAGGGACACATGAGAGGTTCAAACAAAACTAAAGTAGGGACCTAATCGAAGGACTTATGAGGGTTTTGGGGTCGAATTATGAAGTTCTGGAAGCCTTGGGGTTAAATTACAAAGAAGGAGAAATAAAGAGTCGGGAATTGCAACTTTGGAGAAATCATCATCTTCCTCACCGAGCTACATCAATCAACATTACCGTTCTTTTCAATCAGCTAAACCAGAGATTTAGTTTTAGTTGCAATCATTCCAACAGACAACAAAATTTCCCCAAAACACTAGCTCGGATTCATATGACAGGAAATAAAAGGAAACAGCAAAAATGTAAAACGGCAATGCATCAAAAGTTCTCAAAATATGAGGAAAGGGATTGGCCGGCTTAGCCGTTTTCTTCACATGGAGATGCAGACAAGTTATCTTGCAATTAAAATTCTCAGTTGGGCATTTCGCCGAACAGGTTACGGGCATTAAAGATTTCACTACTTTTTTGTTCCATTGGAGCTATAATTGGCCTCAAAATTATCAACAACAACAAGGATTCTTGCCCAGTCAACATACGAAGCATATGTATTTCAAAGAAACATGAACAATCAGCACCAAAATTGAAACAAAATGCTCCCAGCAAACCATTTCAATAACTTGACCGAAACTGAAATTTAAAGAGGGAAGAAAAAACTTACGGTGCTCTTGCTTGGTGAAATTTGTGGACGACGGCAGATTCCAGCGGTGTGCTTTAATTATAGCATCCAACCCAAACCCATCTCCTTCTTCGACATATCTCTCAAATTCTGGGATTCAGGACCATTCACGTTTCCTCGGCGAGGCCTTGCTGATAGCAGTGGCCAGGGACGGGGGGGTTGGCAGTGGCGGATTCCGGCGATGGCAGCTCCGGGTGGCAGTGGTTCCAGTTCTTCCTCTGTTTCTCTGGTTTGTTGTCTTCCCCTTTCAACCGAAGCCCCCTTCTCTGTTTTTTCTTTTTGCTCCCCTCTTTAGCCGAATCCTCTCCCCTGTTTTTCTTGCTCTCGTTGAAAACCTCCCCCCTTTTCTGTTTTTCTCTCATCCGTGGCCTCTTTTCTTTTTTTTCCTTCCAATTCTCAAACCTCCCTTCTAAGCTAAACAAGTGTCCTCCTAAATGTTGTGTTGTCAATTAAACAAAAGGGACACTTGTCCCTCAAATTCCTTAACCACTTGTCCCATGATTGTTTTGTACACTTGTTCAACATGCACACTTCCACCTATTTTTGCCATTTTCATTCTTTTCCTTTCATTTTTCATTTTTCATCATTTTTCACTTTTTTCTTCTTTTTCCTTTTTTTTTCATTTTCAAGAAATTCTATGCTAAAAACTTAAAAATAATAATAACACAAAAAACTAAAAAACTAAAAACTAAAAAGTGAAAAAAACGAGCACAGACTAAAAAAAATAATTAGTAAATGAAATTACACCAAAATTTTGTGTCTACATAGGGGTGGCAATTTTCGACACGACTCGAAAACACGACACGAATCTAATACGAAATTAATGGATTTGGGTTGAGATTTTGCGGGTTCGGGTTAGAATCGGGTCGAACCCCGATGGACCCGAAAAGAAAACGGGTCGAATTCGGGTCAACCCGTAGGTGATCTGATATGACCCGATAACCCGTTTATGAATTAAAAATAATTTAATAAACATAAAAATTATTTTATCTAACTAAACTAAGTTATTCTTTTTTCCAAAGGCATTAATCACTTAATCCTAAATGAATTTATTTAACTTGTGTGAAGTTGAAATTATTATATTTGGATAAATAATGTATTATATTATTTTTTACTTTTATACTATTTTAATTTATTTTATATTTGGTTTGGGATAAAACACTTTTACGGTGTTTTAATTTATTTTAGATTTAGTTTGGAATTATTTATTTAAATTTTATTACTTGATTATGTAATTAGTCTTGTACGAAATTGATTTTATTAGAAATTACAGTGGTAAATTAATAAATTAAAATTAAGTTTCGGGTCATTTCGGGTCGACTCGTCAACCCGCCAACCTGAAATTTTCGGGTTCGGGTCAGGTATCCTGACTCATTTCGGGTTGGCGGGTCAGGTTCGGGTCAGCGGATTTTCTGTTACACTCGAGTCTCAACCCGACCCGCCAACCCGAAACGGACCCGATTGCCACCCCTACTTATATCCATATGTTATTTTCCATTCTTATTCCCCCCCTTCATCCTTGGATTAACTTCTTGTTCTACTTAATGAAATTTATAAATTGAGCAAATTACGATTCTTTAATACATGAGTCAGTTTCTATTACATTACTTCCCACATTTCTTTCATTTTCTTCTTAACTAGATAGAATAAATGTGTTAGCATAACTTATACTAATACATATATATTAAATTACTAATTACAATTTTTACTAATTATACATTTATTCTATTAAATACACCCACGGGGGAAGCGGGGCGAGAGAGCAAGTGACGAGGGGCAAGGTGAGAGTAGGGGAAATGTTTGGCCAACGGGGTTCCTACTTAAGGGTGTCAATTAATCAAACTACTCGACTTGTTCTTGTTCTCAAGAGTAACTTAGTCAAAGGCTTGACTCAAATTTGGCGTTGATTGAGTTTGAGTCGAGTTCGACCTATTTGATAAAATAATACAGTCGAGATCAAGTAAAAATATCAAAATTCGAGTACTTGTTGAGCCTTATCAAATAGTATATCTATAATATAATTTTTAATTATTTACTATAAAATTATGAAATTTACTAAAAAACCGAGCTTGAAAACTCAATTGAGCTCAATTTGGTCAATTTCAAGTTTGAACTTGAAATCAAGTAAGGTAAAATAAGTTGAAACTCGAGCTCCAGTTCACCTTTGAAGAACTCGACAAGCTTGAGTTCGAGTTCGTTTACACTACTCTAATTCAACTCGACTTGACTTGATGATTCGATAGGAGCTATGTTTTTAAACTCGGACTGGACTGGACGGTTCAACTAATCAAACCGAGAACCGGCAAAGCATTCGGTCTGAGTTTGTCTAAAAAAACTTGTGGTTAAGACTCGATCAAAACCCTGGTTAAACCAAAAACCTGGAAAAACAAAAAAAAACAAAACCCAATTTTTTCAAATCTTGACTTCTTTGACAGTTTTGTTTGAAAATCTCAAAGCAAATCTTGATTAAAAGTCATAGATCTGGTGGTAGCCATGGCACAACCACAATTCTCCCAACATTCAAATTTTGCAAGATCTAAAACTAAAAAATTGTCAGAAAATGAGAAGAGAATCGAGATAAAAATGAATATAAAGAATAGAAATTGATGTTCTTGATTAAAAAGCCAGATCGTGGTGGTGGCCATGGCGGTGGCAGCGGCATGGCCACTTACAGTTCTTCCAGCATTCAAATTTTGCAAGATCTAAAGCTAAAATAAAAGAATTATAAAGAAATGAGAAGAGCATTGAAGACAGAAATGAATATAAAGAATAAAAGTTGATGTTTTCTTTGGTGAAGAAAGAAAAGAAGACAAGATTTTAGAAGTTTGAAAAAGCAGAAGGAAGGAAAGAACGTGATAGGAAAAGTGGATGTTGCAACCTGGAGGAGAAGAAATGATGAAGAAGACAAGGGCGACACATGCACTTCCTTATAATCCTAAGACTTAGAAAGAAGCAAAAAATTAGACATTGGTCCAAAACTTTTCTATTATTTTGTTTTGACCTCTAAAATTTGTGAACAATAGTAAATGCTTTCATAAATTTCTTTATTTGTTAAAATAACCCTCATAAATTAGTTTTAGGCACATCAAGTTTCATTTAAAGCTTAAAAACATTCAATTACAGTTATGATTGGAGGATGCTAAAATTTAGGATGTATAAAAATACAAATAGAGTGATAAAAGGAACATTTTTATCCATATTAATAATATACTTACACATATTTTTATATACGATCTATTAAATTTTTAATTAATATATTTATGACATTATGATGACATCACTCGATTTTTAGACAGATTCGATCCCAGTCGAACCCGTTGACCCCTGACCTCTGAGCTCGACTGGGTCGCTACCTGGTTCGAATTTCAAAACATTGGATAGAAGCCTGTGATACATCGCCTCACCTTCTCTCTCATCTCCTAATTGCCAACCCTCACCTATCCTCCCCAGGACCAACCCCCCCTCCTCCTCCTCCACCACCACCAATCCTCCTGCTAGCCTTTTTCCTCATTGGTGTTGCAGACCCCGCCTACACGCCTCAATCTCTCTCCTCTCCCATTGGCCAACACTCCTTTCTCTCCTCCCCATGACTGATGACCTTTCCTCTCTTTTCTGTCCTCCTGATTTGCTAACCTTTTTTCTTCCTTGGTTTTGCAAGCCTCCCTTCCGTTCCTTTCTACCCACATAGCCCACAAAGGTTGAGGGCATGTGTGAGGACCTGTAAATTTTTCATATTTTATATTATTTTATTTTATTTTCTCGCGTGCAATTTTTCTTCACTATACCCTATTATTTCGATTTTCCAGAGATTTTATAAGTAAGTAGAGTTTTTAAATCATTTTCCTAGTTTAAGTTAGTTCATATTAAGTTTGAAGTGTATTATTGACGTGGGACCCGCTAGTGCGGTAAATGCGATATATTTTTGACAACTCGTTGGAATTTTGTATTAAGTGATATTATTTTACAAGATGCTAGGAGACAATTAGAAGTTAGCTAAATAGATTAACCATTGGAAGAAAGAAGATAAGCTTAAACCCTAAAAGGTGCCACGTGTCGCGACCCGATTGGATGGTGGATTTGACCAACATTTCTTTAACTTTCCTAAAACCAATTTTGACCAAGATTTTTCCATTTTCTCATCCATCTTGGCCGGCCCTCTTGAGAGAAAAGAATAAGAGAGAAACTTCAATTTCCACTTCTAAATTTACTTGAATCTTGAGTTTCAACCAACCAAATCACAAACTACTCCATAAAAGTTGTTTACTAAGGAGGATTAAAGCTTGTAGTGGAGTGATTTTTGGGAGGAAAGATACTAAGCTACCATTTTCTTGGGGTTCCAAGGTAATTTGCTAAGAAAATTCCTCTTTGCTTCTAATAATTGCCAATTAGTAGTTTAAAGTTGTAGTTTTGGTAGTTTTATGAGCATATTTCATAGTTTGAAGTAGTATTATAGAAATTTCAGTTTTTATGGTGATTTTTCTGCCCTCATGTGATGAGTAATGGTTGGCCATGAAATGATAGCTTTATATTGGGTAAAATGAAGCTTTGGTATGCTAGTTTTGGTTGCCTAAAGAAATTTCAGCTTAGATGCATAAATTTCACCTTTAGGGTTTTCAATTTGGGGCTTTAATGTGGTTGGTTTTGGAGCTATCAATTGACTCAAATTGAAGGGTATTGTGGCTATAATTAGGTGTGTTTTATAGCCTATGATTGGTATGTGCAAATGTGGTTGAAGTGAGATGGTATTGGTATTGCTTGTAAGATGGAAAAAGTAAGGAGATTTAGGGGAAATGCTGTCCAATTTTCTAGGCCATTTGGTTCCTTTAAGTTTGAGTTGTATTTTGGTAGAAATAGAGGGTTTTGGGGTTGTTCGTATCTCTTGGACTAACTGTTATCCTTTTGCCCAAAAATCACATTTTGTATCCTTGTATTAGTAGTTAACTTGGTTAGGCATGCGACTCGTAGTCGAACCTAAATTGTATAATCCGTTCACTAGGTTTGTGGATATGGAAATCGTAATTGTTTTGCCTTGGTCATTTTAAGGTTTTTTGGTGATTAAAGCATACTTGGGAAGAAACTTTTGAAGTTGTGTTTGCTCGAATTGGTGAGTGTACCACTCCCCTAATTTGTTGCTTATCTGGTTTATCTATCTGGTTTCTCTGTACCTACAATTTGTAACCTGATTATCTGTGACTTCTGTATGCTCTGTATGAAACGAGGGTGTACTTTATCACACTCGTTTCTTTCATCTGTCTGGTCTGGTTCCTGTATACGTTTGAATCTGTTATCTGTATCTGTTATCTGTATCTGTTTGATGTCGTTTGGAGGTTTGTATCCAACGACCCTTCTGTGACCTCTGAGCTCAAATCCTGTGGCTAGTTACTCGAGTCGGGCCGGCAAGGGCCTGGTCGATTAGATAACGAACCACAGTAGTTTGTTTCTAGGAAATCTTTGGGTATTGGAGACTCTGGATTTCCGGTATACTTGAGTATTACCACCCACTGTTACTGTTGAGGTGTTCGGGCCTGGTAAGGGGTATGTTTGATGGACGAAATTTGGTGTAAAGTGGGGTCTACAGACATGTTTTTTCAATATACGTTGACGGAGAGTCAACGGATTTGGATCAAGTACTGTAATGGGAATTTTAGCTCACGAGGGCCACCTGTATCCTTTCTATCTAAGGTGTTTGATTATTTCCCTATTTGATATGCATATATGACAAATTGAATATGAAGTTCCATGATTCTTGATTGCTATTATTTTAGTACCTCATTGAGCATAAGCTCACCCCCTTCCCGTTATCTTTGTTTTCCTTCCAGGGGATAAACTTTGAAATCATGGTTTTGGAAGAAAGAGGTCGAGCTAGTGTATATGTTATTTTGTGAAGCTCTTTTGCAACCGAAACCCTAATTGTATCTCGTGTAGTATGAATACTTTGGCTTGTACTTGGTTAATTCGTTCAAAACTCCGATGTAAATACATGTATAAGTGTTTAACCATATCTATTAAGTGTATTTATTTGAGATGTTACGCTTCTAGGGCTTTGGTGAATATTTCTTGTAACCGTTGGACGATCGGGCGAGCGCCGCTTTTGAAAAGGAAAGAAGGAAAAAAATTTGGCACGAACTGTTCACGGAATTCGGCCGAGTATCGGGCCAGTTCTTGGCCGGATAGCTGGCCGGATTTGCAAGTGATTTTGAAAAATTTTGGGTTGAGCTACTGCCTCCAATCCGGCCAGGAATCCGGCCGGATTGTGACGTGGCGGTTACTGATCATTTTCAGTTTCATTTTCGTTCTTCGTTATTCACGGTCGCCGAAATATTTGAGCGCTGTAATATCATTCGGAATGTTTTAGCTTGTGTGTGTTGGGCTTAGTAGTCCTGACGAGCGTTGGACAGGCGGTCCGTTAAACCATTTGGTTCACCTTAGGGGCAAAGTGGGGCTGTCATAGCATACTAGAAATTTCTATTTCGCCCTAAAATCTCATCTCGATGGACTCTTGAATTTTGTGGCAAACTGTTCTTTGTTTTTCAATAAATGGTATCTTGGTGATCTTTTCTAGGGTTGTAGGGTTGTAGTGCAGTGATTGTGGAGTTGGAGATGGTGGAGTGACTAGCTACAGATTTCTCTTCTTCCTCTTTTCCTTCCAATGATAAACCTTGTCCATCTTGATTTTTTTTAATTTTTGGAAACCAAATGCACTAATCTTGAAGTTCCAAAAAGAATTGTGATTGATCAAGATCAACTGGCTATGGGTTGCTGCATTCGCCATGAAGTGATGCAATAAGGTGTATGAAAGAAAGAAAGAAGAAGAAAGGACAAAAAATAGAAAAAGAAACTAAAAATATAATACAATATCAAGTTTTTGATGTAATACCCATTCCTAGTAAACATTTACCAAACATGTGTTATTGTAATGACAGCTTTTGACCAAAATCCATTCTAATCTTTTAGATATGAATCCAATTACCATTCCAATCCCTGGCTTGAACCAAATGCCCTATCCTCAAAAAAAAAAAAAAATGCCCTATAAGTTTAATGAACCATAAGAGAAGGAAGAGAATGAAGGATTTATTGTGATGCATGTATATGTGGTGATCGAGTATATGTTCATGTTCAGACAAAGGTATTTTATAAATAGAACTTGGAATTCAATAAATTCAATTGCATATTACTGCTACTTTATATTAAAAAAAAGAGTAAATTTTATATACGTAAACAATGTACATTATTACTGTCGGATCCATGACATATGTACGAAAGTTGAATTTCAAATTCAAATTTTATATAGTTATCATGAATCTAACGATAATAGAATATACATTATCAGTGTAGGAAATATTAATCCTAAAAAAATTGCACTTTACTCAGTCCGTTTATCAATTATTACTAATATCTTTTGTTGTAATTAGATTAAGTAGGCATGTGACACAATTGTTGTAATTAGATTAAGCAGTCGGTTTAAGAAATATTAATCCTAAAAAATTTGCACATATTCAGTCCATTTATCAATTGTTACTAACAGCTTATGTTGTAATTAGATTAAGCGGCCATGCGACACAATTCTTAAATAAGCTACATTTTTACAAGTCTCGGATTTTGATATTCTATAGCTTAATTAGGCTTTTCAAGAATATTATTAGCAAACCGACATGCAACACACCTATATGTCACCCACTGAAAGGATTCCCAAACATCAAGAGTTAATTGGAATGCCTCTTTTACGGGGAAGAGGGGGAAATGCCTACAGAGTACATTGTTAAAGTCATAACAGACAATAATCATGATAAATTTACTAAATCTCGGTTGCATTTAAAGTTACATTTGTCACAGTAATCCAATGGCAAAAGTACAAGTACACATCTTTCAATAAAGTACCCCTTTTTGTACCTTAAAACAATTTGCAATATATTTTCATGAACAACTTCAGAATCGGCGAATTTCTTCGAATATTGTGAAATTAGAAATTGTCACAAAATTTGTGTGATTTGAGGGTATGTTCTCTATTAAGGGTCGCCGCAATTAGGAACAGAGGCTTCTAATAAAAATTGTTTTAATTTCTATTTTTTTGGCGACATCACTAGCTTTAGTTTTTTTTTTTTTTTGGAAAAGCCTTTGCCGCTCATCAAATGACCGACGAGGAACTCTATTTTTTTTTAAGGCTTCGCCACTCATCTGATGAATTGCAAAGCTTATTCCTTTTTTGTTTCATAAAATGTAACCCTAACATGAGCGGCGAAGCTTATTCCTTTTTTTTTTCACAAAGCGTAGTCCTAACATCCTAACCCCTTAAAACCTAATTCCTAAGCCCTGACACTTCAACCGTAATATAAACATAAACCCTAACTGTGGTAGGGCGAATTTCACAAGGGCGACACTCATCCTAATCTAACCCTAATCCTAAAATCAAAATCCCTAAACACTATTACTAATACCCTATTATAAATCGTAACTGTGGAACTGTCAAAAATGTAATATACAATATTAGAATTATGTTAATTTTATAAATGATGATTAAGCATGCTATTAAATACTATTAAAATTTGCCCAAGTCATCTTTTTGAAATTTTTTATGTTAATGTTAATTTAAATAATGATAAATAATACAACATTCAACAATAAATGGATGTAATAATTAACATATGAACTTGAATGATAATAAAACGAGAGGCTAGACAAGAAAAATCTAAAAATCTAAATATCACCCATCAACGTGTCTCTTACCCTTATCGCGCGGAATGGTAGAGCAACCATATTTTCAATGGATCTCTCAGTATGGTAGATTTTGTCTTAATTGTAACCATTCGGACCTCTGAGGTGGTGCATGCACTTGTTCAGGTGTTTGGTTCTCGTCATCATCAATGGGGGGTCAAACATCGGAGTTTGACCACATCTGGGACAAAAACCATGTATAAATGCTTGGAAAGGAGCACTAATAGGAACACTGTCGTTGTCCATATGAAAAACAGGTGAGAAGCCCGCCGAAGTCCTTAAGAAGTGGTACATTTGATCAAAACCATCCTAAAACTTTATTTTTGGACATGTCGTTGTATTAGGCATAGTAGACGACGATGTAGCAGTAGACATATAGTCACTGGGTATGGGAGTAGGTGTGTCACTGAAATGACCTCCAAAAGCTGACACAGTGGGAGGTGTAAAGAAAGTTTCAGTGTAAGAAAAGTGTGTGCCAATAGATGGATCGTATCCGGACAATGATGAAATCTGTGTTATGTTTTTGTCCAGCACATCAATAGCATATATGGAGGTGCTCCTTCTACGACATCTAACTGCTTGTTTCCTACCATAGATTTTCCTAGTTAGATGCTCGATAGGCATCTGAAAAGGAGCAGCAGAAGAGACAGATGAGCCAATATCTTGACGGTCGAATGAACCAACTATCATTTTATGTCCTAGATTCAAATATTGTAATGCCCAAATGCCTCCTCACAAATCGCTATTAGTTTCGGATGAGCACACTGCGTTGGATTTGCGGGATTGAGGTACATTCCATAGATCAAATTGATCCGAGACAGAGAATCAAGCTAAAAAAAGAGAAATTTGTGCATTGTAGTCATTTTGTATATTAATAAATAAACACATAATAGCATATGATCACAAAAAAGATAAGTATTTAATAATTTATCAAGTAGTCGAATTATTCTCCATCTGCTCGATGAGTGTCATTTAGGACTTATCGTGAAATACACGGTGTTATATAGTAAACAGTAATATTTTGGTACCATACAATGTACTCATTCAAAAGCATCAATGGATCGTTGTGATATCCACTAATAATTAATTGAGCACGACGTTCCTACTATTGCACCCAATGACTACAATACTAGGCTCAATGCTTCCCGGAACGACTTGATCAATCTAAAGAATATAATTTCTTATCTGTGTCTGTGCCAATGAAGGCAGGTATTGGTTGACATATCTCAAACTATCGTAGTATCCGTTGTGGAAGGTGAAATTCTACAACCTCCCAATATATCAACAGAATTACTGACCGTCATATGTGTTGTCCGACTGAGCAATAGGCGAAAAGCAATGCAATAAGGTCAGCATAATACGACTCCCAAATAAACTATGACAATAATAATGTGGAGTTAAGTGTGATAGTAAATACATCTAGATAGTATGATAGCAAAATTGTATATCAGTTGAGTACCTCGTTGGGTCTCACCTTGGTAAGTGTATTACAAAATAATGACATGACATGCGATGGTACGTATTTAGTCATACGTTTTTTTATCCAGCAACTGCCTCTAGGAAAATCATTTCGTTGTATAGTAGGAAACAACACAGTTGGGCGAATCTTGAACATCTTCTCCCAGATCCATAACTGTTAAAAATATGAATTGTTCACGTCAAATCAATAATACATTTTAAATGAAATATGGACGTGCAACCATTCCAAAATTATGCATCCAGTACCTGTAAAAACATGTATGGGCGCTAGCTATGTAGCTTATAATTGCGTAAGACGCTTTACAGAGTTGGAAATATAAATAGACAAGTGTGGCGCCGCCCCAACTAAAATTACTCAAAACTTCTATATCTTTTAAGTAATCAATTAGTGGCAACTTATAACATTTCTACAGGTGTCGGCAAACAGTTGTTCAACAAATAAGATCAAAATGTAGCATCAACATGCTGTCGAACTAATTCCTCCAGTGCATCATTTGAAAGAGACTCGTACAAAAAGTCAAATATGAGCATAAGTTTCAACCACCCATTCTTGAAGTGTCGAGTCTCAAACCTAAAGCCCAGAAGCTCTTCGATCAATTGTTTCTTACATGCAAAATTCCTATTTCGATCAACCAGCATCACTGATAATTCGTCAACACGCAGACCGCATAATACCTCCATATCCTGTAAAGTGACAGTCGTCTCACCCACGAAAAGATGAAATGTATGGGTCTCTTGCCTCCAACGCTCAATAAGCGCTACAATCAACTCATGATCAAGTTCAAAGTAGCCTACCTATACGATCCCCTAAAAGCCTATAACACAAAGATAGTTTGTTATCCGAGAATTCAGTTGATTCTGTACTAAGTCCCAGAAAAATCCATCGGCTCGCTTTATATTGAGCTGACTCTGCTGTCCTAAGAACATTGTTTTTAATCTATGTATATTCTACAAATATAATGTGCCATTTTTATATAGACCCTGTATAAGATAGAGGGTTTGCCTAGGCCAATGTGATATGTCTAGAATAATCTGTACAAACACAAATTTATTAATGGTCGACATACAGTCAAAATTTTATTAAATTGCACGTCAGCAACAAACATATAGTCAAAAAAGTGGCTAACAACTGACATAACGTATAGTCGATGACCACACAACTTTTAGCTAACATTTTTTTGCTTTCATTTTTTTATACATGAAAATGACTAAAATATGAGTAATTCAAGGCATTGAATCCTGTCTATGAACAATGGTTACAGCGACGAGACGCATCAGGACATCAATGATCCATTTGATTATGTATTCTAATTATGGCCTCAGGATCGGGTCTCTTTCTTTTAATTCTTCTTACACCGTAGTTAAGTCGCAACTCCGAAGGGACCCAATAAGTCGAGTCGGACAAGGGCAACACAATGTTGCAGAATACATTTGATTGTTCTTCTGTCGGCGTCAGTTTTTTTTTTATTTTTAAAGAACAACAAGAGGTGGAACTACAACCATTGATCATCTGCTGATCAACGGTCCAAAAACTATTGCCGCAAATGAGATTTGCGGTTTCAGTTTAAAAAAAAAAAAAATTTGCCAACACCTATCGTCCCAAATGAGCTTTGCGGTTTCAGTTGTTTAAAAAAAAAATTTGTCTGCTTTGCCACTTATTTGCAGGCTTTTCCAAAAAAAAAACAAAAAAACTAAAGCCAGTACTATCCCAAAAAAAAAAAAAAAGAAACTAAAACAATTTTTATTGGAAGTCTCTGTTCCTAATTGCGGTAACCCTTAATATAGAAGGTCCCCTCAAATCACACCAGTTTTGTGATAATTTTTTATTTTAATAATATTTCGAGAAATTTGCCCTTCAAAATCAGGATGATTATGATTTTTTCTTTTATAGTGAATGTAGTACTTGATTTTCAATTAATTAAGTATAGCAAAGTTAATATTAATACTATGCATGAGTAATCTTTATTGACATAACACCATTAAAAAGTTATAACTAGAGTAACAAATGAGGAATTGTAAGTAGGAGATATTGACATCAAAATTATGCCTGTCAATCAGGATCTAACATGCTCACTAATATAGTTAGTATCATTTTTGAGTTTTGGATTATAAGTTTGGGGTTAATAAATATGAGACTCATACTTGACTCATAAAATATTCAGTGTGTGGGGCTAATTCGGGTTTAATTCACACTCATTTATTACTTATTAATTTTCTTAGTATAATTACTATAATTATTAATTTCTAAAACTAATTTAACATCCGCAGAATCACAACATTAAAACTATACACAAACAAATAATAGTTCATTAAAAAGTATATAAAATTAAAATTTTTCAACAATAATATATCCAATTAATTCAAAGTATATGATCAACAGTCAATACATCTTTAAAGGTTTTCAATTTGCTCGTACTAAGATTTGTCCTTCTGAATCTTTTGACATAATTTTGTATATTTAATATTTCTTATATATATATTAATATAGTTTGACATATAACACATAAGTATAAAATATTAGTATTGTATATTTAGATATATAATTATATATATCAAAATATTAATAATATATATGTGTGTGTGTGTATGCAGATTAAATGGTCGAACCTATATTGGGTTTGAATCTAATAAGGTCCAAAATCGACTGATATTTATTTTGGACCTAATATTTATGTTTAAACTCATCCTAACTCAATAAAAAGTTAGACTCATTGGAGAATGCGTCTATGGTAGGAACGCTTTGACTGTGCCTACCATAGGAACGCGGTTGCTATTTGACACGTGTCTCTAATGACCATTGCCTTTTGTTGCAATGATGGTTGTACTGTCGGCAGTAGAAAAGTCTATCACGTGTTGAAGACTTGCAACGCGCTAGGCACAATGAAATGGGGCCCAACGAGAAATCGAAATACAGGAAAAAAATATTAAATATACGAAATAATACGACCAGCAGTACGGCTAATTTGAAAACGAAATATACAAACAATGTCAGAGGCATGCCCATAAATACAGTAGTTTAAAATATCAAGAATTTGAAATGCAAATTAGTGGGGAGTGGGGAGAGAAGTGTGGATATTTGGAGAGGTGGCAAGGCACACCACCTCTCTCATCCATCGCACAACAAAATCAAATTAAAGAGAAGAAGTAATGCTGTAGGTTGTGGAAATAAGAGAAGAGTAGGTGATTGAATCAGTATTTTGTAATTGTAATCGAAAGATTACGTTCACGGCAGATCTGGGGTATGTGTCGATAAACCCTAATCATCTCATATATAAATTTGAGAAAGGCGTGTAGTTGTAGAATTCTGTGGAGGTAATGGGCAATGGATGATGACTCACAAATTTGACAATGTCAGACAGAGGCAGGTTAGCGGGCATAGAGGGGACAACAGTGAATAGGTAGGCTATACTTTTGCTTCAATAGGAGGGACGGGATTAGGAGTGTTAAAATAGTAGGGTATAGCATGAATTGCAACATACAAGAGCAGTGGTTTGGTGGGGCGAAAGAAACATCGCATGGCGGCAAAAAAATTTGTTCGCAAGACTATGAGGATAGTGTTCTGTGTAAATACATTTGATGGACAAAAAGATTATTGACTAGTTGGCTTACATGGTAGCATGCATGCGTGTGAAATAAGGTAGGAGGGAAAAAATGGAAGGGGACAGACAATTGAGTTGGAATAGGCGAGTGATTGACGTAGACGAAGGGGTGGAAGATCACGACTATGCACAAGTGACGAATGATCGGAACGGACATGGGAGTAGTGGGTGCAGAAGTGGACATAATCACCGAAGCAGGGCGGTATGGGATGAAATGGCGAGATTTGAAGATATTACAGATGATAATGTCAAAGGCATGGAATTTGACAGTACAGAAGAAGCAGAAAGCTTCTACCTGGTGTATGGCAGGGCAAAAGGATTCGGCATGCGCAAAGATTTGAAGAGGAAAGATAAGGATGGATTGATCAGGGGATGGTCATGACTATGTAGCAAGGAAGGGGAGAGATAGGCGAAGCACATCAACAGAGGGGATCGAATTAGGGAGGTGAAAGCTTTAACCATGGCTAACTACTTAGTTCAGCAAATGGTTCATTATGATCGGAGTAAGCAGAAGTATGTGGTTTCAGAGTTCATAAGCTAACACAGTCATTGGCTATGTAGTTCTCAAAATGTCCAGTTCTTGAGGTCGCATAGAAAAGTCACGGAAGCAGAGCTGTAGCAGGCACAAGTCATGAACAAGTCAGGATCAAAACTAATCACATCATTAGGGTAATGGCAATACAAACTGGATGGTACCATAACCTAGGGTTCCATTCGAAAGATATGTACAATGACCTACATCGGCATAGGCAACTGGCAGTGGTGGGAGGGGATGCTGAATTAGCTATCGCCCACCTTTTGGGCAAACAATGCGGTGATCTAAATGTGTATTACAAATATGCCACGAATGAGAACGGAAGGTTGACTAGATTGTTATGGGCTGATTCAATTTATAGAGATGACTATCGGTGTTTCAGAGATGTGTTGGTGTTCGATAGCACATACAACAACAATCACTACAAATTTCCACTGGTGGTGCTATGCAGGGTGAACAACCACTATTTCACTTGTATTTTTGCGTGTGCTTTGATTGTTTAAGAGGAAGACGAGGGCTGTGATTGGGTAATTAGCACTTTTTTGGAAGCAATGGGTGGACAACAACCAATATCTGTCGTAACAGATGGGGACAAATCAATAAGAAAGTCAATTAAAAAATTCTATCCCCAAGCAAAACATAGATTGTGCAACTTTCACCTAGAGGTGAATGCTAACACCAATGTGAGGGATAGGACATTTTTGAACTCGTTTAAAGCATGCATGTTCATGAATTGTACCCCACTACAGTTTGAATATAGATGGGCAGAGGTTATTCGGCAGTTTAGGCTAGAGGACAATGAATAGGTGAAGAAAATGCGCCAAAAAAAATAACAGTGGGCTATGGCTTTCCTCAGAGAAAATTTCTTCAATGGCATGAGGAGCACCCAACGATGCGAGAAAATGCATCAGGTGTTGAAGTTAAACCTTACACCCCAGTTGAAACTGTACGAGTGCGTTCAAGCTTATGACCTTGCTGTTGCTCGGCTCAGGCATGAGAAGAGGCGGCTTCGAACTGTCAAGGAGCACACTACCCTTCTTCCCGCGACCCAATTGCAGCCATTAGAGAGACATGCGAGTAATGTCTTCACCAGGACGATATACATCATGGTCCGTAAAGAAATGAAGAAACAGGAAATGTACTACAGGTATAATGGCAGCGACAATGGCATTACAGCAGTCCACTACTTGAGACATCCATACATATATTCGGAGTATATGGTGTCGTACGACAGGGCAACTGGCAACATGAACTGCTCTTGCTTGAAACTCGAAATGCTAGGTTTGCCATATTGCCATATGTTTAGAGCAATGCTATTCGAGAAACTCCAAAGGATCCCCCAAAACTGCATCATGAAACGGTGGACTCGACATGCTAAAGAAGGGACAGTGACCAGGGATGCTGTAAATACTCCCAACTCTAACCTAACGGAAATGACACGGTAATCTCGCTTAATATCTGCTGCTAACAATCTAAACTTATATGCATCCAAAACAACCGAAGAATTTGTCAACGTATTGGAATTATTCCACAATGAGACTGATCGGGTAAAGGAGCTGCAAGATAAGGCACAGATAGACAGCTATCCATTGTAATGTAGAGAGACAGGTTCAACAAAGCGAAGCCGGATACATGTCAAGGGCCCAGATATTGCAAGAGCACGTGGGCTGAATGCAATGAGGGACAGAGAAAATGGAGAGTGAATCAGGTTTCCTTTCTTGATCGAACTATGTGTTTTGATGATGGGTGTAGGTAGTGGTACGAAAGCGTTCATATTTAATTTTAGACTAATCTATGTACTTGTATACATATATGCAAATGTGCATTCACTGTCTAGCTTAAGTTTGTATACATTGTGTTACTTATGCATGAATATAAATCGCTTGGATTTTAGTGCCAACAAGAATGTAGTGTACACATGTGAAAATTATGTCGTCAGGATTTATTGATCCAACTTGCCTACTATAGAGGACGTAGTGGGCAGGCGAAGCGGGCTGGCAAGTGTTGTCCGGCAATGGCAGCATCCCCTTTTCCATCAATGGGCAAGCGATATTTGGATATATTGGGCAGTGAAGATGCTGCCAACCCTGGCCTCATTCCTCTGTTTCAGCAAAACAATAGCACAAGCATAGCCACTAGTCCACTCGTGCAACGTATCCCTTTTTTCATAATCGCACCAAACATATAACAAATGAGGTTTGCAAGTTATTTACATTCAGTCCGTCCAAATCTTGTGTACATCCCTATTTATATCTAAAATGCATGGCATATGTACAAATATAGGCATTGTTTCACTATGTATCGTATGCACACTAAAATTGTGCCAAGCACATCTCCTGTAATTGACCACTATGGCAGGCATAAGCTCCTTCATACATGCTGTTAGTTTCGAAACCTAAATTAAAATGATCATGCAAGGTATAGTTCGACAGAGTATGCACAAGGGTTTGACTGGCCAGCACTTTTCATAGATAAAAGTTGAGATTCGTTGTACTTGATTTAAATTTCTTGGGCACAAGTACCCTGCTCTAAACATGTGTGCCTTAGATGTGTGGGTGTCAGTAGATATGCTAAGAAATGTTGTGTTTCTACTTTGATTTTGTTGTTTGGTTGAACCATTTAGGTCACGCCTAAGAGCACAGATGGCTTTGTGGGGCATCTTTGGTAGAACTACAGTGCGTCTTCATACCAGGTGCCATTTATATACTGGAAAACTAGTTACTGAAATAGAGTAGCAGTAGCTATCAAAGCTTAGACGTCGATGGTCATTGTTGTAATGGCCCCATGGTGGCATCTGTTTTGATGTAATTACTGTTGGCCCGTGACAGGTGGTCCAGCCAATAGGCAATGCCAGTGATCCTAATGTGAAGCCCTCTGTACCATTTGAGATAGTAGAATGATGACTTGATTGTCCAGTGCCGCAATCACCTGATGACTACTGCTTCGTTGGGTGTGGGTACATGCCGAGAAAGCTTTTACTTTTGTGTATATGAATGTTTTTTCTGGCATTAGCGACACCATAAACCTTGTGATGGTGGCAAAGTACAGGTGTATAATCGGTTCAACTCATAATACGGAGTAGCACTTGTTTTTTGATTTTGTGGTTTTATTCCAACTTCTTATATTTTGCGCATACATGAAACACATTCACTGTTTGATAGTGGTGCAATACAAGTTTAACATTCACCCTAATCAATCTCATTTACCTACCCAACTGCAACCCAATTTTTTATGGTTGAATTGTAATCTATTGTAGTAAACAACCAAATGCATAAGTTGAACAGGCATTTGTGCGATTGAGGGGATACAAGTAGCAGAACAAAAATAAAAAACTAAACACCCGTTGCCCACCCATTCAACTGCAATGGGGCTGATAATTCATTTTTGGGAGAACTGCACAAATAGTCCCTCACATATTGCAAATGTGAAAATTTCGTCCCTCAGATCGAAAATGATCAATTTTAGTCCTTATCAAATAAAAAAGGATCAATTTGAGTCCCTTTTCACTTTTCCGACTGATTTTTGCCCGGAATATCTCACGTGCACACCACGTGGCCAACTTTTCAAGGGTAAAAATGCCAAATCACTTATCTGTTGACCAAAACCAAAATGTAAAGGACGAATACTGCCCAAAAAAAATCTCCATTTTGGTACTAACTCACCGTTCCATCTCTGATTCCTCTCAACCCAAACAAAAAAACTTAATTATCACTACCCACTACCCAGCAGTGGACTGATGTTGATGGAAAGGAGTGTTAGTGACTAAAGCGAAGAAGAAACAGGCATACCAGAGTGATGGACGAAGAAGACATTCAATGGATCCCAAATTACGGTATGTTTTTCTAAACCCTAAACTGTAAAATTTATGGAATGATGTCAGATACTATGTGAATAGTTTAAATACAGTTGAAATAAGCATGATTTGTGCAGTTAAGAAGCATTATTATATTGATTAGGGTTGCTGGTGGTCAATTTTATGTATTAAATTGTTGTAAGTACATGTGGTCCCTTGTATTGTGCTGTGTTGTCGCTTTACATAGATGGGCTGTCGGTCCCAAAACAATTTTTTTGTTGTTAACTGTCTCCTAAATGGTTGGCAGATGGTATGAATCGATTTTCCATTAGGGTCCACTATGGAGGTGAATTCACTGAGTTGCCGAACAAAGAATACCGCGGGGGTAGTGTAAAAATTGTTAACTGTTGCAATCCTGACAGATGGTCTATATGTACACTTGATAGGGTTGCAGAAAAACTGGGTTATCCTGAGTTTACTGTAATATACTATTACTTAATACCCGGGAAGAACATGGAGGATGGGTTAGTGTATGTGTTATGTGAAGATGTTGCTCAGGATTTGGCTAGAGACGGAGTGAAATATGGTTTGGTTGATGTATACTTTGTGCACTTAAAAACCTACTCCATAAGTGAATGTGAAGCTGGACCATGTAAACCAAAAGAGGGGACTGATCCTAAGGAAAATCAACAGGGTAGTAAGGTGCATGAAGAACCTTCTGATGTAGAAGAAATAATGTTGACTAATATTCCTGTAACTCAATCAGAAAATGAGGGTGAAAAGGATAGCATAGGTGCTGGTGAGTCAGGAGTTAATAAACACATAGAGGAAGCAGCCATAGGAGAGAACTTAGGTGAAATGCTTTCAGAAGTTGACATTAGAGTTGCTGATAAAGGGGATAGTGCAGCAAATATAGGAGGGTCTGATCAGAATTTTAGAAAAGAACAAGATTGGACAAACTCAGAAGTACAGAATACAGGAAAAAATGCACCTTCTACTAACAAATCACCAAAAGAGAAATCATTAAAGAAAAAATCCTCAACAAATAAAGAGCAGGCTGAAAAAGTTGAGAAAAAGAAGAAGAGTAAGAAGGAGACACATGCTGAGGAAGATGAGGAATGTGCTGATGGTGACAAGTTCATTGATAGTGACTATGAGTTCAGTGATGAAGAAGACATAGTAAAATCTGTTAAAGACAGAAAAGCTGAATGGGAGAAAATTGCCAAAAATTGCAAATCAAATAAGAGTACAAAGGAAAGAACATGTCAAGTGGAGAATGCTGAGATGGAAGAAGATGCTACTGACTCAGATGAATTTGATAGTTGGTGTGACTCAGAAGTAGAAGAAGATCAGCCAAGAAAAAGAGCTAAGTTTCCAAAATTTAACCCTGAAACTGATATGATTGATCCCAAATTTGAGGTTGGGCAGATTTTTACTTGTAAGCAGTTGTTCATGAAGGCATGCAAGAGCCATGGAGTGGTTCACGGAAGGAAGATAAAATTCAGTAAAAATGATGGCAGAAGAGCTACGGCTTATTGCAAGGACTGTAGCTGGAAAGTTTCTACAGCTGTTATGCTAGACAAAAAGACTTTTCAAATCAAGAGCATGCAAGGTAAACACAGTTGTGGGAGGACATTTGACCACGGACTAGCAAATTCAACTTTTTTGGTTGATAGATACAAAAAGGAGCTGGCTGCCATGGCCGACATGAAGGTGAGTACGCTCACAGATAAAGTGAAGACTGATGTTAATGTCAACATCTCTAGGTGGCAAGCTTATAGAACTAAGAAAAAGGCAGAGAGTTTAGTTAATGGTGAACATGAAGCCCAATACAACAAACTAAGAAACTATTGTAGGGAAGTAAAGAGGGCTAATCCTGGCTCAAATGTTTTCATGACCACTGTTGAAGATGATGAGGGAGAAGATAGGTTTGAGAGGTTGTATATTTGTCTCAATGCATGCAAGACAAGCTTTTTAAGTGGTTGTAGGCCTGTTGTCGGGTTAGATGGCTGCCATCTTAGAGGGCCCCACAAGGGTGTGTTGCTTACAGCTGTAGGAATTGACCCCAATGATCAGTTGTACCCCATTGCCTATGCTGTGGTGGAAATAGAAAACAAGATGACTTGGAAATGGTTCGTAGGTGAATTGCTGAATGACCTCCAAATCAGAGATGAAAATCATTGGACAATTATTACTGATAAACAAAAGGTATGTTAGTGTATTTTTCTGGGATTTTTTTAAACTGAGTTTGCTAGTTTTAATTTGATGATCTGGTTTCACCTTTTTATTTGTTGAAGGGACTGATTCAAGCTATTCAAGAGTTGCTTCCAGATGTGGAGCATAGGATGTGTGTGAGACACATGTACAATAACTTTAAAAAGCTGCATGGTGGTTTGGCATTAAAGGAGAGAATTTGGGCACTTGCAAGAGCTCCTTACAAAAATCTGTTCAAGGCTTTGATGGAAGCTTTGAAAGCAGTTGATGAGGGTGCATTTCAATGGTTGGTTGACAACACAACACCACAGCAATGGTCCAGAGCTTACTTCAGAACCTCCCCTAAATGTGACATTTTATTGAACAATCTTTGTGAGAGTTTCAACTCCAGCATTTTAGAAGCAAGGGAGAGGCCTATACTAGGTATGTTGGAAACAATACGACTTTATTTAATGGTTAGAATGGAGAATAAGAGGGAGTGGATGCAGAAGTATACAGGAAAGGTATGTCCCAAAATTTTAAAAAAGTTGGAAAAGGTAAAAACTGCTTCTAGTGCATGTATAGCTACACCTTCAGGGGACTGGAATTATGAGGTGAGATGTATGTATGGGGATAGGTACACTGTGAATTTGGCTAGCAGAACTTGTAGTTGTAGAAGGTGGGAACTAAATGGCATTCCTTGTGCTCATGCAATAAGTGCCATTGCTTTGACAAAGGAGTCTCCCGAGAACTTTGTTCATGAATGCTACTCAAAAGAGGCCTATATGAAGGCATATGGGCCTATAATATATCCTCTCAATGGTGAGCATTTGTGGAAGGATTTGAAACAGGGGCCTGTCCTACCACCTGAAACCATCAAGCTTCCTGGCCGGCCAAAGAAGGTAAGAAGAAAAGAGCCAGATGAGCCACCAGCTACAACTTCTCGAGGACAAACAAAGAGACTGTCTAGAGTTGGTCTAATGGATTATAAGTGCAGAAAGTGTAAACAGAAGGGCCACAATAGTAGGAAGTGTCCAAGCAGTCATGATCAAGAGAATGTCCAGCAACAAGCTGCTGCGGTTACAAGTAGCTCTCAATCACAACAGCAGACTCCCAACACTATGAATCCTGGTGCAAACAAGCAGTCCCAACCTCAGCAGTCCAATTTCACACCTGAAGCAGTTTTTGGTGCAAGTGGCTCTCAATCACAACAGCAGACTCCCAACACTATGAATCCTGGTGCAAACAAGCAGTCCCAACCTCAACAGTCCAATTTCACACCTGAAGCAGTTTTTGGTGCAAGTGGCTTGGAGACTGATACAAATGACCAAGTCTTGTTTGATCTCATCAGTCAAATCCCAGATCAACCTACAACCAGCCAACCACCTACTTCAACATTGACAACAAAGAATGCAACATCTCCAGTTCATGTTTCTCTATTTGTTCATACTAATAATAGCATGTTGACTTCTTTCTATACTATTATTTATTTACTTGAATTTCTGGTTGCCAATTGTCAGGGTAAGAAAGTCAAGTACAGATGTGGTGTATGTCAGAGATTTGGACACACTCGAAGTAGTTGTGATTCAACATTGGCCTCTCTCTATAAGAGACACCCATGGGAACCACCTGGATTGGCTGTAAGTATTGTCTACTACGTGCATAGTCTAAAGAGACTGCAAAGATATCTACTTTTAAGACTGCAAAAATTGCTATTGACTGTAAGTAATTGACTGTAAGTAATGACTTCTTCATTGTTTTTTTTTGTATCAGAGGCCCAAGAATACTGCAAATATATCTACTTCTAAAAGTGCTGCAAAGAGGGCTAAAAAGGCCTAGATGACTGGCCTGTTATTGCAAAGAGGGATGACTGCAAAGATATCTACAAAAGAGTGCTGCAAATGGTGGATATAATAAAGAATCCACAAAAGAGTGCTGCAAATGGATTATTTTTCGCCTTTTTGTCTTGTATTTGACTTCAGCAGACCTTTTTTTGGAGCAATGGAATTGACTTCTTAGTTCATTGCATTTTTTTTGATAACAGGCGTATTGTAATGAATGTACTTGGCTCGGTTATGTACTGTTTTTTTTCATTGCAATGGAATGCATGCTCTTCTTATTTTTGAAGGGACTGATTATTGGTTAGTTGAACCCTCAGCAGATGACATTGGCAGGACTGAAGAATGAATATACAATTATGTTGTCTCCAATTTTGTTTACTGACACAAATATTGAGTAGTTAGTTAATGTTGTTGAAACCTTGCCAAGTTCTGATATGGCTTAATCCTTAAAAAGTTTTTGGCAGGGCAGGTTTTAATGTTGTTGGTCTCATATTTGGCTGACTAGACATGGTGGACTGCAATATGAAATCTTGTGTTAATGCCTTCTTCCCCTTTCGGCTTTCTTCCCTCTCCTGCTGCTGCTGCTTCGGTATAGCAGCAGTTTTGACAGATTCTTTTACCTACCAACTCTGCAATATCGCCATTATCATCTGCATTATCTTTCAAGTTAGACTTTTATTCCATCTTATGCTGTAAGCTCATATTCAAGAAAAAATCACAATATACCAGAAAGAACTTAAGCTTCATAATTGCATTCCAACTCCCATTTGTACAATCAACAGGGCCACTAAACGTAACCCAACCTAAGTACAACAAATAAAAGCCACCCAGTTCCCAGTTCACCACCCAGTTCCCAGTTCCCCACCTGCACCAACAAATGCCAGTTACAACTCAATCTTTGCTCAATAAATTCTGCACTATGAATACAACAAAGGCCGCAAACAGGAACAATTTCATCATTTTCTCCTTGCGTCTTGTTTCTTCCACCTTTGCCTCCAGCTCTCTTAATCTCTTCGCCAATCTTCTTGTGTGTCTCACTAATTTATCGCACCTCTCGCAACTGTTTGTATCATACCACTTGAAATAGCCACAGCCGCCACCACCATTATGCTGTTCAAAATTACCTCTTCAAATTTCACATTTTCTAAAAGAAAAAAGAAACAGAAATCAGGCACACTTACTTCGTAGTAAGCGCAACCGTAGAACCTCTTTCCTGGATTTTCAGCTGTCCACGACGTCTTCACCCTAGCTGGTACACCGCAATTACAAGTTGGTGGTTCTGCCATGGAGATGAGGCTCAGCTTTTGGGTTGGTTGAAATGAAGAAGAAGAAGAATTTTGGGCAGTATTCGTCCTTTACATTTTGGTTTTGGTCAACAGATAAGTGGTTTGGCATTTTTACCCTTGAAAAGTTGGCCACGTGGTGTGCACGTGAGATATTCCGGGCAAAAATCAGTTGGAAAAGTGAAAAGGGACTCAAATTGATCCTTTTTTATTTGATAAGGACTAAAATTGATCATTTTCGATCTGAGGGACGAAATTTTCACATTTGCAATATGTGAGGGACTATTTGTGCAGTTCTCCCTTCATTTTTTCCCCATTGTACTCCTACTTTGAGTTACAAAAGCCTGCCCCTTACCGCACAGCTCGGCAACTATTCAATCATCTCACGATACTACTTACATCAAACCCCTCACGCTCAAACCCCACCTCTCCCCTAATGGCTTTTCATGATAGCAAAAAGTTGTTCCTTCACCCTATACCAAACACTGTATCCCGATAAGTACCGCCACAAATGAAATACATCCCCATGAGGTAGGATATAAGTACGGCTACCGCATGTCGGTAAGCTCTAATCCTACACCGCATCATCCTCTGCTTGACCTTAATATCGTGCACCTACTCATTAAGCTTGTCGTTCCTTGTTTTCAAGTCCGCAACTCTGGCCCGTAGGAAATGATTTACCTCTGCAATGTGCATGTTGCTTGCCTCCAGCCCTGATTTTGCCTTCTTCGGTGCAGCTATTTTGTCTACAGCTAACTGCGCCATCTCTCTCCCTCTATCGCAGCAATTGTTAGCATCAATCCATGTAAAAAAAATCACACCTATTCCCCTTGACACAGGACCCATTCGGGCAACATGTCAACAAAAGCAGGACTGTAAGCGCTGTAAACAATAAGTTACCATGGCTATACCTTATAATTGCTGCAACTTGCAAAGTGCCGGCCAGGGTTTTCTCTTGTGAAAGATGTCCTAATGGGTGCCTGAAGTCCACAGCGGCATCGCAGGATGGAGGATCCTCTAGAATTTGTGCTGCTACTTGTGGCCATACCACAGAATTTGTATGAGCTGCTGTGTATGGAGAAATAGCAGAAGAGGTGCTCTGGCGGCCGGCCTCCAGATGATAGTTTCAAAAACGCCTTGCTTGGGGAACGGAGCTGCTCTACGGGGGCAAGACAAGCCTTATTTTAAGGTCCAGTACACCGATTCTATTCGGATACTATTTGATTTGACCTGCCTTCGTTGTCGTATCCTCCAATTGCTCGATTTTTGTTTTGGCCTGTCATTCCTTTGAAGTATTTATACAAATCTATATTTATATAAATTTGAGAATAGACTTTTAGTATTGTTGCTGCAAGAATACTTCGAACTCCAAATTTATTTTGTCTTACAGAATTTTGATATTTTCTTAAAATTGTTATATATTTTTTCATGTCTTTCGAATTGAAAAGTATGAAGTAGCTCCACTGATGTACGGAGTTGGTATCAAGTCTATTAATGCGAAGTTAAATAAAAAGAAAATAATATTCACTAGTGATGGATTAAAATAATCAAGAAAGATACCATTCAAAAACCCTATTATGAAATTATTAATTAGTAAACAAAGTACTACTAACATTTACAAATGTAAATTTTTGTTTGAAATCTTTATTTTTGACAAAAATAAAAAAATTTTAACTCCAATTCTATCAAAATTCAAAACAGAAACAATATTGCTCAAGGAAAATATAGATCATTTAACTCTAAACTGTATCAATTTAATTTGTATATATCTATTTCAAATTTCACCATAATTAAATTTGAATAAGAGTGCAAATCCCAAATGCTAAGAATAGCCGTAGGCATTGTTCATTGTTTTCTACACACAGTTACAAAGTTGCTTTTTGTTAAAGCCTTGTCCTACATGTTCGAAATTGTGGTTGGATTTTGTTTGACCCTGCTGGCAACATTGATGATCATATTTAATTCTCATCCCAACCTAACTTAATTTTTTTAATTTTTTCCCCACAGACGTCGTATGGAAGGTGCCAAAAACATACCAAAACAACCCCACATCAATTTCAAGTACACTATAAGGGCCACATCAATTTACAAGGCACAGGCCATTGTACATGAAAATGCCTGCCATAATTGGACGCAGCTATTCCTCCCACCAGTCCGCATGGGAAGTCCAGTTTGAGGTGATCCAAATCCCATACTTCAAAAGTTGCATAGTTGAAAAATACAGAGAATAGTTAACATCCATGTAGGGCAAGCGGGGTTTGGATTGCCATAAGCAAAAATATTTATATAAGCTTCACACGTAGGCCGTCTAACGTTGTGCAGTAGATACCGAGTCTCGAATGAGATGTTCAAACCCCAGAACACCTTCCAGCAACACGGCCCTCATAACCAAGTTACATTCACACAAAAACAACTGCACCGCTATCTTCAGCTGTTCTTGGCTACTCTAAAACTACCAACAATTGAGAAATACAATTTTTATGTGCATTGAAATTTCTTTGATTCATGGGACTGCAAAGACGGGACAGGGGAGGGCGACCATAATTGGACAGGAAAGAATACCTCAAAGTCGAATCCTGGCCGAAGGTCCTGCACGTGCTTCATAAACTTCATAACATACAGTCCGCAATCAAAACTGGCTAGAAAAAACATGGACTCCATAAGAAATCAACGTGCAACACAAAATGAGTGGGACAATGCAATCAAGTAGTTGATTAATATTGCAGACACAAATTATTGGTTTACCGACCATACAAGTGAGATTTCACGGGGTTATACTAGTGCAGAATACGTACGTGTTTGGCTGGATGGGAGTCCAGTTGGGTCTGTCCAATGAGAAGTTGCAAATATTCTGCTTATATGCAGGTCCTAGATTGAAAACAAATGCTTCGTGGATACGCCGTAGCTGTGCAAAATGAACAAAGGCTTATTAGGGGGAAGTTGAGTCCACAACTGGTAAGTGCTACAATAGCAGTGCTGTCAAGTATTTAGTGTGTAACGAGATCAAGAAAAACAAATGCATTATGAAGTCCTTATGCCCGACGTAAGAAAGCAATACACATGCTGTCAAGATCAAGGGCTTACCATTGCACTAAAAGTTATAGCTATTAGTAAAGGTACAACTTTATTTCCTTAACCACAATGGCAGCGTAAAGCACCGTACCACGCTCGACCAGCATGAGGGGCTACACCCCTGGGTACCACGGGTTGGGTGGTTAGTCCTTTCGAGCCGGGATCTGAGCGATGTTGCTGATTAGGCCAACAATCGCTCTCCCAGCAATAGCCAGGGAGATCGAACCCGCGACCTCGCTCTGATACCACTTGTTAGGATCAAGCGCTTACCATTGCACTAAAATCTATAGCTATTAGTGAAGGCGTAACTTTATTTCCTTAACCACAATAGCAGCGCAAAGCACCGTACCATGCTCGGCCAGCATGAGGGGCTGCACCCGTGGGTGCCACGGGTTGGGCGGTTTGTCCATTCGAGCCGGGATCTGAGGGATATTGCTGATTAGGCCAACACATGCTATGATAAGAAATAATGGTAACAGAGCGTTAGTTGAACATAAAGTGGCATAATGAAAGGAAGAAAGTGATGACCACCAAATTAGCAATGGCTTCCCTCCCAAGATTGTGGTCCTCGTCAGGTAAACTGTTGTATAACAATAGCTTTTCTCTGGTGAGGTCAATAACCATCAAGAACCAGTGCTCACACTGATAATTCATGGGAACGCATATCAATGTGCACCCAATGGAAAACAAATTCAAAACAATGCTTTTATAGAGATAAATAGGTCGATTTACTGCAAAAAAATGTTAGGCCAACACATGCTATGATAAGAAATAATGGTAACAGAGCGTTAGTTGAACATAAAGTGGCATAATGAAAGGAAGAAAGTGATGACCACCAAATTAGCAATTGCTTCCCTCCCAAGATTGTGGTCCTCGTCAGGTAAACTGTCGTATAACAATAGCTTTTCTCTGGTGAGGTCAATAACCATCAAGAACCAGTGCTCACACTGATAATTCATGGGAACGCATATCTGTTGAGCCGCAATCTTTGAAGCCGCAATTCTTGATCCTTGACTGTGGCAGAATTTCCTCATCCCACATCGCCTGAAGCAGAAGGAAAGCCTCCCAAATACAACTATAAATAGGGGGCTCATATGAAGGTTTCAATTGCACCACTTAAGAGAGTTATATGGGCTATTAGCTTCTTGAGTCATTTAGCCCATTTAGTCAAATATTTTAGGCTCTCTTATTTTGAGTTTAGGAATATTTTCTAAACTCTTTTGTAAGTGCCTATTGGCCTAGGAACCACTTTCCTACGGTCTTTTGTATTTCTTTTTCATAGTAGAAATATTGCTCCTCCCTCGCCCGTGGACGTAGGTCAATTTGACCGAACCACGTAAATCTTCTGTGTCTTTTATTTGCTTTGTTATCTGTCTTTATATGGTCGGTTTTACCGCCTAATTATTATATGGCTGGTATCTACCGCCTATCTATTATATGGTCGGTTATACCGCCTACTTTGTGCTAACTTGAGTTTGTCTATTCCTGGCCCGGTCCTAACAAACTGGTATCAGAGCTGGTTGTTATATTTTGCAAGACAGGTTCATCTGGTGGGGCCCGTTCATCTGGTGGGGTCCGTCCATCCTGTGGGGCCCACTCATCCTGTGGGGTCCGTTCATCCGTGGGGTCCGCTCACCTTGTGGGGTCCGTTCATCCCGTGGGGCCCGCTTATCTCGTGGGGTCCGCTCACCCTGTGGGGCCCGCTCACGAGACTTGCATATTTGTTTGGCCAGTTTTTTGAGACAAATTTCACGTTACAGATTTTGTGGCAACAATGACGATAACAAAGACGGTTGTCGAGAAATTCGACAGGAATGTCAACTTCGGAATGTGGCAGCTCAAGATGGAGGCCATTCTTGTTCAAGACGGAGTTGATCTAGCGATTCACGGAATCGAGAACAAACCAGAAGATGTAAAGGATGCGGATTTCGCAGATATGGATAAGAAGGCCAGATCCAGCATAATCTTAAACCTCTCTGATGAGGTATTGCGTGAGGTAGCAACGGAGACTTCGACCAAGGCTATGTGGGATAAATTGAAAGCCTTGTATATGAAGAAGACAGTCGAGAATCGGCTATATTTGAAGCAGAGTTTGTACATGCTTCGGATGTCTGAAGGTACATCTATACTATCCCATCTTGATAAATTTGATTCCATTATTATGGATTTGGGGAATATAGATTCGAAAATTGATGATGAAGATCAAGCCCTATTACTTTTGTGTTCCCTTCCCCAGTCTTTTAAGCATTTCCGCGATACTATGATTTATGGAAAGGAAACAATTTCGTATCGGGAAATTAAATCTGCATTAAAATCTAAAGAGCAGATAGATAGAGACATTACTGGGGAAACTAGTGGGAGTCAAGCTGATGGCTTGTTTGTTCGGGGTAGATCTGAAAAGAGAAACACAGAAAATAGAAGTAGATCCAAGTCCAGACATAAAAATGTGGTGTGCAATTATTGTAAAAAGAAGGGCCATGTTATCTCTGATTGTTTTAAATTGAAAAATAAAGAAAAGCAAAAAGGGAAATTTGTTGAGAAAAATACTGAATCCGCTGAGGCTAGTATAGCAGCTGATGAGAATGATGGAACTATTTTCTGTGCAACGGAAAATAATTTTAGGTCTAACAATGAGTGGATTTTAGATTCGGGTTGCTCGTATCATATGTGTCCCAATAGGGACTGGTTTTCAACATATGAATCAACTGAAGGTGGAGTTGTCTTAATGGGCAACAACGCTGTTTGTAAAGTTGTTGGCAAAGGCACAATCCAGATTAAAATGTACGATGGTATTGTGAGGACGCTCACAGATGTTAGACATGTTCCAGATTTGAAGAAAAATCTCATCTCTTTGGGCACTCTTGAGTCTATTGGGTGCAGGTATTCAGGTGGAGACGGAGTTCTCAAAATTACTCGAGGAGCTCTTGTTGTTATGAAGGCACACAGATCTGGTACTTTGTATATTTTGCAGGGATCTACTGTTACAGGTGCTGCTGCTGTTTCAACATCATCTTTGTCAGATACAGACATCACCAAATTATGGCATATGCGTTTGGGGCACATGAGCGAAAAAGGCTTAGGCATACTAAGCAAAAAGGGACTTCTTTGTGGTCAAAGTACCGGGCCATTGGAATTCTGTGAACATTGTATTTTTGGGAAGCAGAAAAGAGTCAGCTTCAGTTCACCAACAATTCACAAGACAAAAGGTACTCTCGATTACATTCATTCAGATCTATGGGGTCCTTCTCGTGCTCCTTCTAAAGGTGGTGCCAGGTACATGTTGACTTTCATTGATGATTATTCAAGGAAAGTTTGGGTATATTTTCTTAAGCATAAAAATGATGTTTTCCTAACTTTCAAGCAATGGAAAGTTTTGATTGAGAAGCAAACAGGAAAACACATTAAGCGGTTGAGAACAGATAATGGCATGGAATTTTGTGGAGGTGAATTTAATGAATTCTGCAAGAATGAAGGAATTGTTCGGCATCACACCGTCAGGATGACGCCTCAACAAAATGGTGTGGCCGAACGTATGAACAGAACGCTTTTGGAGAGAGCAAGATGTATGATCTCCAATGCAGGGTTGACAAACGACTTTTGGGCAGAGGCGATCAATATGGCCTGTTATATTGTCAACCGTTCTCCTTCTGCATCTCTTGATTTCAAAACTCCTGAGGAAGTTTGGTCAGGTACTCCTGCTGATTACTCCAATTTAAAAGTTTTTGGTTGTCCAGCATACATGCACGTGAATGATGGAAAATTGGAGCCTAGGGCTAAAAAGTGCATTTTTCTTGGGTATGCTTCTGGGGTGAAAGGATACAGATTATGGTGTCCTGATCCCAAATCTCCAAAATTTGTGATCAGTAGAGATGTTACTTTTGATGAATTGTCTATGTTATCTTCCAAGAAGGAGTCTTCTAGTCCTTGTACCACTGATAGTACACAGAAGCAGGTGGAGCTTGATATTGGCAGTTCTGGTCCTTCTCAGACCAAATCTTCTATTCAAATGCCAGTAGATACACCTGAATCTACTGTTGAAGATAGTTCTGAAGAAGAAGAGTATTCCATAGCCAGAGATAGAGCAAGGAGAGACATTCGACCACCACAAAGATATGCAAATTTAGTTGCATATGCTTTGTCTGTTGCAGAAGAAACTGATGCAGTTGGTGAGCCTTCCACCTATTCAGAAGCAGTTTCTTGTGATGATTCTGCAAAGTGGTTGATTGCGATGAATGAAGAAATTGAATCTCTTCATCGTAATGAAACTTGGGTTCTTGTAAAGCCGCCGTCAGCTAAGAAAATTGTTGGATGCAAATGGGTCTTCAAGAAGAAGGAAGGTATTCCAGGGGTTGAAGATGCAAGATATAAAGCACGATTGGTTGCAAAGGGCTATAGTCAGGTACAAGGTGTTGATTTTAATGATATATTCTCACCTGTTGTTAAACATAGCTCTATTCGTGTTTTGCTTGCTTTAGTAGCCATGTATAATTTGGAGTTAGAACAGCTCGACGTTAAGACAGCTTTCTTACATGGCGAACTTGAAGAACAAATTTATATGAAGCAACCCCAGGGTTTTGAAATTGAAGGTAAGGAAGACCATGTTTGCTTATTGAAGAAATCCTTATATGGATTGAAGCAGTCTCCAAGACAATGGTATAAAAGGTTTGATTCCTTTATGTTGGGTCATGGTTATTTGAGAAGCATGTATGATAGTTGTGTTTACTTCCGGAAGTTAAATGATGGTTCTTTCATTTATTTGCTGCTTTATGTTGATGACATGCTCATTGCTGCCAAGAATTTGTCAGAAATTCACACTTTGAAACTGCAGTTAAATAGTGAATTTGAAATGAAAGATTTGGGAGCAGCTAAGAAAATTCTTGGCATGGAGATCAAGCGAGATCGAGGAGTAGGGAAGTTGTTTTTGACCCAGAAAAATTACCTTGAGAAAGTTTTGGAGCGTTTTGGCATGAAAGATGCTAAACCAGTATCTACTCCTCTTGCTAGCCATTTTCGGCTATCTGCTGCTCAATCACCAAAATCAGATGAAGAGGAAGATTATATGGCACGGGTTCCTTATTCCAGTGCAGTCGGCAGTATTATGTATGCAATGGTTTGTACTCGTCCAGATATTGCACAAGCAGTCAGTGTTGTTAGCAGATATATGTCTTGCCCTGGTAAAGCACATTGGCAAGCTGTGAAGTGGATTCTCAGATACTTGCGAGGTACTTCAAATGCATGTTTGGAGTTTGGAAGAAATAATAACACTTTGGTTGGTTTTGTAGACTCAGACTACGCTGGAGATCTTGACAGGAGAAGATCACTTTCAGGCTATGTATTTTGCATTGGCGGTTGTGCTGTTAGTTGGAAAGCTACTCTACAACCTGTCGTAGCTTTGTCTACTACAGAAGCAGAATATATGGCTGTGACCGAGGCAATCAAAGAAGCCTTGTGGTTGAAGAGTTTATTTAGCGAGCTAAGTCTATATCAAGGTGTTATTGATATTCACTGTGATAGTCAAAGTGCCATACACTTGACTAAAGATCAGATGTATCATGAGAGGACGAAGCATATTGATGTGAAGTATCACTTCATTCGGGATATCATTGCTGAGGGAAAAGTCCTTATTCAGAAAATCAATACCAAGGACAATCCAGCTGACATGTTTACGAAACCTCTTCCGGTTTACAAGTTCAAACAGTGCTTGGACTTGGTTGGTGTTCGTTGTTTGTGATTTAAGCCTATTGGGGCTTATGTGGAGAAGGTGGAGCAGTTTTTTGGTGGGACTCAAAATTATGCCAAGGTGGAGATTTGTTGAGCCGCAATCTTTGAAGCCGCAATTCTTGATCCTTGACTGTGGCAGAATTTCCTCATCCCACATCGCTTGAAGCAGAAGGAAAGCCTCCCAAATACAACTATAAATAGGGGGCTCATATGAAGGTTTCAATTGCACCACTTAAGAGAGTTATATGGGCTATTAGCTTCTTGAGTCATTTAGCCCATTTAGTCAAATATTTTAGGCTCTCTTATTTTGAGTTTAGGAATATTTTCTAAACTCTTTTGTAAGTGCCTATTGGCCTAGGAACCACTTTCCTACGGTCTTTTGTATTTCTTCTTCATAGTAGAAATATTGCTCCTCCCTCGCCCGTGGACGTAGGTCAATTTGACCGAACCACGTAAATCTTCTGTGTCTTTTATTTGCTTTGTTATCTGTCTTTATATGGTCGGTTTTACCGCCTAATTATTATATGGCTGGTATCTACCGCCTATCTATTATATGGTCGGTTATACCGCCTACTTTGTGCTAACTTGAGTTTGTCTATTCCTGGCCCGGTCCTAACAATATCAATGTGCACCCAATGGAAAACAAATTCAAAACAATGCTTATATAGAGATAAATAGGTCGATTTACTGCAAAAAAAATGTAAAAATGGTATACTACTACCACATAAGTCCAAACATGTTTTCTCCCACTACTATAGCAGAGGATGCCTAACCTTAGTGCAAGAGTACAGCGGTCCTCTGAATATTACGTCAGTTAGATATTCAGCATATTGATTCTCAGCTGCTAAGTTGTTGGCCAACACAAGGCGCTGTACATGAAAACAACACATGAAGTCATACAATTTACTACCCACAAATGCTTCAAAAAGGCAGCCATATATCATAACAATCGGTAGCTTAAGTAAAAAAAATGTCATACCTGCACCACGACAGGGAGGTACCAGATTGCTACTGTGTAGAATGGATTCATGCGGCGCAACTCACTTGTCAACTAGGTAGCATAGCAATTTATGATATGTGTAGACATATTGCTTTGTCACATTGACTTACTATTCAATCTAACTCGAGAATTCAAAATGTGCTGACATTATAATGTGTATGCCAATAGCGGCAGTAGTGAAGTGCCACATAAACAAATGGTTAGGGGTGAAATTTAAATGTTGTCGGCAACAAATACTGTGAGAACTCGGGAAAATTTATGGGTACACATCGAACTTATATCATTACATTTAGGTTGTGTTTGGATTGCATTTTTCGTGATTTTTCATGGAAAAATTACTGTAGCGATTTGATATATGTGAGGGAAAAAGGTAATAGGGAAATGTGATCACGGAAAACGACATAATTTTTCGACAGAAACCGGCAATCCAAACAAGGCCTAATTTGTTATTAAAAATATTATATATAACAAATAATTGGTTAAATTAAATGCCTAATTGAATTTCTACAAAATTGAGAATTTATAAATATCCTAGAACGTGTAAGAAAAAATTTATGAAATCAAATAAATATATGGCATGTATAACGTAATCTATGTCATTTGCAAATATTACTAGACACGTAACATATACTATATAGTTAAATAAGTTACAAGTCTAGTTAATTTACTTTAAAACCAAATGTGTGAAAATCTTCTGGTTAAATATAGGAGAATTTTCAAGGTGTATACAAATTAGAACAAATGAAATTTGGAGTCAATGCATGAGATAATAAAATTACGGATCCTTAGCAAGCAAATGAGCTAAAATTAAAAGACCAAACCAACCTTGAGATTCGGATGAACAACCATGCAGCCAGCAAAATAAGCCATCAGAATTTTTTTAAAGCAGAAACCGAGAGAAAGAAACATTTGGAGTGTGGCCTGAGTACGAGCAGCTTAGTATTGACATTGTGTAGCACCGCTTGGAAAAATTGACCACCGAATGATATTTCCTTCTTCTGATTCTTAAGCCTTCTATACTGAGAGATAACTGAGTATAAGACGAGAAAATTGTTGGCTAAATACTTGGGCAGTGGCTGAGAGGGAAAAACAAAACTTCAGTTTCTTTCCTTACCACACCAACACCGAGAGAAAACTGAGAGAGTGGGAGAGAAAGCTCGGCTAGCTTCACCATCAGCTAACCAAAATTACACAAACGAAGACAAGAGAGAATACAGCAAGGAAAGCAGGAGAAGCTGGAATTAGGACTGAGGAACCGAGACAGAAACTTGAGCAGCCTGCAACATAGAATCGTAGGTGGAAAGGTAAGAACCTGCACTAACCTCCTGCTTATTCGGTATAAATGAATTATTATACAGTTGCATGTGAGTTTAGCAAAGAAAATGCGTCCTTAGCCAGGGTGAAGCTCTGTTTGAAGGAAATGAAACTGTTGGATAGTAATGGAGGGAGTTGAGGGCTGTTATTCGAATTTCAGCCTATAAAATGATGAAAAACTTATGTAATAATTTCTTAATCACCTAGTACCCTTACATACGCATGTTGTGTGCTGGATTCTGGCCAAGAAAAATTAAGTTTTGTTGCAGAAAATCTTGTTTAGAACTGATAGCTTGCTAAAAAAGTCTCTGTCCTCTAGCGGAGAGACAGGTATGGATTGTGCTGATTGCTATCAAAGAAGGATGGAACCGTTAGCTAGGAATGTATGAAATATGTTCACTTTGAGTATTAAAAGCAAGTTAACCGTAGAAACTTGTAAGAATTGGAACCTTGAGTATGAAAGAAACCTGATGCAGGCTGCTATGCATCAGACTTTACAGCCTTGCGCAGACCTGAGTTTCATCCAGTTTTTCTTCTGAACTCTGGTCATGAACTGCCATGTTTAGCTTAGGATAACCTGTAGCTGAAGAAGTGACCTCTGTATGAGTGATTGAGACCTAAAACTGAAAAGGAAAAGGTGAGGAAGTGTCAAAAGATAAACTACTGCCTTGCTGAAAATTTATTGGCTGTAACCGAGAGGGAAACGAAGGAAACTCTAGCTGTCCTCTACAAACTTTAGCTTCTAAACTAACGTATTAAGATGTATCATGTCATAAAGTCTCTTAACTCCAACAAGTAAGGCAGAAACGAGTAGGACCTAACTAAATGTTGAAGGGAGAAATAAGATCAGTTGATTGCAGGAAGAAGGGCCGAGGAAAATGCAGCAGAATGTGCAGTTAAATGGTCTGATATACTGGAAATACTCATTAGCAAACACATGAAATACTTATGATCACTTGTCACGATTGAAAACACCTTGCAACCAGTAAACTCAGGAAAAGCTAGCTGAGTTGGAGGAAAAAAAAAGGGAAGAAGCTGAGGCATTCAGCTGTGATGCTGGGAAGGGAAATATTCACTCTTGAACAGCTTTTCTTTTTGTTTCTATCTCAGTAAACGTCCCCAGAGGATAGCTAAGGCTGCTCAGTGATTAGTAATCGTGCTGGCACCATAAGTTAGAACTAACTGTAGCAAGTAGGGAGTAAAAGCTGCAAATTTGAGCTGCTACATTGTTGGAAAACTAACAGCTAGTGCCAGAAAGGATGACAGATTCTGTGAACTACCACAGGTGACAACTGAGGTTGCCCTGTGGTTTAGTAGCTACGTTTTGCATCATGAGTAAGGTTAAACTAAATCAAATGGAGAGGAAACTGTGAATTTGTATGCTGTAGTACATCCTGACCGAGGGAGGAAGGATTTTGATTAATCTTTCCTTTGAGTTTAGTGCAGTTTTCCCACGTACTGTACAAAGCTAGCTTAATCAAGGTAATTAACTTGTCTAATTGGAACATAAGATAGAAAGGAAAGATTTAATGAAAACTTAGTCAATTGTTGCGATAATAAATGACAAATTTTGTGGATAATGATTGACGGGTATTTTACATACATGCAAGCTAAAAAATACCGAATTACACCCGTTCACTGCAAGTATACAGATCAACTAGTAGTTTAGGGTATATATCGGGTCGATCCCACAAGGAAGAGTGAACAATTACCGGTATTACTAAAGTTTCTCTATTATTTAGACTATCAATTAATCATAAGAAATTTAACCTACTGCACTTATACAAGAAATTAACAAATAAAAGCTCCTTAGGTTGTGGTATCCCTAACTACTCATGCAAGTGTTATATTTGGATCATTGAATACTACATCTAGGCTAATTATGGTGTAATTTCCTAATACATTTGAATCCTACTTTCGTAGTGAATCAATTATACTTATAACTGATCCATACCTATTCTCATGGTTATGAAATTAGCTACAAGTTCATTTCTTCAGTGAAATTACATGAAATGAATCACTAAAAACCACATAGGTGCACCTCTACTTTCGTGAGTGTACTCCCTATGTTTAGCACTTCTTGAACTAATGTTAAATCTCAATTTTCATTGCAGAAATAACACCTTAGATAATCAGAATTAATGGTACCAGATTAATCATGATTTAAAGAGCCAAAGTGCTAAATAACTTGCTCAAAACATAGCAGTTAAATAGCCAAATGATAAACACTAACAATCATAGAAAGTTCAACCAAACCCAAGGCATAAACTTTAGAAACACATAATAGACATAAATTCCATAACTTGTATATTAACTATATTTAAGAATCCAATACAAAAGATAAAGAGTTGGAGAAGAGATAACCCATGTCACTTGAGCTTCAACTTCTCTTTCTTCATCTCCATTTTCATCCTAATCTAGCCATTATACAAGAATGGATGAACTACACTTACTACACTATCCTACACTAATCTAATACTAAGAGAATGGAAAAACTACATTTCTGCACTTCCAAGCTTCTCCCGTATCCTTCCCTGCATGTCCTGGTTGCTCCCTATATAAACTGCTCCAAAAGCTCCTTTTCCATTGGTCCAAACTTGCTGCATTTGATTTCCAAATCTGAAATTGTTAAGATAGTCAATAGCCATTGTTTTTGACTTGAAAATATGCCAACTTTCTTGCCCTTTTGTCTTCTAAAGCATGTGCACCGAATTCTCTTGCAGATTGTAGCTGGAAAGTAGTCAGAACACAAGAGAATTGACTGAGCAAAATTGCAGAATTGCGGCCGGAAAACGCGCCTACACAAAACGCGGTTACAAGTCACGTTTTGTGTACTCGCGTATTCACTTTGTCCTTACTTCAGCTGCGATTTTCTCTATCATAAAGGCTGAACTGGATTTTTTGTAAAACACCAAAGTTGTAGCCCTTTGAGTTAGCTTTCCAATGCTTCAATAATCATCCAAATCTGAGCTTTGTAGCCTGCGATATGATCGAAATACTAACACTGGTCAGAGCTCTATTTTCCACTTTGGACAGCTGAGTTGAATTTCGGTATTTCAACTTTTGGACTATGAAAACGGCTGAACTGGACTTTGATGTCTTCATACCAAATGTAGATATATCTCTTAGCTTCAAAATGGTACCAAGATCACCTTGATCCGATCTGTGTAGCTCCAGATATAGTCAAAATACCAAAACGTGTCAGAGTTGTCAAAACCTGACTTTTCTTGATTCAAATTGTATTTTTCCTTTTTACACTTCATATTTTATTTTCACCACTTTAATCCATCTTCAATCATTCAAATATCTTCTCAATGCACTTCAATTGATGATTGAATCATTAAACCTACAAAATATGAAGTTTTTACCATAAAAATCCATAAAATGCAATGTTTAGCCATTTTAACATAAAATGTAGTTTTTTTACCAAAACCTTAGTTATTTTAGTTATTAAACTAAATAATCAAACCAAAATTAACTAATAAAACACACAAAAAATACGTAAAATAAACTCTTATCAAATACCCCCACACTTGAACCATTGCTTGTCCTCAAGCAATAAAAATACAAACCAACAATGATCCAAAATTTGAAAATAAACATATGTAGCATTTCAACTTCATTTCCTTAAAACAAAGTAAATAACCATTATGCAATTATTCAATTAAGTTCAAGTACTCATAATATCAAGTAAAGGAGAGCCAATTATACCGTAATTATAACAAGTTTAATTCAATTTCTCATTCTTACTTAATTTCATACGCAAGTAACTCATATGGTCAATAATATGCTTCCTAAACTCATGATCATTTCTTATTCTATTTAAACAGATATTTATTCATATAACGTAGCTAAATATTACTTAAGTTGTGAAAGTGTCTTTTGACGCGAGAATCGACATTTTTAGATGAAGATCACCGGTTACTCAACACTTCACATACTCAAGTTGCTTTGCATACTCTTAATTCAAGTACCGTTTTACGCGAAAGTCGACATTTGTAGATGAAGACTCCCGGTTACTAAGTACGAGAATCATTGGAGTAGAATAAATCTTTTTTTCTTTTTTTTTTCTTTCCACTTTTTTTTTCTTTTTACAGCATAGATAATAATAAATTCCTCAAAAGAATAATCATGAGAAAAGTATTGCACTTATTGACCATATTTATCACTTAACTTATAAAATCCAATAAAGAAAAGAAATTTCATCAAATATGCAAAAAAATATAGGTATAATTTTCTCCACTTTACACGATATACTTTCCTACAAATGCAAAAATTATAATCACATAATAGTCATTTCCAAGTTAAATGAGAAAAGAAGTTTCCAAATCACATATATTTATCTCAAATGTAGGAGGAATTTGAACTACTAATGGTATGGAACTTGGTACCCCTTGGATAAACTTGAAAAAATATGAAACTTTTTGGGGCAAGTTTGCAATTTTGGACAAGATTTTAGAAAAATTTTGAATTTTAACACAAGCCCAATATTTGCAACTAATAATTCAATCACATACAATGTATATAATCTCAATTCTCCCCCCACACTTAACATACACATTGTCCTCAATGTGTAAAAAGGAAAATGAAGATAAAGAAAAATAATACTCCCCTATTGTTGTGATTGCATATGAAGCTTCAAAGTATGTTGTTCGCCGGTCTTCATCACTTCATGAGTTCCATTGGATAACCATTAGTGATATAAACCTAAGAATGGAAAATGAGAAACCAAAGTGATAACAAAGGCTTAAGACATCAAAACGGCTATCCGTAACTTCAAGCCCTTGTTTTGGTGATGTACCTATAAAAAATACACAATAAGCAACTCAAGGTACAAGAAAATATGTGAGGAAAAGAAGAAAAAGAGAATCAAGGAAGCTGCATTTTTTTTTTTCAGAAAACGTGACTCATCAAAACGCGCCACCAATCCGCGTTTTGTGAAGTCGCGTTTCTTCACAAATCTTGCAGGATTGAAAACGCGGTTATGCTTAAAAAACGCGACTTTGAGTCGCGTATTTGAAGGCGCGTTTTCAATTTTTGATCAGGCTGGAAAACGCGACTTGTTAGAAAACGCGCCTTGCATAATAGTTATTAACTTTGTTTTGAGGAAATGAAGTTGAAATGCTACATATGTTTATTTTCAAATTTTGGATCATTGTTGGTTTGTATTTTTTATTGCTTGAGGACAAGCAATGGTTCAAGTGAGGGCGTATTTGATAAGAATATATTTTACGTATTTTTTAGTGTGTTTTATTAGTTAATTTTGGTTTGATTATTTAGTTTTATAACTAAAATAACTAAGGTTTTGGTAAAAAACTACATTTTATGTTAAAGTGGCTAAACATTGCATTTTTATGGATTTTTATGGTAAAAACTTCATATTTTGTAGGAAGTCGCGTTTTATACCAAGTCGCGTTTTCTTCAGTATAGGCGCAGAATTGAAAACGCGATTATGGAAAACGCGATTCTAAGGCGCGTTTTCAGCCCAAGTGCGTTTTCTTCTGCGAAATTTTTGCAGAAAGCCAATTTTGAAAAATTACCATTTGTACCCCAATCACTCAAAATGCATCATAGATCATTTGTTTGCTAAAATTCTCAATGCATGCACATGTAAAATGATCAAAATATGCATTTTAACCCCTTCTAACAAATCAAAAACAACAATTACTCAAATTGAGGGGTTGAGTTCCTTGATCAAATTTCGCTTTTTTCACCTCATTTGGTCACTTTTGCTTCCATTTCCAATACCTACAAATGAAAAATAACAAAATAACTCAAACATATACTTTAAACATAAAATCACCCCAAAATAACATAAACTTAAACAAACATTGGGTTGCCTCCCAATAAGCGCTTCTTTAAAGTCAATAGCTTTACTATTTCACCTCATTTTTCAAGGAGGCTTAGTTAACGAATAATCCACCATTTTTGGTCGTGGTGGATCATTAAATGGTGACTTTATAGCAAAAGTCACATGATCTAATGATAGGAGAAATGGAATTGACTTACCTATCCCAAGTGTTTCATAAATATTACCTTGAATATGCACCACTTGAGAACTTACCAACGGGAATGCCATGAGAGTATCTTGGGCAGCAATACCCTTAGAACCTACACTTTCAATGCACTCCTCAAGAGGGGTGAAAAATGAGTCATTAAAACTCACCTCTTGAGGTTCAAAGTTAGTTCCAAAGATATTATCATGTGAAATAGACATTTGCTCATTGAAACACAATTGAGATTCATCATTTTCATCAAAATGCAATCCATTTTCACATACAACATTCCTACCATTCATGCTAGGATCATTTTGTAATTTATTAGAAGAAATAACCTCACACAATGCATTCAATTGCTCATTTATTCTGCCAAAGTGAGAAGTTAATTCATCTATTCTTTCCTCAATCCTATCAAAACGGTCAGAAGTCAGATTAGCTAATTTTTCTAAAGCTAACTCCCAAGATGGTTTAAAATCATTAGCTACTCTTTCTATTGCTAACTCCCAAGATGGTTTTGATTCATATTGGACACATTCAGGTTGGTAATCGTAAAAATATGAAGAATTACTATAAGTACATTGATTATCCCAATCATAAGCAGGAGAATTGATCCAATTAGCACTATATTGATCAAAACAGGGATTGTAATGCTCTAATTCATAATAATAATCCACATTTTGTGCTTGCATACATGTATTAGTAGCATGATAACCTCCACACAAGTCACAAATCACATGATAAGAATTAAAAGTATTATCATTCCTCCCTTGCTCAATTTCATGCATAATTGTGTCCATCATAACATCAAATTTTGCCTTTAAGCACCTTAAACCATCTTCAAAAGACATACCTTCAGTAATTTCTTGGTTACCTCTGTTGAAGGAGCTTTGCACTAGGTAACCATCCATTGCCAATCTTTCATTTCTCAAGCTTTGTCCTCCAAATTGATCTATCCTCCTCATCACCTAAAATTGCTTTTAAACAACTTAAGAGCAAAATTAGTAAGAAGAATATGTGATAAAATGCATACACACAGAAAATACTAAAATGATAGAAAATAACATTCACACAATAACTAATAAAATGTCTAAACTAATAAAGTTACTCTTCATACCGATATTGCCAAATCTTCCCCGGCAACGGCGCCAAAAACTTGACGGGTATTTTACATACATGCAAGCTAAAAAATACCGAATTACACCCGTTCACTGCAAGTATACAGATCAACTAGTAGTTTAGGGTATATATCGGGTCGATCCCACAAGGAAGAGTGAACAATTACCGGTATTACTAAAGTTTCTCTATTATTTAGACTATCAATTAATCATAAGAAATTTAACCTACTGCACTTATACAAGAAATTAACAAATAAAAGCTCCTTAGGTTGTGGTATCCCTAACTACTCATCCAAGTGTTATATTTGGATCATTGAATACTACATCTAGGCTAATTATGGTGTAATTTCCTTATGCATTTGAATCCTACTTTCGTAGTGAATCAATTATACTTATAACTAATCCATACCTATTCTCATGGTTATGAAATTAGCTACAAGTTCTTTCTTCATTGAAATTACATGAAATTAATCACTAAAAACCACATAGGTGCACCTCTACTTTCGTGAGTGTACTCCCTATGTTTAGCACTTCTTGAACTAATGTTAAATCTCAATTTTCATTGCAGAAATAACACCTTAGATAATCAGAATTAATGGTACCAGATTAATCATGATTTAAAGAGCCAAAGTGCTAAATAACTTGCTCAAAACATAGCAGTTAAATAGCCAAATGATAAACACTAACAATCATAGAAAGTTCAACCAAACCCAAGGCATAAACTTTAGAAACACATAATAGACATAAATTCCATAACTTGTATATTAACTATATTTAAGAATCCAATACAAAAGATAAAGAGTTGGAGAAGAGATAACCCATGTCACTTGAGCTTCAACTTCTCTTTCTTCATCTCCATTTTCATCCTAATCTAGCCATTATACAAGAATGGATGAACTACACTTACTACACTATCCTACACTAATCTAATACTAAGAGAATGGAAAAACTACATTTCTGCACTTCCAAGCTTCTCCCGTATCCTTCCCTGCATGTCCTGGTTGCTCCCTATATAAACTGCTCCAAAAGCTCCTTTTCCATTGGTCCAAACTTGCTGCATTTGATTTCCAAATCTGAAATTGTTAAGATAGTCAATAGCCATTGTTTTTGACTTGAAAATATGCCAACTTTCTTGCCCTTTTGTCTTCTAAAGCATGTGCACCGAATTCTCTTGCAGATTATAGCTGGAAAGTAGTCAGAACACAAGAGAATTGACTGAGCAAAATTGCAGAATTGCGGCCGGAAAACGCGCCTACACAAAACGCGGTTACAAGTCACGTTTTGTGTACTCGCGTATTCACTTTGTCCTTACTTCAGCTGCGATTTTCTCTATCATAAAGGCTGAACTGGATTTTTTGTAAAACACCAAAGTTGTAGCCCTTTGAGTTAGCTTTCCAATGCTTCAATAATCATCCAAATCTGAGCTTTGTAGCCTGCGATATGATCGAAATACTAAACACTGGTCAGAGCTCTGTTTTCCACTTTGGACAGCTGAGTTGAATTTCGGTATTTCAACTTTTGGACTATGAAAACGGCTGAACTGGACTTTGATGTCTTCATACCAAATGTAGATATATCGCTTAGCTTCAAAATGGTACCAAGATCACCTTGATCCGATCTGTGTAGCTCCAGATATAGTCAAAATACCAAAACGTGTCAGAGTTGTCAAAACCTGACTTTTCTTGATTCAAATTGCATTTTTCCTTTTTACACTTCATATTTTATTTTCACCACTTTAATCTATCTTCAATCATTCAAATATCTTCTCAATGCACTTCAATTGATGATTGAATCATTAAACCTACAAAATATGAAGTTTTTACCATAAAAATCCATAAAATGCAATGTTTAGCCATTTTAACATAAAATGTAGTTTTTTTACCAAAACCTTAGTTATTTTAGTTATTAAACTAAATAATCAAACCAAAATTAACTAATAAAACACACAAAAAATACGTAAAATAAACTCTTATCAATGATAGTCGATCAACATGTTTAAATTATGAGCTTTTCACCTTGGATGAAATGCATACTAAGCAAATTGAAGTTTAAACAATTAAAAGTGAAGATTGTCAAAGATTTAGAAACATTTGAGCTGAAGTCCTGTTTTTACTGACCGAATGAGGAAAGAAATGAAACTCCCATGAAATTTTGGGAAATTTAGGTTAATTGGTTGAAAATTAATGTCGAACATCTTATAGCAACTTGGAACTATTTTTATGAGTATTTTAAGGAACTTAAAACTAGAAAGCTAGTAAATTTCACGAGACTTAAACTACAGGTAATCTAGCACTTGATCTAACTTAAAAGGAAGGAATTGAAAGTCTGTTTGTCGTAACTTTAAAATGTTGAGTAGAAAATAGTTTAATCCTAATTCAAATATTTATAAATTATAAACTTGGAAAATACGTATATTTCTTGGTTTAAAATGATAAACTCAATAAGTTTCGAAATAAAAAAAGTAGAATAACTATTGCATATATTATATTTTTTATTTTAAAGTCAAACTTGATTTTAATAATTTTAATAATAGGATAATAAATAATAAGTGAACATCGACAAATTATATATTTACTTTGGAATTATGAACTTGTCTCAGGAAGTAGCTGTGAGCCAGGAAACAAACCTGAAACTCGGGAATAATTTATTTGAATATTTGGTGAGTGTTTCTGAGTTTGTGTGTTTAACTGTTTATGTTTACTTAAGTGAAATTATGTGATAAAGTGTATTTCAATTGTCTCTCGCCTTCTAAGTCGGGGGTGTACTTTATCGCATTTGGTTTAGTTGAGTTTGAAGGTTGATAATTGACTAAATGTTACTGTAAGTGTGCATGAATGTATGCCGTATGTATACTTTACCACATCGGCTGAACTGGGCCCCAAAACCCTTTGTTCAATGGACTATTTGAGCCAGCAAAAGGGCTTGGTCGGATAGGACAGAAGTTTTGGGTAAATGTTTCGGTATACTCGAGTATTACCCTGAAGTTGGGAGATTGTTGAACTGATTACTGAATGTATGAGATTGTTTATTGTTTTGGAGGACATAAGGAGGTGAATCGGCAAAGTGTATAATGATATTGAAATAAATGTACAATGACACTGAAATGAGTGTGCAATGATATTGAAATGACACTGAATTACTGAACGGAACTAAGTGCTACGTCTGGAACGGACGAGAGCCACCTCTAGAGTCCGTATCAGTACCGTATCCTTTTGAAAGTGATTGTACAATGAAATGTACATTACTTGCTTAATTGTACTGATTTAAGTGTTTATTAAATGTTACTTGCTTGGCAAACCTCATTGAGGTTTAGCTCAACCTTTAGTTTTGTTTCCCTTACAGGAGTTGGTGATAGGGGAATGAACGAGGGATCTTAGGGACTTTTGTGATTGTAAATCCTTTAGTATCATATTATGGTTGAACCTTTTGTATTGGACTTGGTATTGTAAAAGATTTGAACGTTTGGTTTTGGTTTATCAAAATGTTATCTCTGAAGTTAATATTAGTGAATGAGTCCTGGCGAGAGCCAGGCAGGCGATCCGCTAACTCCTAGGGTATGCCCTAAGAGGAGGTGGGGTCGTCACAAATACCTCTAAGATTATCCAAGTAGTATGAGACAACGTCATAAGATTTTCCCAACAAGCGATTTGACCCATCATTAGGACAAGTGATTCACTGCAAAAAAAAAAAACAATCATAAAAGCTTAAGAAGCCAGACAAGCCCGATGGACCTTTTCATAGGGTATTCTCATTCATGATAGGGTAAATGAGCCAATAGAGAATGGATCCAAATATACGGTCTGAGGTTGATTTGTCTAGTGAACAATTTTTGGGAGCAGTGCGATACCTCTACAGTTGCTGTGGACCAAATACGAAGTCAACAACAAGTGCAAATGTATGCATAGGTAATAACTCAATATTAACTCCTGCGTATGCCTGACAACATATTTGAAAGATTAGAAGGGAGTCTTAACGATGACACAAAGTTATGGACACATATTACGAAAATCACAAATGATTAAGGCGATGCAAGTTGTAAAAATCGGATGTACTACAGGTTTTACCAAGGTGAAAATTTGGGGAGAATGGCGCTGTTGTTGAGGGGGAACTCCACGCATACTGGCCTGTGTAAAAGGAACGAAATATAAGCAAGAATTGGTAGCACAACATTCACATTTATGTGTCTCGAGCTACAGTTGTAGTTAAACCCCAATTAAGAGTTCACCTTGTGCCAGCGACGGTCAGCATTCATAAGTTTCCCTTTCAGGTTATATGTTCCATACCTTTTTAAACTTTGAGGCTTTTTCACACCAACCCTGAGAACCTTTTTGAATTCCGTTGATGACATCTGGCAGTTTTCGCGGGACAACACAGGGATGATTCCTGCTGGTATTATAGGTGTAGTAGGCTAGAGAGATTTCATGCACGCAGGTTTGCTCATGCCGCGCAAGTTGACAATGCCATCTTTCAAGGGGGAAGTAACATCCAGCGACTAGCCACTATCCGAGTCTCAGATACGAAATGCATTTAGGCGATGACCCGAATCCTGGACGTCGACCATTTGAGGTTGGAAGCCTTCTCCAAAAGATGATAGTTGAAGGATTGACGTCGTCTTTGCCTTGGTCAAGTTGGCAGCACGCTGTGCATTAACCCTACTGTTGTCAAAACACTTTGCAGGAAGCAGGTGACCATCTTCCCTATGCCTTCGTCTGACCTCCAGATCTTAGTCTCCGACTGAGGTTTCATATCCATCGCAAAGTACACAACCTCTAAGCATCTCCAATGATTGAGCCATGGAAGTAATGGTATCGTGATAGCGACCATATGTTGTTTCATCTCCACATTACTGCGCTCCAATAGTTCTAACCTTGTTTTTCAGCTACAACTTTAAGTGATACAGTTGTTCCAACATGTTCGCCAGCTACGCTTGTATTGCCAAGTTCAGTGTCCTAAGTACACATCATCGTAGTATTTTGTAACAATAATACAACATATAAGCATAGAACAAGGAACATAGTGCCAGAAGGTAACGAATGAGAGTAATATAAGGCAAATGTATATTTACGACGTCAGGTGTTCCAACAGGGGCTGAAAGTTGACCAAATATATGCATCGACTTTAATTTTGCCACATGAATCCCGACTTCTTCCTCTCGTCACCGGGCAACCCAAAGGGTCTGAGGGGAGAGACTGACGCCAACTCTCGGACCAGTAACTGACAAATGCTCCAAGTACACAATCTGTAACAAATGACAGTAATGAGCAAAAATGAGGGAAAAACATTGTGCTGCAGTCTCAAACACTGTTTTGTTTGGAATTTTGTTGTGGCAAACCATTTCTACTCACAATCAGAAGCCCTACACAACAAGATACAGGTGAAATAGCTAGGGATCAGGCTTTCCTTATCCCGGAAGCCAGCTTATCCAGGATGAATGCACTCCAATTGTACCAAGACAGGTCATTTTCGTGGGCAACAAATGATGCGACCTCCCGATTGAATCCATTGGTTTCGCCTGGGCGGAGGAGGTTGTGCATCAGGTATAGAATAAACTTTGTCCTGAACTCAGTGTCAAAGGTCTTCAAATTGCACAGACTCAGCTGAACTTCATTATAGTCAATTTCACCATCCCTGAAGGGGATGTTCAGCGTCGCTTCGACGTCCGAGCTGATATCAGTGCTGAGGAGACTGTGTGCGACGACCTTTCCCTCCATAGGGAGGCCGAAACACACTGTCACATTGGTTACAGATACCTGCACACGTTGCCCGTGGACTTGTAGGGTCCTTGACTCCCAATCAAAATTGGCAACAAGCCAATACAAAAATTCTGCATCTAGGACGAAAGGCTTCATGGACAGGATACCCTCGAACCCATTCGCAATGATTACTTCTCTCTGCTCAGCATTTAGATAGTCAATGGCTTCTTTAACCGCCATCATGTTAGTGGGACTTTTGTACTGCATAGCATGACACATAGCATAGATTGCGCCTGGGCGTATTTACGCACTTTAAAGGGAAAAGTGTTGTAGCCTTGTAGGAGTGAACGCACCTGCGACCGGGATCCACCACAGCCGTCTCCAACCCTCGACTTTACTGTGACATGCTGGTTGGTGCCAGTGTCAGGAGTGTATGCTAGCTGCCCAGCCCAACAACTGTACAATCTGCTGCCCTATCGTGTCTGCTAACGGATTTCTCATGCTCCACCACATGAGGTGTGTCCGTCATTTTTGGATCTTGTGCCAGAGACGGATGGCCTGTTGAACATCCGTCCCCTTCCATCTTGTTCACCTCAACGTAATCAGAATTTCCAACAGCAGAACTAGAGTATAGAGAAAGAAAAAGATGCCAGTCCACATTGCACTCATCTCCTTCCCTGCAAGGGATAGATTTACCAACTTACCATTAGAATTGCGAGCCAAATGACCACATCTATTCGTCACTGACACTCGCTATTCATAATAAATAGACAGAACAGGGGAGATGGGTGTGGGACGGGTTGGTTAGGTGTTGCATATTGGTTGGTGATACAGGTTTCAACAATCATGAAGGATTATAGACTAACATTTGACTAATGAAAAGCATCATTCTATATATACGGTTACAACATGTTCACATTTTTTTGATTAGCCCATCCTAACTGATGTATGCCAATCGGCGTGGGGAAAAGTAGGTCATTCGTGTAACTTACTACGTATCTTGGTCAATTAACAATGGGATAACTTTAGATTGTTCCCTCAAAATGGGCCACAGCTATGGAACCTTGTTTGCCTTTTCCTAAATTTGAATACACTGTCCCCTTTTTTTTACTCCTAATCACCTAGGTTGGACCACCAAACGGGTGAGTCGATACTGGTAAATTAAGATAAATTTGTCAATAAATACAGCTACAAATTCAACTCTTCATTTTTAGCCAACGGTAATCGCTGAGACGTATCCAACCAAAAAGCATGATATAATGCATTAAAAGTGACAAAATTTTTGCAGCCCAAACTTTTCTCCCTTCAAATATTTGCAGCCCAAAATTTTTATAGTGTAATGACATTATATAACAACTGTCAAGCTCAATTGTATCAATACAAACAAATACTATAGAAATCCATTCCAATAATTTTCAATATTCGTAAATCCTCCAACATTCACTTCTTTGGGAATATCATTTTTCATTTATGGTTTTCCAAAATTACACATTGCAGCATAAACAACATGGTGTGAATTCATCCTTCGCTGGAAGTAAGGAACAATCAAATACAAGTTGTGAATATCATAACAGCCTGTTACCTAGGGAATAAGTCAGTGGGTAAACAATGAAGATCGTAGTGCATGACAGTTACAACCAATCAACCCATATTATGAATCATTGCTAAAGTTATCAACGGTTTGTGATTTGACATGTCTAACCGGCTGGTTCGGCTTGTTGTGCAAGAACTATGACCCTTACCTGTGCAACTCCATTCTACCAAAGGCCCTTAGAGCCATTGTGCAATAGTTACGTTTTTTTCAACATACTACATTTGATCAATGAAGAACGTGTTTCCTTAGTTGTTCCCCCTTCGATAGTCATTTTGAGATTTGTATTTGACATCGTACGATGCCACTCTCATGAAAACGTTAAATATGGATATTACTTTTACTGAAATTGTCAGTTTTAATGTTGCATATGGATATTACCTTCAAAGTATTTTATACGTCATAAAATATTCAACATAATACAATGTGAATTTACATTTAACAGTCATGTTAATTACTTTAACCTCTACTATCTCTTAACATTTTCTCTTGTGCAACACTTTTACCACTTCCATAACTGTATCTCCTTTTATGCATAATATGACTCTCCCAACGTTTTAAAACCTAGACCATTTTTTCAATCCGAAAAAATACTAGGTCACGGGTTCAACCATGCCATTTTCATTTTTTGACTTGTGACGTCTTTAACTAAATCAAAAATTTATTATACATTGCTAATATTGCCATTTCTGCAATATACAAGTACCCCACTATAAAGGTATACCCACATGCTCATTAGCATAGTCCTTTTGCAAATCAATTTATAATAAAAATACACTCAAACAAAAGCAACAATACTAATCAAAATATAAGAAATGCAAACATATGATGCATAGTTCTAATTATACGAATATGTCAAACTTTACACCAACAAAATATGATTTGTAATTTAAGGAGTAAAACAAAGGAATCATAGATTACGAAATGTATCATACGCTTATAGTTCTAGATCAAAATGTAACATTACTTATGGATATTTAGAGATTACTGATGACATGATGAAGAACGGGAGAGAGGCTATTCGGAACAGAACAAATTTAAGACAAATTAGGTTACTAATTAGAAATACAACACACAGAGAAGATTGGAGTCTTCATCTTCACTTGAGTCGACTGTAGTTTCGGCTATCTAATTAATTTACTGGTTTTTTTTGTACTTATTAGGCTTTCTTTATATATTTTTTTGACCACTTCAATGAACCGCATTGGTTTACAACAAACTGTTCTGGTTTTGATTTGATATTAGAGTTTAAGTTTTGTCAATATGAAGGTCAAAGAAAACTAGAGAACTTGGACGATAATCTCTTGATAATCAACCTAATGCACTGATATACATGTGTGGTGAGTGGTGACACATTTTGATACCTGGTATGTCATATGAGAGGCTCAAGAATTCTATATTCTTTTTTTTTTTGTCGAAACAATAATTTTCATTAAATATATTTCGAAAGTGCACACAATTCAGCAAAGGCTCAATAATTCACTTTACAATTTGGGCAACTAGCACAAGTGAATAGGATTAGAACCATTCCATATCACAATGGTTGCTCAAGGCTTGAGAGGTTCAAGACTTCAGTATACCGGGCTCTTTTTGAAACAAGCCTTTGATTTTATTTTAATAGTGGTTTCATGTTCCTAGCTACCATAAGTTAATCGTTAATTTCATTGAAACATTAAACAAAGTTGCATAAATGACCCCAGTGTACAGGAATAAACTCACTCAAGAACAAAATAAGTTTTTTCTTTTTTTCTTTTTTTTTTGTAGGTAAAGAACAAACTCCTTTGTTAACCTTCATATGCCTGATCAATTCGTTCCATCAAGATGTTAGCACGAATAGTAAGATACAATTGCAGCAGGACTTCTTCTTTGGCAAAATTTATTTTCATAACGATCAAATGTCATAGCTGAGCAATTCAGTCAGTGTTTTAAAAGGCAGAGAAATTCAGGCAAGATGTATTGTGTTTGAAGAGACGAAACAAAAATTTTAAAGGCTACATCCTGTGATTTGTATTTTTAATGTTTAAGAAGAGAAAAGGTGCAATAAAATGTGATTAAAAGTACATATAATTCCATAAATAAGGGAAAAATTTTAGGAACAAGTGGACAAGGTTAATTCCTTTATGAAAGCCAACTAACTAGTGTTTAACTTTATTAATTGTCCCATTACATTTCTCTTTACAATAGAAGTATCTAAAATCTTCTCTTCACATCCATTGTGCCACATTTCCAAATCCAAGAAGAGTGAGAATATGGCTACTTTTCCTTCTAACTCAGCCTTTAAATTGTTCTGCAACAGATACAATTATTTAGCTCAGCGGCCACTAAAAAAAGGACTAAATCCCTCTTTGGGCTACAGGTCAAAACCCCACCTACTTTAAAAAAAATTTAAAGGAGATGTCAAATCACTCCTTTGGTCTAATCAGGTTGTTATACCTACTAATCCCTTATATATAACCTCTTTAGTCTCCCCTCCCTATAGATTAGGATAAATTAGATTATAGAAATATTATCGTTATAATAAAAAATTTAAAAAAAGTACAATTATTTAATTACCCATACACCTGGTTGGAACTTGGATATTGGAATAGGGGTAGCGATGGTTGTAGCAGCATTTGCTCCTAACTTTTGAAGGTTAAGATTTGGCCAACAATTAAAATAAAAATTTGGAATATATTATTTAGATAATAACAGTAAATCTGACAGAATGACATATCCATTTTGTTATGAATAACGCTGGTTTTCAATATTTTTGTCACAAAGTTTTACAAGTTATTTGTGATGAATTACAACTTGTGCAAACTTTATAAGTTTATATATAGTTTAGGAATGGTGACAACTGCTTTTACCCCAAATTCGACCTGGTTATATCATCTGTGTTTATGTTACGAACGATGTCAGTTAGTGGCAAACTTGAATAATGTTTCATTGTAAAAATAAGTTCTCTTAGTTTTGATCGAACGTAGCAAAATCTCTTAGTTTGATGAATAGTAGTAGACGGTAATAAATAGTTGTACATTATAAGTAAATGTAAGAATTTACTAATGTCCTACTAAATATATTAGCATAGAAATACATGCATTGCACGTTCACTTGTTACTACAAATTTTTTTTTTTTTGTGTGAGTGGAAGGTGTTGATTAGTACTATTAAGAGGGTCAAGTCAGTCAAGTTTGACTTGTTTGGCCCAAAAAAAAAATCCAATTAAGCGGATTTGTCTATGGTAGGCACCCTTTGACTGTGCCTACCATAGGAACGCGGTTCCAGTTCGACACGTGCCCAGAAGATCGTCAAAGTGGACCATGCGAGGCGAAATGCACATGGAGAGTCCCACGCGCATGGAATAATTGTATGCAAGACCGAATTAGGAAAATCATTTAAAAATCGTGCCTGAGTACATGGCAGGGGAGGAAGTGAGGGAGAAAATACAATGAAATACGGGGGTACATCATAATAATAGGAATTTATGCAATGGAGGTTGGAGGTATGAGGTAACAGGAGACTACAAGCAATAGGTAGGACAAAATAAATCAACTAGGGAGCAGGTGGGAAAATTAAGTCACACCTGAGAACAACAGAAGTAAGGGACAAATGTGGAATATTGGATGGAGTAAATTTGATTGGATTAGGAATATTATCATAGGCTCTATTGGTTGTAACAGAAGATAGTAGTGCGATAATATGGAAGGAGTGTTGATCTTAGTCCCTATCTTTTGATGTTTACAAAACAAATGGATAATACTAATATCTCTTCAAGATATACTTTCAGTTATGAAGCAAATCAGATTCAAAGATCAAACGCAATTGAAAGAAACAAAGGTTGCTGAAAGCTATCGGACGCTTGTGAAGACAGGATCGGACGTCCTATAATCATTGCGCAACTTCGCACGCATGAAGAACTCTATCACCGGACGTCCGAAGGAAATAAGATATTCTCCCTAGCTCACTGATCTCGATCGGACGCAAGCATCGGACGTCCGATAGGATCTTTCAAACTCGACGAAAGCTGTCGGACGCTCACAAAGACAATACCGGACGTCCGATAGAATTGAGATATTCTTTCTAACTCATTGTCTGCTTTCAGACCCAAGCGCCGGATGTCCGATAGAATTGAAGAAAATCTCTTAAACTCACTACCTGCTATTGGACGCAAGAAACCAGACTACCGGACGTCTGACACCCCCAATGGCTAGTTGACTGATCAGCTACTTTCTATCCTTTAGAAACATTAATGAAGCACTTTCTTGGTCTTGTATAAATAGAGTATGATTAGAAACTTCAAACAACTTTTGTACACTGAAGATACAAAAGATCTAGAGTGATTTTAGTGAGAAAATACTCTTCAAGGAAGATTTGTAGTCTTGGTGGTGTGAAATTTGTTGTAACCTTTTCATTTGTGAGTGAATACTTTAATAGTGTAGCTCTGTGAGGGTTGTCCTGAGGGATAGTAAAACTTTCTAGCTTGACCAAGTGGAGATTGGGGCAAGGAAGAAGTGAACATTCCTTTGTACACAAGATTGGTTGTATTTCGTCAATTTGAAGAAGCTTGTTTGAATTCGTCTACAAGTTCAAGAGGAGCTTGGTAGTCAATTGGTTTGCAATTCTTCCCTTCTTATTTACTTATTGTTATGTTGTGATCCTTAAATTGCTTATCTCTTCTACTTCTCTTAAGTGATTTTGTTCATTGATTGATTGATTCATTGTGTAATCACTTAGAAAAGAGGATAAATTTCATATTGAGCAAAAAGTGCCCATAACTTGATTAATTTTCTAATCAACCTAAATCACCCCTCTCTTAGGTTGTCTTTGGGCCTTACAAGGAGGAAAAAAGTAACGTTGTCATAACATATGTAGAAATTTGCCATAATAAAAAAGGGGAATATAAGGCAGCCGAATTATGTGAAAAACAAAATTAATCGGTTAAACCAAGGTTTTAAAACCCAGTACGCAGTGCATCGTCTAATCGGTTGAAATGGAGGCCGAGTGGCTGTTCGAGCCGAGTTATGCTTGAAACCGAGTGTGGCTAAGACTATAGTCAGTGAAAAGCAATTGACTGAATCGGTTAATCGGTAAACCTTCAAAACCAGAACAGTTTGTTGTAAACCAATGCGGTTCATTGAAGTGGTCAAAAAAATATATAAAGAAAGCCTAATAAGTCAAAAAAAAAACCAGTAAATTAATTAGATAGTCGAAATTACAGTCGACTCAAGTGAAGATGAAGACTCCAATCTTTTTTGTGTGTTGTATTTCTAATTAGTAACCTAATTTGTCTTAACTTTGTTCTGTTCCGAATAGCCCATCTCCCTTTCTTCATCATGTCATCAGTAATCTCTAAATATCCGTAAGTAATGTTAAATTTTGATCTAGAACTATAAGCGTATGATACATTTCGTAATCTATGATTCCTTTGTTTTACTCCTTAAATTACAAATCATATTTTGTTGGTGTAAAGTTTGACATATTCGTATAATTAGAGCTATGCATCATATGTTTGCATTTCTTATATTTTGATTAGTATTGTTGCTTTTGTTTGAGTTTATTTTTATTATAAATTGATTTGCAAAAGGACTATGCTAATGAGCATGTGGGTATACTTTTTTAATGGGGTACTTGTATATTGCAGAAATGGCAATATTAGCAATATATAATAAATTTTTGATTTAGTTAAGACGTCACAAGTCAAAAAATGAAAATGGCATGGTTGAACCCGTGACCTAGTGTTTTTTCGGATTGAAAAAATGGTCTGGGTTTTAAAACGTTGGGAGAGTCATATTATGTATAAAAGGAGATACAGTTATGGAAGTGGTAAAAGTGCTGCACAAGAGAAAATGTTAAGAGATAGTAGAGGTTAATAGTAATTAACATAACTGTTAAATGTAAATTCACATTGTATTATGTTGAATATTTTATGACTTATAAAATACTTTGAAGGTAATATCCATATGCAACATTAAAACTGACAATTTCAGTAAAAGTAATATCCATATTTAACGTTTTCACGAGAGTGGCATCGTGCGATGTCAAATACAAATCTCAAAATGACTATCGAAGGGGGAACAACTAAGGAAACACGTTCTTCATTGATCAAATGTAGTATGTTGGAAAAAACGTAACTATTGCACAGTGGTTCTAAGGGCCTTTGGTAGAATGGAGTTGCATAGGTAAGGGTCATAGTTCTTGCACAACAAGCCGAACCAGCCGGTTCGACATGTCGAAGCACAAACCATTGATAACTTTAGCAATGATTCATAATATGGGTTGATTGGTTGTAAATGTCATGCGCTGCGATCTTCGTCGTTTATCCACTGACTTATTCCCTAGGGAACAGGCTGTTATGATATTCACAACTCGTATTTGATTGTTCCTTACTTCCAGCGAAGGATGAATTCACACCATGTTGTTTATGCTGCAATGTGTAATTTTGGAAAACCATAAATGAAAAACGATACTCCCAAAGAAGTGAATGTTGGAGGATTTACGAATATTGAAAATTATTGGAATGGATTTCCATAGTATTTGTTTGTATTGATACAATTGAGCTTGACAGTTGTGATATAATGTCATTACACTATAAAAATGCCTGTTGTTTGCTCGTTAAAATTCAACATTCATTATATATAGTAAACCTTTTGTCACATAAAGTATTAAATTTTTTCATTTGATGTCATATTTTGTGCACATTGACTCATACATATATTTAAGTTAAAAGTTATATAGTTGACATCGGCTTGAATCGGAAAAATTGGTTGAACCGCGAGCGAATGTGACAAACTGGTTGGAGTAACAGTCTGAAGACAAGTACTAAGTAAGGGCGAGGTGCAGGTCATGTCGGCTTATGTTAATATAATTTAAAATCCCAATTTAGGCTTTCGTAAACCCTTGCAAAATAAGTAGACATTTGGCTAGTATCCAAAGCTATAAATAATTGTTGTATGGCAGGAAGGGAGTGGTGAACAGGAACTGGTGGGAAGTTCTGCACAGTGAATGGAGGGAAACAGAGCAAGCCACATAAAACACTTAATTGGCACGTTATGCATATCATTCGGGATCCAAATCAAAAGGGTTGGGAGGACAACCATGGCAACGGCAAGCTAAGCATAAAGTGACGTTGTCTGTCTCTAGCAGGACAATCATTTGGACGCTTTACTTTACCATGCTTGACAAAATTTAAGCATTTAGCCCCTTAAAGCCTTGTAGGGGCAAATATTTGAAGGGAGAAAAGTTTGGGCTGCAAAAATTTTGTCACTTTTAATGCATTATATCATGCTTTTGGTTGGATACGTCTCAGCGACTACCGCTAGCTAAAGATGAAGAGTTGAATTTGTAGCTGTATTTATTGACAAATTTATCTTAATTTACCAGTATCGACTCACCCTTTTGGTGGTCCAACTAAGGTGATTGGGAGTAAAAAAAAGGGGACAGTGTATTCAAATTTAGGAAAAGGCAAACAAGGTTCCATAGCTGTGGCCCATTTTGAGGGAACAATCTGAAATTATCCCATTGTTAATTGACCAAGATAGGTGGTAAGTTACATGAATGACCTACTTTTCCCCATGCCGATTGGCGTACATCAGTTAGAATGGGCTAATCAAACAAAATGTGAACATGCTGTAACCGTATATATAGTATGATGTTTTTCATTAGTCAAATGTTAGTCTATAATCCTTCATGATTGTTGAAACCTGCATCACCAACCAATTTACAACACCTAACCAACCCGTCCCACACCCATCTCCCCTGTTCTGTCTATTTATTATGAATAGCGAGTGTCAGCGACAAATAGATGTGGTCATTTGGCTCGCAATTCTAATGGTAAGTTGGTAAATCTATCCCTTGCAGGGAAGGAGATGAGTGCAATGTGGACTGGCATCTTTTTCTTTCTCTATACTCTAGTTCTGCTGTTGGAAATTCTGATTACGTTGAGGCGAACAAGATGGAAGGAGATGGATGTTCAACAGGCCATCCGTCTCTGGCACAGGATCCAAAAATGACGGACACACCTCATGTGGTGGAGCATGAGAAATCCATCAGCAGACGCGATAGGACAGGCAGATTGTACAGTTGTTGAGCTGGGCAGCTAGCATACACTCCTGACACTGGCACCAACCAGCATGTCACAGTAAAGTCGAGGGTTGGAGATGGTTGTGGTGGATCCTGGTCGCAGGTGCATTCACTCCTACAAGGCTACAACACTTTTCCCTTTAAAGTGTGTAAATACGCCCAGGCGCAATCTATGCTATGTGTCATGCTTTGCAGTACATAAGTCCCAGTAACCTAATGGCGATTAAAGAAGCCATTGACTATCTAACCACTGAGCAGAGAGAAGTAGTCATTGCGAATGGGTTCGAGGGTATCCTGTCCATGAAGCCCTTCGTCCTGGATGCAGAATTCTTGTATTGGCTTGTTGCCAATTTTGATTGGGAGTCAAGGACCCTACAAGTCCACGGACAACGTGTGCAGGTATCCGTAACCAACGTGACAGTGTGTTTCAACCTCCCTATAGAGGGAAAGGTCGTCGCACACAGTCTCCTCAGCACTAATATCAGCTCAGACGTCGAAGCGATGCTGAACATCCCCTTCAGGGAGGGTGAAATTGACTATAATGAAGTTCAACTGAGTCTGCGCAATTTGAAGACCTTTGACACTGAGTTCAGGACAAAGTTTATTCTATACCTGATGCACAACCTCCTCTGCCCAGGCGAAACCAATGGATTCAATCGGGAGGTCGCATCATTTGTTGCCCACAAAAATGACCTGTCTCGGTACAATTGGAGCGCATTCATCCTGGATAAGCTGGCTTCCGGGATAAGGAAAGCCTGATCCCTAGCTATTTCACCTGTATCTAGTTGTGTAGGGCTTCTGATGGTGAATAGAATTGGTTTGCCACAACAAAATTCCAAACAAAACAGTGTTTGAGACTGCAGCACAATGTTTTTCCCTCATTTTTGCTCATTACTGTCATTTGTTGTAGATGTGTACTTGGAACATTTGTCAGTTACTGGTCCGAGAGTTGGCGTCAGTCTCTCCCCTCAGACCCTTTGGGTTGCCCGGTGATGAGAGGAAGAAGTCGGGATTCATGTGGCAAAACTGAAGTCGATGCATATATTTGGTCAACTTTCAGCCCCTGCTGGAACACCCGACGTCGTAAATATACATTTGCCTTATATTACTCTCATTTGTTACCTTCTGGCACTATGTCCCTTGTTCTATGCTTATATGTTGTATTATTGTTACAAAATACAACGATGATGTGTACTTAGGACATTGAACTTGGCAATACAAGCGTAGCTGGCGAACATGTTGGACCAACTGTATCACTTAAAGTTGCAACTGAAAAATAAGGTTAGAACTATTGGAGCGCAGTAATATGGAGATGAAACAACATCTGGTCGCTATCGCGATACCATTACTTCCATGGCTTAATCATTGGAGATGCTTAGAGGTTGTGTACTTCGCGATGATGTGAAACCTTGGTCGGAGACCAAGATATGGAGGTCAGACGAAGGCACAGGAAAGATGGTCACCTGCTTCCTGCAAAGTGTTTTGACAATAGTAGGGTTAATGCACAGCGTGCTGCCAACTTGACCAAGGGAAAGACGACGTTAATCCTTCAACTGTCATCTTTTGGAGAAGGCTTCCAACCTCAAATGGTCGACGTCCAGGATTCGGGTCATCACCTAAACGCATTTCGTATCCGAGACTTGGATGCTGGCTAGTCGCTAGATGTTACTTCCCCCTTGAAAGATGGCATTGTCAACTTGCGCGGCATGAGCAAACCTGCGTGCATGAAATCTCTCTGGCCTGCTACACCTATAATACCAGCAGGAATCATCCCTGTGTTGTCCCGCGAAAACTCCCAGATGTCATCAACGGAATTCAAAAAGGTTCGCAGGGTTGGCGTGAAAATGCCGGGAAGTTTAAAAAGGTATGGAACATATAAACCTGAAAGGGAAACTTATGAATGCTGACCATCGTCGGCACAAGGTGAACTCTTAATTGGGGTTTAACCACAACTGTAGCACGAGACACATAAATGTGAATGTTGTGCTACCAATTCTTGCTTATATTTCGTTCCTTTTACGCAGGCCAGTATGCGTGGAGTTCCCCCTCAACAACAGCGCCATTCTCCCCAAATTTTCACCTTGGTAAAACCTGTAGTACATCCGATTTTCAAAACTTGCATCGCCTTAACCATTTGTGATTTTCGTAATCTGTGTCCATAACTTTGTGTCATCGTTAAGACCCCCCTTCTAATCTTTCAAATATGTTGCCAAGCATACGCAGGAGTTAATATGGAGTTATTACCTATGCATACATTTTCACTTGTTGTTGACTTCGTATTTGGTCCACGGCAACTGTAGAGGTATGCGCACTGCTCCTAAAAATTGTTCACTAGGCAAATCAACCTCAGACCGTATATTTGGATCCATTCTCTATAGGCTCTTTACCCTATCATGAATGAGAATACCCTATGACAAGGTCCATCGGGGTTGTCCGGCTTCTTAAGCTTTTACGATTGTTTTTTTTTCGTAGTGAATCACTTGTCCTAATGATGGGTCAAATCGCATGTCGGGAAAATCTTATGACGTTGTCTCATACCACTTGAATAATCTCAGAGGTATTTGTGACGACCCCACCTCCTCTTAGGGCATACCCTAGAAGTTAGTGAATCGCCTGCCTAGCTCTTGCCAGGACTCATTCACTAACATTAACCTCAGAGATAACATTTTGATAAACCAAAACCAAACGTTCAAATCTTTTACAATACCAAGTCCAATACAAAAGGTTCAACCATAATATGATACTAAAGGATTTACAATCACAAAAGTCTTCACGTTAACTCCCTAAGATCCCTCGTTCATTCCCCTACCACCAACTCCTGTAAGGAAAACAAAACTAAAAGGTTGAGCTAAATCTCAGTGAAGTTTGCCGAGCAAGTAACATTTAATAAATACTTAAATCAGTACAATTAAGCAAGTAGTGCACATTTCACTGTACAATCACTTTCAAAAGAATACGGTATTGATACGGACTCTAGAGGTGGCTCCTGTCCGTTCCAGACGTAGCACCTAGTTCCGTTCAGTAATTCGGTATCATTTCAATATCATTGTACACTTATTTCATTGTCATTGTACATTTATTTCAATATCATTGCACACTCCGCCAATTCACCTCCTTATGTCCTCTCAAACAATAAACAATTCCCTACATTCAGTAATCAGTTCAATAATCTCCCAACTTCAGGGTAATACTCGAGTATACCGAAACATTTACCCAAAGCTTCCGTCCTATCCGACCAAGCCCTTTTGCTGGCTCAAATAGTCCGTTGAACAAAGGGTTTTGGGGTCCAGTTCAGCCGATGCGGTAAAGTACACATACGGCTTACATTCATGCACACTTACAGTAACATTTAGTCAATTATCAACCTTCGAACTTAACTAAACCAACTGCGATAAAATACACCCCCGACTTAGAAGACAATGGACAATTGAAATACGCTTTACAATGAATCACTAGTCATATTCCATAATAAACACATTTATCACATAATTTCACTTAAGTAAACATAAACAGTTAAACACACAAATTCGAAAACACTCACCAAATATTCAAATAAATTATTCCCGAGTCTCGGGTTTGTTTCCTGACTCACAGCTACTTCCTGAGACAAGTTCATAATTCCAAAGTAAATATATAATTTGTAGATGTTCACCTATTATTTAAATTATTAAAATCAAGTTTAACTTTAAAATATAATATATATAATATATTCAATAGTTATTCTACTTTTTTTTTTATTTCAAAACTTATTGACTTTATCATTTTAAACCAAGAAATATACGTATTTTCCAAGTTTATAATTTATAAATATTTGAATTAGGATTAAACTATTTTCTACTCAACATTTCAAAGTTACGACAAATAGACTTTCAATTCCTTTCTTTTAAGTTAGATCAAGTGCTAGATTACCTGTAGTTTAAGTCTCGTGAAATTTACTAGCTTTCTAGTTTTAAGTTCCTTAAAATACTCATAAAAATAGTTCTAAGTTGCTATAAGATGTTCCACATCAATTTTCAACCAATTAACCTAAATTTCCCAAAATTTCATGAGAGTTTCATTTCTTTCCTCATTCCGTCAGTAAGAACAAGACTTCAGCTCAAATGTTTCTAAATCTTTGACAATCTTCACTTTTAATTGTTTAAACTTCAATTTGCTTAGTATACATTCCATCCAAGGTGAAAAGCTCATAATTTCAACATGTTGATCGACTATCATTATCCACAAAATCTGTCATTTATTATCGCAAGAATTGACTAAGTTTTCATTAAGTCTTTCCTTTCTATCTTCTGTTCCAATTAGACAAGTTAATTACCTTGATTAAGCTACAAAGTAGCTTTGTACAGTACGTGGGAAAACTGCACTAAACTCAAAGGAAAGATTAATCAAAATCCTTCCTCCCTCGGTCAGGATGTACTACAGCATACAAATTCATAGTTTCCTCTCCATTTGCTTTAGTTTAACCTTACTCATGATGCTAAACGTAGCGCTACTAAACCACAGGGCAACCTCAGTTATCACTTGTGGTAGTTCACAGAATCTGTCATCCTTTCTGGCACTAGCTGTTAGTTTTCCAACAATGTAGCAGCTCAAATTTGAAGCTTTTACTCCCTACTTGCTACAGTTAGTTCTAACTTATGGTGCCAACACGATTACTAATCACTGAGCAGCCTTAGCTATCCTCTGGGGACGTTTACTGAGATAGAAACTAAAAGAAAAGCTGTTCAAGAGTGAATATTTCCCTTCCCAGCATCACAGCTGAATGCCTCAGCTTCTTCCTTTTTTTTTTTTCCTCCAGCTCAGCTAGTATTTCCTGAGTTTACTGGTTGCAAGGTGTTTTCAATCGTGATAAGTGATCATAAGTATTTCATGTGTTTGCTATTGAGTATTTCCAGTATATCAGACCATTTAACTGCACATTCTGCTGCATTTTCCTCGGCCCTTCTTCCTGCAATCAACTGATCTTATTTCTCCCTTCAACATTTAGTTAGGTCCTACTCGTTTCTGCCTTACTTGTTGGAGTTAAGAGACTTTATGACATGATACATCTTAATATGTTAGTTTAGAAGCTAAAGTTTGCAGAGGACAGCTAGAGTTTCCTTCTTTTCCCTCTCGGTTGCAGCCAATAAATTTTCAGCAAGGCAGTAGTTTATCTTTTGACACTTCCTCACCTTTTCCTCCAGTTTTAGGTCTCAATCACTCATACAGAGGTCACTTCTTCAGCTACAGGTTATCCTAAGCTAAACATGGTAGTTCATGACCAGAATTCAGAAGAAAAACTGGATGAAACTCAGGTCTGCGCAAGGCTGTAAAGTCTGATGCATAGCAGCCTGCATCAGGTTTCTTTCATACTCAAATACCTGTCTCTCCGCTAGAGGACAGACTTTTTCAGCAAGCTATCAGTTCTAAACAAGATTTTCTGCAACAAAACTTAGGTTGTGTTTGGATTGCATTTTCCGTCATTTTTCATGGAAAAATTACTATAGCGATTTGATATATGCGAGGGAAAAAGGTGATAGGGAAATGTGATCACGGAAAACGACAATATTTTCCGACGGAAACAAGCAATCCAAGCATGGCCTTAATTTTTCTTGGCCAGAATCCAGCACACAACATGCGTATGTAAGGGTACTAGGTGATTAAGAAATTATTACATAAGTTTTCCATCATTTTATAGGCTGAAATTCGAATAACAGTCCTCAACTCCCTCCATTACTATCAAACAGTTTCATTTCCTTCAAACAGAGCTTCACCCTGGCTAAGGACGCATTTTCTTTGCTAAATTCACATGCAACCGTATAATAATTCATTTATACCGAATAAGCAGGAGGTTAGTGCAGGTTCTTACCTTTCCACCTACGATTCTATGTTGCAAGCATAACTCGGCTCGAACAGCCACTCGACCTCCATTTCAACCGATTAGATGATGCACTGCGTACTGGGTTTTAAAACCTTGGTTAACCGATTAATTTTGTTTTTCACATAATTCGGCTGCCTTATATTCCCCCTTTTGATTATGGCAAATTTCTACATATGTTACGACAACGTTACTTTTTTCCTCCTTCCATATTACCGCACTGCTATCTTCTGTTACAACCAATAGAGCCTGTGATAATATTCCTAATCCAATCAAATTTACTCCATCCAATATTCCACATTTTTCCCTTACTTCTGTTGTCCTCATGTGTGACTTAATTTTCCCACTTACCCCCTAGTTGATTTATTTTGTCCTCCTTATTGCTTGTAGTCTCCTGTTACCTCATACCTCCAACTTCCATTGCATAAATTCCTATTATTATGATGTACCCCCGTATTTCATTGTATTTGCACCCTCACTTCCTCCCCTGCCATGTACTCAGGCATGATTTTTAAATGATTTTCCTAATTCCATCTTGCATACAATTATTCCATGCTCGTGGGACTCTCCATGTTCATTTCGCCTTGCATGGTCCACTTTGACGATCTTTTGGGCACGTGTCGAACTGGAATCGCGTTCCTATGGTAGGCACAGTAAAAGGGTGCCTACCATTGACGAATCCACTTAATTGGATTTGTTTTTGGGCCAAACGAGTCAAACTCGACTGACTTGACCCTATTGATAGTACTAATCAATACCTTCCACTCACACAAAAAAAAAAAAAAAAAAATTTGTAGTAACAAGTGAACGTGCAATGCATGTATTTCTATGCTAATATATTTAGTAGGATATTAGTAAATTCTTACATTCACTTATAATGTATTACATTCACTTATAATGTACAACTATTTATTACCGTCTACTACTATTCATCAAACTAAGAGATTTTGCTACGTTCGATCAAAACTAAGAGAACTTATTTTTACAATGAAACATTATTCAAGTTTGTCACTGACTGACATCGTTCGTAACATAAACACAGATGATATAACCAGGTCGAATTTGGGGTAAAAGCAGTTGTCACCATTCCTAAACTATATATAAACTTATAAAGTTTGCACAAGTTGTAATTCATCACAAATAACTTGTAAAACTTTGTGACAAAAATATTGAAAACCAGCGTTATTCATAACAAAATGGACATGTCATTCTGTCAGATTTACTGTTATTATCTAAATAATATATTCCAAATTTTTATTTTAATTGTTGGCCAAATCTTAACCTTCAAAAGTTAGGAGCAAATGCTGCTACAACCATCGCTACCCCTATTCCAATATCCAAGTTCCAACCAGGTGTATGGGTAATTAAATAATTGTACTTTTTTAAAATTTTTTATTATAACGATAATATTTCTATAATCTAATTTATCCTAATCTATAGGGAGGGGAGACTAAAGAGGTTATATATAAGGGGTTAGTAGGTATAACAACCTGATTAGACCAAATGAGTGATTTGACATCTCCTTTAAATTTTTTTTAAAGTAGGTGGGGTTTTGACCTACAGCCCAAAGAGGGATTTAGTCCTTTTTAGTGGCCACTGAGCTAAATAATTGTATCTGTTGCAGAACAATTTAAAGGCTGAGTTAGAAGGAAAAGTAGCCATATTCTCACTCTTCTTGGATTTGGAAATGTGGCACAATGGATGTGAAGAGAAGATTTTAGATACTTCTATTGTAAAGAGAAATGTAATGGGACAATTAATAAAGTTAAACACTAGTTAGTTGGCTTTCATAAAGGAATTAACCTTGTCCACTTGTTCCTAAAATTTTTCCCTTATTTATTGAATTATATGTACTTTTAATCCCATTTTATTGCACCTTTTCTCTTCTTAAACATTAAAAATACAAATCACAGGATGTAGCCTTTAAAATTTTTGTTTCGTCTCTTCAAACACAATACATCTTGCCTGAATTTCTCTGCCTTTTAAAACACTGACTGAATTGCTCAGCTATGACATTTGATCGTTATGAAAATCAATTTTGCCAAGGAAGAAGTCCTGCTGCAATTGTATCTTACTATTCGTGCTAAGCATCTTGATGGAACGAATTGATCAGGCATATGAAGGTTAACAAAGGAGTTTGTTCTTTACCTACAAAAAAAAAAAGAAAAAAAGAAAAAAACTTATTTTGTTCTTGAGTGAGTTTATTCCTGTGCACTGGGGTCATTTATGCAACTTTGTTTAATGTTTCAATGAAATTAACGATTAACTTATGGTAGCTAGGAACATGAAACCACCATTAAAATAAAATCAAAGGCTTGTTTCAAAAAGAGCCTGGTACACTGAAGTCTTGAACCTCTCAAGCCTTGAGCAACCATTGTGATATGGAATGGGTCTAATCCTATTCACTTGGGTTAGTTGCCCAAATTGTAAAGTGAATTATTGAGCCTTTGCTCAATTGTGTGCACTTTTCGAAATATATTTAATGAAAATTATTGTTTTGACAAAAAAAAAAAAAATAGAATTCTTGAGCCGCTCATATGACATACCAGGCATCAAAATGTGTCACCACTCACCACACATGCATACCAGTGCATTAGGCTGATTATCAAGAGATTATCGTCCAAGTTCTCTAGTTTTCTTTGACCTTCATATTGACAAAACTTAAACTCTAAATTCGAACTTATTAGTTGGGTCAACGTAATTTGATATTAGAGTTACAATACTTTTAGAATAGTAGTAGTACATAGGACTTTGGTTTTCTGTATGAAAAGACAGTTCTGAAATGAATGCCAAGTTTTTTATCAAGTACTACGAGCTCATGAAATCTTACATGAGTTTTGAGATGAATGCCCAAGTTTGCGAACTCATAAATCTTACCAAGTATTATGTGATTAAAAGAGATATAGACCTCCTACTATAGACAAATGAGTTGTAAAATGTACCAAACATATGCAATTAAATTGCAGTTGTCACAGATAAAAATATCCAAATTCACTACTAAAAGTACCATCAATAACTTAACCTTCTGATGATTGTTTACATGATGAAAGCGATTAAAAACATGACACACTTAACCTTCTGTTGATTGTTTACATGATCAAAGCGATTATAAACATGACACATATATGGGCACACAGATAAGAGACTATTACAGCGAAGTTTCCACTTCTAGGGCATTATCAGCAAAGCTGAAGCCCAAGCTGTTCCAGAATGTCCTGCCTTGTCAAACCAGAGGAAAGTTTCAGAAGACAGCTTACCCAAGTTTTGAGTGCATAAATGATTTCAAGTAGTTCATCCTAGATTTAAAAATAAAAAAAAAAAGTTTCATTTTCTGACGCGGAAAACTAAGTAAAGAATTAAGGAAACAGAAACTCAAGCAAGAACTTAAACTTTAAAATATTTGAGGGAAACTACCACAATAACTATCTTGTCCAGAGGTTTTAGCTCACTGTGTTTGTAACATATGTCCTATCCTATCACTGTCCTCAATCACACACACACTTTTGGCTCTTTTTTAACCAGTCAACTTTTCATTTTCATTCCAATCTGAGCTTGTGCTGGCCGAGTGTTCTGCATGCAGAGCTCAATGAGCATCGGCCCAACTGAAAAGAGTAAAGAATAAACCTAATTCTAAATTGTTGACTTTTCTGAAAAATTTCCCAAAACAAAAAATCTTCAAAATAAAAAATCAACCACCTACAAGAATGAATTACTCATCCGGCAGCTATCCTATGTAAGTTTTACTTTTCTTATTTTTTATATATTACCAAAACCACTTGAGATGATGGGGGTTTTGGCAGACACCCACCTGTTTAGCTACCATATCTTGGTGATAATTTTATAATTGCCTGTTCATTAGTGAATTATGTGTACAATGTAATTTACTGCAGATAGACTTGCAAATAGCTGGAGAAGGGATTTCAGATTGAGGATATTTCTAATTGTGTTAATTCCTTTTCTGTTGGATGTGTAACCAAGTCTATCCGAGAAAGATAAATTGACAAACTTCTTATTCATATGAATAGAGCCAGCAGATCTTTTTCTTTTCATTTTGTTACCAAACCAAGAGATGTCAAGTTAAGTGTATGAAGTGCAGCAATAAAACAATAATTTCTTGCAATAATAGGGTGTCCTGTGTATTTTTGTAGAAAGATGAAAATGAGAAAGTAAAGTGAAAGCAAATTAGATGGGGATGGAAATTGGTAGAGATGGTGTAGGTAACAGGAAAACTGGGAACCTGTTCAAGAAGAGCCAAGCAGATTTTTTATGTCCTCCTGCCAAGATAAGAGGAAAGAATAGTCAGAAGCATTCTGAAAACAAGCCAGGAAAGCAAGAATTTTCTGACTTGCTCTGGGGAAATTGCATATTATTTAAATTTCATTTAGTACATTCGGGGAGCAAAGAGCAGAGATAAGAAAAAGACAAAGGGGCCTACCTCAAATTGAAGAGGCGAAGTGTGAGGACCATAACGCTCCACAACCTTTCCTTCTTTGTTAATCAAAAACTTTGTGAAGTTCCATTTGATGGTAGCAATCAACAGACCACGTTTTTCTGCTTTTAAGAACTTATAGAGTGGAGCTGCATTCTTTCCATTCACATCAATCTGACAACATTCAAGAAAGGGGAATTTGGTAGGTACAGGTCTCTCTTAGCAATGCACTACCACTAACCCATGCATAATGAGAATGGCAATAAGAATGGTAAAACATGGGAACTAGGTTTAAAGCTCAACAGCTACTTCACGGTGGACATGGATGAGAATGGAGCATGGGCGGACGAACATATTTCACAATCTCAAACCCCATATCAGTTTGAACTTGAAGTTTATCACTACGAGCTATGAGAAAGTGATTGACACGATAAAAAATAATCCAACAATAGCTATATCCGTTTCTCTGGCCAATTTGTTATAACTTGGATGGCTCTAAGGGTGCTGCACGGGTGAAAATGATCTGCTGCTGTGTGCCAAATAATGGTGCATGATCAGCCCGTAACACCGGGGAGGGCTCTTTTAGTCTTTGAAGTTGAAAGCCACAGTACTTTTTGTATTTTTTCTGCTAGCCCATAAGAAGTCCAATCAAATAATTTACTAAACAAACTTACCTTTTCAAATATCGGAAAATCCGCTTTAAACCGAGTGCATGCTGTTTCCAGGATCTCCTCATTAGTTCCAGGTTCTTGCCAACCAAATTGATTGCAAGGAAATGCTAAAATTTCAAAACCTGAAAGCAAACCCATTATGTTTCTATAATCACCAAACTAATAAGTAAAATTTGAGAGGACAATATGAGCCACCTTGATCTTTGTATTTCTCATACAAAACATTCAGCTCCTTGTAGTTTGAGTCTGTAAAACCACTGAAAAGAATGATATTTGGCTTATTAGATTACTGATTAAACAGAAAAAAGTTTTCTGTCAGTGTGATTTAAGCTTGACGAAACCCTTAGAATTGCACTGAAAATTTTAACCTTGCACTTTTAAACATGGAAACATGAAGTTCGTCCCAAAAAAAAAAAAAAAAAAAAAGAACTAAAAGGAGCATCTTTGCATACCTAACATGGGCTAAAAAGACGCAAATTAACCTCAAGCAGAATGCTTGGTAATCAATTTTGTTACTTTGTTAACAAAATGGTGTTCGTGTAGACAATGCCAATGCAACTACTAGGATTCAAAACACGCTGAATGCGCACTGAAAGCTTGGGAAGATTTCTTTACTTGTAAGATGAAGTAATAAATACAAATGAAATGATTCCACAGTTACCCGGAATTTGGTTAAGCATTTTGAATAAGAAATTTTCACAGTTACCTGGAATTTAATTAAGCATTTTGACTAAGAAGTTTTCAGTAACCAACTCAATAACAACTGGTTTTAATAAGCAAGTTCTAGCTAATTAGAGGATTGTAGATGTTTTAAGATCACCTTGACAATAAAAGTTCAAACAGAGGTAGTGGATTGATCCTAATCAAGCAAAGGAGACAGAGATGAAGACTGAGATGGAGAAAGAGGCAGATACAGAGATAAGAAGTAAAGGATTGAGACAACAGGCTGCCACTACTGGTCAGCGACAAGGACTAGTGGGAGAGTGGGAGCCATGGGCTTGCATCCCAAGGGAAATGATATCTCCTATGATATTTGAATGAAACGTTTATAAACTTATGTTCACACCTTGCAGAATTTAATCTTATTGACTCCCTCCTCTCCACATTTCCAACATAAGTTTTTGGGTTGTAGCATAGAAAATGGAACTGGAAAAGGGTAAAGCAATGTCTCAGAGTAACAGGTAGCTGTATAAATCGTGTTCAGGACAATGTGATGTTACTGGGATCAAATATTTGTCCCAAATACTGGTTTCTGATCAAAGCTAACATTTGAACTGCAACCAAAAAATGAATTTTGATAGTTAAGAAGAAAAACCTTAACAGGAAAAGGCAAAGAAACTTGAATCTTTGAAGATATATTGGCTCACATTGAGTTTCAGCCTGAAGAACTAATAATTTTTCATATGAAGATATCTTCCCTCAAATTTAAGATCTTTACAAGCATTCCACTCTTAATGGCATAGTATAGGCAAATATACACCCAATGCAACTAGTTAATTTTGAAGCATAGATGGCAATTTACTTTTAACTTGATACCTTGGATTCCAAAAGCAGACATAGTAGAAAGGCAGCTAAAAACTGACAATAGAAGAACAACAACATTACAATTGAAACTCATTGCGTTCAGTGTAAAAGAAACTTGATAGAATTTCCTATTAGGTGAAGGACAATGCTGAAGGAGCCAAACCTGTCACCTCTTTCATCAATAGATTCATCTTCTTACAGGAGCTATAGGAATAATACAGGTTTATGACTTCAAAATGGTAACTGCCTTCTCTTGGAGAAACTATACTTAGTAAACAAAAAAGCCAACTTTTTGTCTAATTTGACCAAGTATCTCTATGTTGAAACAACTAACCAGCACCAATTTCAGTGACTCTTCAAGATTGATTTTGCTGTCTTATCTAGTAATTGATGCCAACAATTTGGTATAGTCTTAGCTGAGTTATGGCAATAGAGGTTCTTCATCTATGAGCCATTGCATTACATCTCGTTTGTGCTACAAACTATAAAAGTTGCATTACAGCTCCATGGCAGACACCAAGGAAATGTTAGCAGTACAGAAAGTTCAAAACAAAATTCGATGTTCTGCACTGAGTCAAGTGAAGCAAAGAATTTTTATCTTTGCAGGATTTTGATTGTCGTTTCACTCATCCTTCTAGAAGAGACAGAACAGCCAAAAACTATTTAACTGAAGTTCTAAAATGTTGTCATAACATATAAAAGCAACTTAGAAGGATATTCTCAAAAGATACTGGCACTGCAATTACCATTTTGAAGCAACATTCACAACAAGAAGAACTTTGCTGTTGTAATTGCTAAGGGGCACATCATTTCCACGAGCATCCTGCAATGAAATTCAATGAGAAAGATGATCAGTGCTGGGACACATATTGAAGGCCATTTTGGCGGGAAATCTGTGACGGCCAGAAAAATGAATTTCAAACATGGAAAAGATACATGTGGATGGCAAAAGGTATAGAGCCTCAGTATTACCACCTTTTTTTAATTTTGTTTTTCTTTTAGCAAAGGGATGGATGGGATTTAAGAAGTGGGGAAGGGGAAGGGGGATTTGAACTTAGGACCTCTAAGTCCTAGGGCATCAAACTTAGCCACTAGACCAAGGCCTTCTTGGCCGTCAGTATTACCATCTTGAGCACTGAATTTTCGCTAGGATAACAACAGCTTTCTTCTCCGTTTCTTGTTTTAGTTTCCCACTTTGTCATCTGATTCATGCTTCGGTAATTGTCAACCAAAGTACAAAAACTAGATCCGACTTGCTTGCTACAACCAGAGGTGAGGAAATTGCTTAACAAGTTTCCGTCAGTAATAAAGTTTAAACTGCTTATGGCACTAAGAACTGTCTTAGCTTCACCACAAGATATACTAGTATGGACAATTCACAAAGCACAATTGCAGAGCAAGTAAAGACTAATCCAATTGGCCATCCATAGTGGATTCCTTATTTTATTTATTTATTATTTTTTTTTGTATACAAACCCATAATGTTTTCAATCAAGTACGTAGTTATTGGCAAGAATTCATGCAATCCAACATGTGGTGCCTAGTTATATCAACGCAAATGAATAGGCTGTTTGACAAAGTATGATAAAAGATCAGTAATCCAGTCTAACTTTTCTACTTTTCATGCAAATTAAATGTAAGTGCAAACTTGGATGGCAAAGGGAGAAACTGGAAAAAGCTTAGACAGTGAACGAGATCTAGGAAAACCAAATTTCTAATCATCATGTTTAGGCTCCTAATGGGTAGGACCTGTATAGGTATTGATAGTTCCGGATACAGACCCGATTAGCAATGTTGGTTCTAAGTCTGTTCCAATTATTTGACTCATTCTGGACATGTAGTTCCAATTCAATTGAGATTGGATCCGGATGTGGATCCGGTTTGGATATATCCAATCCTTAAAAGCCAATGTCATGTGAAGAATGTCCAATGCTCCAATTTTCGAATTGTGCACAAACTTTATTAGTATAAAATATACAGTTCCTAAGGGGTTAGTAACTTTTATAATGGACATAGATGTATCTTTTACTTATTTACCTAAAACTAATCAAATCTGGTCCAACGCGGGTCAGGAGAGGTAACTCCATATCTCCTTTAAAGGATATCTCAATTGGATTCAAATCTTAGACCCAAGTCCAGAATAATGTACACATTGACAACCATCATTACTTTTTCCTGTCTCCCCACCACCCTCTGCATATCCTTTTGCTTTGTGGGTTTTTGAAACAAAATGTCTAATAAAACATTAAAACTACAGCTGCTAAGGGCTTAGTAACAAATTCTAGTGAACATATTTGTACCTATTTACGTATTTACGAAAACTAATCAAATCTGGCAAAAAAAGGGCTGGAAGAGGTAACTCGATGTCCCGTTTACATGGTACCTCAATTGGACTCAAATCTCAGACGCTTATCCAGAAAAAGTACCCATTGACAGCCATCATTGCTTTTTTCTGACTACCACCACCACCCTCCTTTTGCTTTATGGGTTTTTTACAACTAAATTTCTAGTAAATTATCCTCACACAACAGCAAGAATTTGACAGTTTGTGGCCTCAGTAACTAACAGAAAAGACTACAAGCATGAAAGTTCAAATCAGCAGGCAAACCAATTGCCTGAGTATCACACACAAAAACAACCCAAAAATGGAAAGCAAAAATGAAACTGGCAATTCCACCAGAAATATAAGCCCACATGATATATAGGAAACTTTCAGGCCAGTAGAAATATAGGAAACTGTAACGGCCAGCAGAGTTATAGGCATATGAAATTCGTGACAAAAAGAAAAGCAGAAGGTATCCCAAAATCAGGTACCGATTAGGGGCAAATAAAAACTCATAAAAGCTTTAAAAAAAAAATCCAATTTATACCTTGACAGTAAAGTCATAGATGGATTTAGGGGATTCCTCCACAGTAGCCATATTTTCAGAAGAAAGAAATGATGGGTTTTCGTTCAAAACAAGAAAAATGGCAAGACAAAGAAAGAGAAGGGAAGCCCAGTGGGTTAAACTCCACGCGTTCATGCTTATCTTGAATTCACACGTGTACATATTTTGGATTACCAGTTGAGGTTGTCTGTGCAGCGAGTGCCCGCCCGAAAGCATTTAATTACATTCGTATTTTTTGGAAAATATAATAAATTGTTTGTGCCCTTTTACATTTATATTTATCATATAAATAATTTTATAATTTTGGAGTTGATAATATAGTTAGTGTTTAAAGTAAAAAGAACAACGTGTATATCTTTTAATAAATATTCTATTTTTTGTTAGTTTTTAGTAGTCAGAAGGAAAAATGTACGTTGTCGTTTAAAAAATTTAAGTGATTTATTAATTTTTGAAGAAGTATTTATTGATTGTTAAGCTATGTATTTTTTTATAGTATAAAAGAATTCAATTATATGATGAATTTTTTTCTGTAAAGTTGGAATAGTATATTCCTTTTTTTTTTAATGAGGTTGCACTGTTAGATTATATTGTGAAGAAATAAAATAATTAGAAGCTTATATCTATAATAGATTAATGTTGTTACATGAAGAAAAAAGATAAAATTATCAAAATGATTTTTTTATTGTTTCTTTCTTCTGTACCTATATATAGATGGGTAATTGCAGAATTATTAATTGCGATTAATATATAAATTTATAAATTTGCTTAGTGCTAAAGTTTTTATAAGTTGGTGAAGAAAATCTTTACATTTCTTGCTAGTGTTTTTGCATATATATGATAGTAGGAAATAAATTATCTTGGATATAGAATCTCTTCTGTGATCATAGATATAATGTTCCTGTGTTTTTGCTTTTTCTCTAAATCCCAAACAGCAAGAAAAGCTAAAAGAAAAAATTAAAGCACAAAATCTCATAATACTAAGCTCGTATGATGACCAGCCTACGTGAGGAACTTTGCAGCCCATAGCCGAAGTCATTACACGCCATGATCCAAAAATCATTCACATGGGCCAAACTTCAATTAAATATACTGGCGACAAATTCAACTTGCACTGCCATTTGAAGGCGGAACAAAACATCGAAGCTCTTCTTCTAGCGTGCCACGTGGTACCGCCGGAAGTAGCTACTGTGAAACCAATTGGTTCTGATATAGTAATAGTTAGATTGATATTATAATCCAGTATTAGTTGGCACATTAAGTTAGAAAGGCGCTGATGGATGGCGTACATGGAGAATGGACAAACTTCAATTGTTATGAGCATTAAATTATAGTCACATGCATTGTTTTGAAAATCGGACCGATCGATGAGTGCTGCCGATCATAGCTCCAGTCCGGTTCATAGCTCGGGTTGATTGGACTTAAAAACTGGCAAGGACCGTTTGAACCGTTAAATCAGTGATTTTTTTATTTTTGTCTATTAAATTGAAAAAAAATAAAAAGAATAAGTTTTTTTAACCTTAAAGACTAATTATTAAATGCCACATCCACTCACTTTCTTTAATTTTTGCCTCTTATCAAATTCGCAGTTCTATTTTCTATTTTCCTGACTTCCTCCAAACTTCAAACTTCTTTTTTTTTAAGTTGCAATCTCTAAATCCCAAAAACATTAATTAAAAATTTAAAGTCATAATGTCTAATTCCCATGGACGCAAATTTTAAAATATTGTGGTATTTTTGGATTGGATTTAAAATTATTTTTTTGTAGATACAATTGAGACTGAGATGAAATTTGTTTATTATAATTTAAAATTTTTATTTGTGAAAATCCAAGTTCTTTGAAAAATATTAAACTTTTCATCGTATAAAGTTTTAAATTACTCCATTGCATGTCTTATTTTGTGTATACATATATATATATATATATATATATATTTATATAAATTATTTTGTAAGAAATTCATTGAATCAGGGTTGAACTAATCCGACCGGTTAAACCTTAACTCGAACACCTCACCGGTTCAATTAATGGTCCGAGTTTCAAAACATTGGTCATATGCCACCGATCGCTGCTTGAATTGAAAAGAAATTGACCCATAAGGCACGGGAAAAATCATGTGTGAGTAAAATACAGACTCAGAAATCTTATGGAACTATATTATAACTGGTAACGAAAGACTAAAGACTCGTTTGGGATTGCGATACTTTTGAGAAAAAAATACTTTTAAATGCTAAAAATACTTTTAAAGTATTTGGTGAATCCATAAAATTACAAGTAGAGTTTTTTGAGTTAAAAACACTTTTAGCAAAAGTTCAAATTTGGTACTTTTAAAGTAGCTTTTGTGATTTAAAAAATAAAATATCAAATTTAATCATTTTATCCTATATTATGAACCAAATATAGAGATAAGCACTTTTAAAAATTTTCAAATTACACATTATCCAATACAATAGGTGTAGACACCAAAATTTTAATTTAATTTATTTTTATTTAACCAAAGTTCGCAAAATGATAGTTAGCTATTTTTATTAAATTAGGTTCATCATTTTTTAAACATTTTTTTGCATTAAATTTCCGAAAAAAGAAAATTTTCACAACTGAAAATTGCAATGTTTTTTAATCATTTCAAATTCATTTTTTTCAAAATAAAATGAAAATTTGCAAGGCAAATCTCAAATAGGAATTTAATATTTTTGTTTACTCTAAATTTTTGCCTTAAAAAATAAAAGGAAAAAAAGAAACAAGAAATAGGTGAAATGCATGCAAGATAGCCAAGTGGTTTGAGTGAATATTAGCCATGTGTTTTTGTCTCTTTGCACACCACAACACTTGCAAGAGATTACGTGGCAAGGACAGCTGTTGAGTTTGGATGAAAAATCTAGAAAAGAGAGGAGGAAACTAGGGAGCTTTGGACAAGAAAGAAAGAAAGGAAGAAAGGAAGAGAAAATAAAGGAAAAAGAAGAGGAAAAGAGATAGAGGAGAAAACGAGAGAAAAGGAGAGAAAAATTGTAGAAAAAATTTTCCAGAAAAATGAGCCAGGGTTGGTGAAGAAGCCTACTTCGAAGCCAAAATCCGATCTTTTTCTTGATTCTCTAGGTTTTCTTTCAGTTTCTGCATTCACTATGTTGGTAAATCTATAACTGTTGTTCAGGAAACATCTCCAAAAAACATTTCCAAATCTCTGTAATTTCGACTCAAAGCAGCCTGCTCGCCAAGGCTGAAATTTCTGCAGCCAAGTGATCGTGATTTCATTCCAGCAATCCACACGACTTTCTTGGAGCACCTCGCGTTCATTTGACTGCATTAGCATCCTCAAGTAACTCTAGCCTTTCCTCTTATCAGTTTTACACAACTCTCATGAAGATTCGAGCTTAATGGACATGAAACTCTGGAATATTTTGTTGTCAGTTTGATGAGCTTGTCCAGTCCCTCTATCATGTTGTTTTAGACAATTTTCTTGCTGAATATTCCTTATTTTGTTGGTGAATCTTTGGTGTTGGACTATGGAAATAAAATGCATGAAGTGCATGATCTCATATGTTTGAAACCCAGGAAAGTTGTAGAACAATGAAGAAAAAGAAGCTTTGCATGAAAAATTTTCAAATATTGCATTTTGACCCCCAACCTTTGCCTAATTTCACTACAGCCCACAAACTTCTGCAAATAAATCATTTTTACCCCTTTTAGGCTTAAATCTTCTTTTCTATGTTTTAAATGTGCTTTTTAGTTAATTCATTCTGGATTTTGGGACGAAATTAGACTTTAACATTTTTTAGTTCACCTATTAGTTTGTTGGGTTTTGGTAAAATAAAAGGGGAATTGGATTTGGTTATTTGTTTGGATTATTTGGAATTGGGTTAGGTATTTTTCTTTTTTGGGTTTGTCTTGGGCTGCAGGGTTAAACCCCACCAGTTTGTTGGATTATTTTGGGGTCAGAATGGTGGACTGGCCTGCTCCTTTTGCTTTGGGTTTCAGTTGGGCTGGGAGAGTTTTTGGCCCGAAAAATAAGAAAAATGACCTAGAGGCCCGTTTACAGATTCAAAAATTGCATTTCAGTGCCTGTATTCTAAATATTTTTACTATAGCCCTAAAAATTTTTAACTTCTTTCAATTGGGTCCCTAATTTAATTGCAAATAGGTCTCTAAACTTGATTTTGCTTTCATTTTGACCCCTAAATTTTGTAATAATTATGACCCTAAAACTTTCTTAATTTTTGCAATTAGGTCCCTAACAGTTTTGATTTCTTAGATATAAGTCACTTTTCTTCTTTAATTGTTAAATGTACTTCATTTAAGTGTTTTAATTGGTAGATTTCATGATTATAGCCATTTCTTCATAATTAAATTGGTACCTTGATTATTTTTGTTGATTTTGGAGCATAAATAAGGCACATTTCACCCCATTTAATCACAACTTCAAGGGAAGTAACATCTTTTATTATTTTAAATTCTTTTATGTGCTCCAATGTATTTTATGTGTAATTGCATGTTTTGAGTGTTTTTTCTTTTATTTTATTCGTCATTATTCATTTTAAGTTTCATTTATTTTATTTAATTTTTTATAATTATTTGAGAGGCATTAAAATGTCAAATTGTAATAGATAGGTGCTCAAGATATGTATTTAGCTAGCCTATGTAATAGATAGGTTTTAATTTTTGCTAAAAATATTTTTAGTTAGATAAATGTAATAGTTAGGTTATTATTTAAATTCCCCCCTTAGATTGTAATTAGGGCCCCAAATGTAATAGTTAAGCTTTTATTTGCTTGGATGCTTGCATACTTGTGTGCTTATGTGTTTACTCGCTTTCTTAGGATCTTTACATCTAAATATTATGCTTATGTGTTATATGTTCTATGTGCATTATGTGTTTATTTACTTTAATTATGTTTTATTTAGTTATAATAAATGCATGACATCACCATATTAATCCAACGCTAGTTGTGACCTATTTTCTCGATTTCTCGCTAGTCCAACGCTAGTGAGAACTTATAGTCATGGGTTAGTCCAATGCTAGACCCTTAGGAACCGTCCACACGCTAGATTATATTTGCGTGACAATCACTACATTTCATGCATATTTTATATTTTTTAGGACCTTTACCATTTTGCATGATATTTCCTCCATATGTATATCCCTTATCCCTATGTGCGAAACATGACATTTAGATTTGCATTCCATTTAAGAAAAATTAGAAATAGACTAGTACATTTGCTTGATTAGATTAGAGAGCACCCCTCAACTATGGGAAATGAACGAGTATGATTACTTAACCTTAGCACGCTCGTGTCCCCTCTATAAGAAGGAAAATTGAGTCACAAATCTTAGTTTTCCATACCCATTATGATGCATACCTTTAGGTCATGTATATTTATATATTATTATTTTCTTTTCTTTTCTTCGAATTTTATTTTTTGCATATTCGTGACCTCTTCAAAGAGTCACTCTTAGGCGTCACAATTCATGTGATTCATACCAATTAAACTTTGAAGAGATATTTCGACCCTCTCGATAACTATTAGGTATAAGTTTGTATCCATATAGTAACATCCAAATGTGATAAGTTTTATAGGTTAAATTAATAAAATTTTCGACTAAATCACGCAACTAGTTTTGGCTAGGTTGAAAGGGTGCCTTAGATCAAATCTTTACCTTTCCTTTCTTCAACCGTGACTCCCAAACTTTTTTCTCTTGTTTTCAAAGACCTAGAGTCGTTTAAAAAGGGTTTTACCTATTTTTTTTTATTAAAAATACATTTTTGGGTGATTTGGTACACCTTAACTCAATACCAAGTGGTGACTCCTATTTTTTCTTAAAAACCCTTTTTAAACTATTATTTTGGGTCAAAATCGTCGCAATTTTAAGTCCCATTTTAGGCCTTTTTTCTTTATTTATTCTCTAAAAATTAAAAACTCGTTTTCACTCAAAATTAATCAAAAATTCATTTTATAACTTGTAATTTTTTTTTTCGAAAAATGAGATGCGACAATAGGTACTTATTGAACTATATCTCCAAACAATATATTTAAAATCACTTAAGTTGTTAATAAGTACTTTTATTAATAACTCTTCTAAAAAAGTACTTTTCAATAAACTATCACAACCCCAAACATGCCTAGTAATAGACCAAGGATGTCATGAGGAAAAAGCAAAGTAGATTTGCAAGGCGCATTTTTTTTGGGATAATTAACCTCCCTTGAGGTTTTAAAAACTTCACTAAACTCCCCTATCATATATTTGGACCCATTTGCCTACATTGGGACGCTTCCACTTCTCTCTAACACGAACCAACGGGTATGGGCGGGGACGCCTGCCCAATTCTCGCCAGGACTCGATACAATTCCCGTTCAAGCTTAATACCAATAATAACTAATAAGACAAGACGAAGTAAGAAAGAGAAGTCGCTTCCATATATAAATATCCAATCTTATACCATAAGTTCAAAATACATCCGCTTTCCAAAATATACAACTTTCCAAAAGATGTCTAAACAAATACATTCCAAAATTCTAGCCAAAAGAGCCATCAAGTAGGCTTTTCCATAATCCCTTCCAATTCAACTCCTGTTAAGGAAAACAAATCTAACGGGGTGAGCGAATGCTCGTGAGGCCAAGAAAACATGCAAAACACGTAGTTCAAATAACAATATCATTTAAGCGAGAAAGAAAGCTGTAACATTCAAGCAATTCACAATTTTCAATTCACACATTCAATGAGGATACAGGAGCTCTCAAGAGCTGATTTCCATTGGCTTTGCCAAAGTTCAATCTAATATCTTCTCGTGATGATACTCCGTCACCCGAGTAGGTAATTAAATCCGTAGAACTTCACTTACTCCATTTATGGTTCTGAGTCGACATGAGAGGTACCTCCCACCCAAATCGGTGTGGTACATGCTATCACTCAGGGAATCGACTATACGTTTATGGTTCTGAGTCGACATGAGAGGTACCACCCACCCGAATCGGTGTGGTACATACTATCGCTCAGTGGTCGATGAGACATCGCTCCAATCAACTTATACTTTGTTTATAGTTTTGAATCGACATGAGAGGTACCTCCTACCCGAATCGGTGTAGTACATGCAATCGATCCGAGAACCAATTATAGCACTGAAACGGTATGAGAGGTACATTCCATCCAAATTGGTGTGGTACATGCTATTCGCTCAGAACTCACGAGTTAAATATATTCATGTACAATTACCAATCATTGTTTATGGTTCTGAATCAACATGAGAGGTAACTCCCACCCGAATTGGTGTGGTACATACTATCGCTCAGGGAACCGATTATAGCATTGAGACGGTATGAGAGATACCTCCCACCCGAATCGGTGTGGTACATGCTTCCGCTCAGAACTCACGAGTTAAACGTGTTTATGTACAATTACCAAATCATATGTATTCAGGTCTTAAGTACCACGTAGTTCAAAGAGAGAGAGGACAAGGACGTCCCCATGAGTAAAATATGATTTACCGATAAGATTTACTTCGATCGACGTCGAGTCAACATAAATGTAATTTGCAATGACAACACTTCACTTAATTCACATAACAATTCACTTCACACAATTCGAATATCAATTCACATAGCACAATTCAATTGTAGCATCACTTAAGGGAGAATGAGTGTGATAAAGTACACATTCGTCTCAACAATTCCATAATACTCAATTAACAATTTAAATCATTTATCAATAATTCATGCACTTGACACTCACCAAATCACAATAAGGGAGTAAATGTAAAATATCTTTAATGATCCGCTTCGGGATTCTCTTCGAGACCTTCTTGATTGTCTGAAGAAAACGACCAACAATCGTTCTCACGCATTTTCACAAATTTCTTGTTTTTTTTTTTTTTTTTGAAAATAAGGAAGAATGTACACAATCTTTAAAATTCAAGTCAATGTCCTTATAAGAGCTTCACTTTATCGAAAATAAAGATTCAAAAATTACTAAAGAAACTCATATTCCCCACGAAATCGGGTTCAAAACAATATATCAATATCAAGATAAGAAGTCAAGTTCCCAAAATTTCATTTTCTAAGAAATCAGCAAATTTCAGCTTTGCGCGTCAAACTTAGAAAAATCAGATCTTGCACTCAGTAGGTCCAAAATTGGAAAACTTAGTATTGGAATCTTGATTCAAAGTACTAAAAGTTCCCAAAAGACACCTTTCTAAGATTCTAGACGGAAGACATTCAAATTTCAGCTCAAAGTGGCTGACTTGAGCATACAAGACAGTTTCGATCATGTTTTTTGGCAAACTTTGAAAATTTGGCAAAATTCACAGAAAGTGAACTAACATCTAAATTTCGTACTACAATAAGAGTTCTAAACAAAGTTTCAAACACAACAAGCGGAACTAAATTCGGAATTTTGAGTGCCAAAATATAGTAGCTCAAAGTTGGCCAAAATCGAAGACAGTTCAATAATTTTTCCAGGTTTGAAGAACAACTTTGGCACATCATTTGGGTATTGAAATGGTTTTAGAATAATACAAAATTTGGTACAATTAAACTTTTATATGAGGATTACTCCTCTATCAAATTTCACGTAAAAACTCGTACGGGAAGGTAGTTAACAAAACTACCAAATTTCAAGAAATTTCCCAAAGCAAATCTGTCTTCTTGTTTTCTTTCCCTTTTTAAATACTTTGCACTATGAAATCAGTCCCATTTTGGTTCATTTGTGAAACCAAGGTCCAAGAAACATTTCATAAGCAATTGATAGTTGGTTGACATCAAAATTTCAAAATAAAACCTCTCACAAGCAACCAAACCAGTCGGCCAGCCAAAAAGAAGGATTTTCCAGTTTTGTTGCAGTTTGAAAATTGAACCATATCTCACTCAATACAACTTGGAATTGAGAATGGTTGGTGGTGTTGGAACCAAGAATCATAAGGCTACATTTCATCAGAAAAAATCATTTTCAAAATCAATTCCTAAGTGAGAGAAAATAAAGCCACAAAATGCAGCTTCTACCTTTCTCTCGGATAGGCCAACAGAACAGGGCAGCAAATTTGCCGACTCACTACGGCTCACTCATTTCGAACTAGAAAGTGAATTTTATACTGTTGGAAAGCTACTACTGTCTAGTTTCAAATGCCACAAACAGAACTCGATTTCGACGTCCGTACAAAAAGATATGTTCGATCAAAAGGACACTGTTCAAGCTGTCCGAACACAGTTTCCAGATTTGATTAAATTTCAAAATTTCATGTTTTGCTCAACCAATTCAAATGATTTTTGGTAGAAACTTTCTACACACCATATATACATTAGTTTCACTGAAAAATAACCCACAAAATTTCAAAATAAAGGCATGGCAAAACAGGACAAATTCGGCCCAATATTCCTACGCAATTTCCTTCGATCTTTCCTTCAATTCTCTATCCATAATCATCTTAAACAACACTTAAACAACTCAAACCAAGCATTATATCATCATATCAGCCCATACAACCAAGGTGGAAATTCATAGAGCCCACTTCAACCAATCCAATCCAAGTAATAACAACAATAATAAAGCTACAAACTTCAAAGCCAAGGATAAAACCCATTAAAGCCAAGAATGAAATATTGGATGGTGTTGGATGGTTACCTCCTAGCTTTGAGAGAAACCAGAAATTTTTGGCACCAAAAGCTCCAAGAAAACCGCCAAGATGAAGTCTTTCTTCTAGCTTAAGTGAATTCCCAAGTGGTTTGTGAGTTGGATGCAAAAGTTTGAGATGAAATGGAGGAAGATTGGTGCAAGAATGAAGAAGCTTTTCTTCCTTTCTTTTCTTTGCTGTTTGGTCGGCGGAATGGAGAAGAGAAGATGAGGGTTTTGTGTTTTGTTGGTAGGTAGATGAAGTGTACCAAGGAAGCCAAGTTAATGGTGCAAAAGTCAACTGAGAATAGTGCTCGCGCGTGCGTTTCGTATCCAATTTCTCTCGGATTTGTTTCACTTGTGCACTAAATCTCTAATGTACTTCCTTTAACATTATAATTACTCACTCTTAGTAGACTAGAATAAATTTCTTAAGTCTCCATTGGGTCGATTTGACGCGAAAACGCGAACTTCCAATTCGCGCAATAAAGCGAAACTTAAAAGAAATTATTGTAACGATAATATAACTCACTAATACTAGGGAAAATAATCCTAAAATAACTATTTTAAGAATAAAACATGATTCCTCAAATCTCCAAGATTATTACACTCTCGCATCGAATATTGTCTCGAAAAACGTGTATTCGCTATTTCTCGCTAAACAAGCCATAGAAAAATTAAATTCGCGAACGGAACGTTTTAAAAATATAAAAGAGACATATTTGCATACAATGGGTTTTAAAAGAAATGAAATAAATTAGTCGGAGTAAACAGGTGAATAAATAATTAATTAAACCATTAAAATAATATAAAAGTAAGAAAATAAAATCCGGGTCCTCACATACATCATCATGGCCAAAATTACTACTTTGTTCTATGAAGTTAGGGTTTATTAGCATCATTTACTTTGGGAAGAAAAAAAATCTGAAATAGTTAATTAAGTTTAATGAGAAAAATAGATTTATGATCTCTAATTATGCAATTTAGTGAAAGGCACCAACTTAGACACAAATATGGCGCCATTTTTTGTGACTGCAATGATTTGACAAGGAGAAGGGATCAATTTTCTTGCATTTGAGCCATATAGAGTCGAAAGGAAGAAATAGAGAAGAAAGAAAAAGAGGAAGAAGATGAACAAAATTAAGGCAAAGTTTTTGATGTTGTTCTTTTGATATTCGGTGATAGCAGCAAAGTGAAGCTATAGGAAGTGAAGGTGTAAGGAGGGAGGGATAGATTGGGTGATACAGAGGAAGGGAGTGTAAATGAGAAATTTTAGATTTGAAACTTTCAATTCATACCAAAAAAAGAAAAAAGTGAAGGTTATGTAAGGTCTAAATCAAGGTAATGACTGAAATATTTTCTGCTATTTAGAGTTGCAACTACAACAATACATGTATAAATTTCCTTTTGATCTTAGTTATTGTTGAATAAGAAATTTGGTTGTTGGAACCTGCAACTAGCCATTGCAATTGCTGCTGAAACATTGCTTCAGTTTGCATCTGATGAAGCCAAAGTTTCAATATTGCACCTACATCCCCTAAATTTTAGTAATCATTTTAACCTTCTAATGACTTTTAATCTTTTACTAATACAAGGACTACGAGGGCATTCATGGAATAAAATTTTCATCTCATTCATGAAAATACTATTTTAATGCTACTTGGACTGAATTGTTACCAAAAACTCAAAAGCAAGGGTGGTCAATGAAATTTTTAAAACCTCAGGGGACGTCAAATGCAAGTGTTAAAAAACTCATGGGAGGTATATGAAATTCTCCCTATTTTTTTCTTACTAGTGTTTTTGGCACAAACAATGTGTGCATTACTATTGTTAGACTAGGGGAAATTAGCTAGCAATATGCGTGGGAGTAGGTGCCTGTGTCTGAAGTTTTGTTTAATTCTTGATTACAAGAAAAAGTAGAATATTTACAAAAGAATATTAGAAATTACAACTGATGTAGTCATGATAATTAGCTACATATCTGATTCTAATCTACTTAAACTTCTAAAATTGATAATGTGGGTGGCACTTTAAAAAAAAAAAGAAGAGGAAGAAATTACAATATTTCAAATTTGGCTAAATACTTAGGTCCATGAAAAGGTGTCATTGTAACCGGTATGGTAAATGTAGGAAAATATGAGACGACAAAATAGGTAGATGAACAATTATTGTGAGAGTTGTAAGAAAGTACGTGACATCATAACCTATTAAAAAAAGTATGTGAAATATTGTCCTGCTATGAGGAATCACTTGCTGAAGTAGGCACGCATTGCCATCACTTATATATTAATAAAATCATAGAACCATTAGACGCCTTTAATGAAGTTTTTTTTTTCCAAAACACTTCTTTATTTAGTCAAACCGAACTGAAGAAGATACAGATAAGGCTAGAAAACCCGAATGAAAAATCCTAAGCTATCCTACTCTCCTCCTTCTGACCGAGGGGATGCCTGCCCTATCTAAGCGAACTTCCCCCCGTACTAACCCTGGCATTGCACTGAATTGATCATAGACAGTAACCCCCAGTCCCCCAGCAACAACCCCCACATTGGCCAAACAGTCCGCCACTCTATTTGCCTCTCTGTAGCAATGAGTAACCTGCTCCGATTCGACACCCATACCCCAAATTTGGTTAACCTCCCTTCGAACCATCCATGGGCAGTCCAGCTCCCGATGAAGAATCCCAACCAAGACCTTTGAATCAACCTGAATATTGACTTTGGCATACCCCATTTGTTGGCATAGCCGGAGACCCGTACCCAATGCCAATACTTCTGCGCGTATACTCGAAGTCATCCCGAACGATGCCGAGAAAGCAAAAATTGGCAATCCTGACACATCGTGAAGTATTCCCCCACCTCCGCTTTCCCCCAGGTTACCCTTGGAGCATCCGTCCGTGTTTAACGTTAACATGCTATCCCCCATTGCCCTCCACCGCACCAGTTGCAAACTATAGTGGGGTGATTGATTAGTCCATTCGTACAGCTGAGAAAACGTGTGCACCCCAATTCTCTGCTTGAACTTACCTTCCAGCACCCCCTTCACCTCTATCATGACGTCCTGAAAAATCTTCACCACCCTCATTTGGGTTCCTTCAAAGAATGCTTTATTCTGAGCCTTCCAGATGTGCCAGCAAATAAAGCATGGAAGGACTGAGAACAGGAGCCGACGTTTCTCTGACCTAGGTGCCGCCATCCACCAAGTCGTTAGCCAAGCCCGTAGAGTTGAGCCTCTCCGTACAACCCCACAAAGCCGACCGAAATAGTCCTATACTCCCTGGGCAACCTGCCCCTCCGAGAAAACGTGCTCCACTTGCTCAGCCGCCTCCTATTGGCAACATAGGCACTTAGAAGCCAATTGGACCCCCACCCTCTACAACACCACAGTTAAGGGCAACCTATCCCCTAGTAAGCGAAGCATGAAAAAAGAAATTTTCAACGGAATCTGAGGATGCCAAACCTGAGAGTGGAGTACCGAGGTGTTGCCAGCTTGCCGGACATCATGAAAAGCCGAAGCTAGTGTGAATCTCCCCGACGCGGTCAGTCGCCAAATGACCTCATCGCGGCTTTCACCTGATGGGACAGGGTGCCGTAAGATTTGATGAAGCAGCTCCTGTGGCACATGCTGACCCAACCTATTTATGTCCCAAACGCCACTTGCAACGAAATCCTTGAAGTTGAACCCTAGAGCCACCGTAGCTTTCAGACATAGAGCTCCACTCCCCATCCAATTGTCAAACCAAAAATTGCACGTTCCCCCGTTCACCAACCATACCATGGATAGTTCCACCTTCCGACTTATGTTTAACATTCTTTTCCATGTCGGCAAGTCGTGCGGCCTCATCTCCACCTAGCCCGGATGGAGACCTTTGTAGTACTTTGCCCGCATAAATTCTGCCCACAGTGATGAGCCAGCTCGAAAACTCCACCACAATTTGCAAGAGAAAGCTGAGTATACCTCTCGGAGCCTTCTGAAACCCACGCCCCCCTCCGCGACCGGGAGACATAATTGAGCCCATCTGATCCAATGGAATTTCGCCTCGTCAGTAGCTGACCTCCATAAGAATTTTGCGCACGCCTGCTCGATTCTCTTGAAAATCGAGACGCGACATACCGCAGCAGAGAGTAAGTGGACAGGAATGGATGACAGAACATGCTTTATCAGGATTATTCTCCCCCCATGAAATATCAACCTTGCCTTCCAAGACATAATTCGAGCCAAGACCGCCTGACACACCTCCCCAAAGAACACTGTTTTGCTTCTCCCCGTGTACAAAGGAAAGCCTAAATAATGAATTCGAAACCACTGTCTAGAGAAGTGCGTAACCCGCTCGATCACCCTCCTCCTAGCTGGAGGAAGCGCCTCATGGATCAAATAACCACTCTTATGAGCATTTACCAGTTGGCCCGAGGATAACTGGTATGCCTCCAGGACCTGCATTACGCGCTTCAAAGCAGCCGTGGAACCATTCGCAATAATGAGCACGTCATCAGCAAAGGTCAAGTGTGTGACGACAGGACAGCCTGGCGGGACTTTAAACCCTATGAAACCCTGCTGCAATGCTAGAGCATTGAGGCCCCTCGAGAGCATCTCCGAACCTATGATGAAAAGCACTGGTGATAAAGGATCCCCCTGACGTAAACCCCTACTAGATTTGAAATACCCATGAGATTTACCATTGATAATTATAGAAAACCAGACGTTTGAAATAAGTCTCCAGACCAGATCAATCAAACTCTCTCCAAAGCCAAAAGCACGCAGCATGGAAATAATATGCCACCACGACATCCGATCATAGGCCTTGGTCATATCAAGTTTCAATGCTACATTTCCCCCTCTTGTCTTCTTGCCGATGCCCGACACAAGCTCCTGAGCCAACAAATAGTTATTCGTTAAAGTACGGCCTTTGACAAACCCTGATTGCTGAGGGGATATAATTTTCGACACCACCGAAGCTAGCCGACCCACCAGAATTCTGGATAGCAGTTTGTTGAAGAAGTTGCAGAGGCTAATCGGTCTAAACTTTAAGAAATCTTGAGGATTCACGACTTTTGGAAGCAAGGCGATTGAGGTGGAGGTTATGAACCGAGGCAACTCACTGCCACAAAAGAAACTCACCACTGCTCTATGCACGTCCGGAGCAATTACATCCCATGCAAACGTAAAGAACCTGCCAGTAAACCCATCTGGCCCAGCTGCACTCTCTCTGTCCATGGCAAACACCCAAAGGCGAACTTCCTCCATGTCAGGGACCTTGGCCAACATTGCAAAGATTGGATATCAAAACACTAAGCAAGTACAAAAACATTACTTAATCTGAACCAATATGAAACACTACTAATAATTAGGGGTGTGCATTCAGTACAAATTCGGTTATTTGAATTCGGTTTTTTCAGTTATTTCACTTGTAAAACTCTAAACCGCTTTCAATTTCGAATTGAAAATAACCGAATTCATTCGGTTGCCAAATTGAATTTGAAAACGATTATGAAATCGGTTATAACCGAATTGAAAAGTAATTTTCACATAATTAAATGGGACTCACTTGTGTAGTTGTATACATTTAGTCACTTATAATTTACTAATGATGTATTGCATTACACTTACATTTATTTTTATTTTTTTATATATGTTATTCTTGGTTTTGATGATCACAAAAGTTCTTTGAAATACAGTCCAAGAAAGTGAATACTTTGATCAGGCCTGATGGAACAAAGAAAGCATTGTTTTGTTCCGATCAAAGATATTGTCTTTTAAGTGTGTCATTCTTGGCACTTTGAAATGTTTATCTAACCTTCTTCAAAAACAAGTGTTTTTGTCTATCCAAGAATCAGGTTCGAATATGTCATCAAAAGCAAAACAACCAAAATGTGAAGCAAAAACAGGACAATCAGGTCGGACGGCCGAAAGGAAACTGTCGGACGTCCGAAAGGATGAAGAACATCAGGAAGGAAGCACCGTCGGACGCTCACATAGAAGCATCGGACGTCCGGAAGGATCGGACGCTTGCCATCGGACGCTAATCAATCGCATCGGACGTCCGAAAAATTCCAAGATAACTTGCTAGCTCTCGGCCCAAGGTCGGACGCTGTGCTGTCGGACGACAAAGAACTTATCGGACGTCCGAACCTCAACTTGGCTATCATCGGACGATTGGTTCGGACGATGATTCGATCGTCGGACGTCCGACAGCCCCAACGGCTAGTTGACTCTTCAGCTGCCTTCTATCCGTTGGAAGCATTGATGAAGCCCATTTCTGGTTCCCTTTAAAATAAAACTGGTCTGAACGAAGTAGAGACTTTTGCACACTTTGTTTACAAGATCTAGTGAGATATTTTAGTTAGAAAATAGTCTCCAAAGCAGATTTGTTTTAAAGTGGTGTGAATTTCTGTTGAGCTTTTCTTTTGTGAGTGAAAGGATCTTTAGTGTAGCTCTGTTGAGGGTTTTCTGAGTGATTGTAAAACTTCTTGGCTTGACTAAGTGAGGCTTAGGGTAAGGAGGAAGTGCTCCCTCCATTGTACATCTAGTTGATCGACTTTCATCAAAGAGAAGTTGCTCTTCCTTGTGTTTGGTCTTCAAGTTTGGGTAAAGCTTGGTAGACACTTGGTTTGTTTCTCCATTTTACATTTCTGTTTAATAAAATCTTCATTGCTTATCTATACTTGCTTCTCCGATCAATATTGCTATTGTCTTCTAATCTACTTGGTTGATCATTACTAAAAAGGAAGGTAAATTTTCATTAACGAAAAAGTGCATAAACTTGGTTAAGATTTTAATCAAACCAATTCACCCCCCCCTCTTGGTTGTCTGTGGGACTAACAATTGGTATCAGAGCTTGGTCTCCTTGAGATTAAGCTCTAACGGCTTGGAGTAAAGATGACAACCAGTCATGCTATGTTTGTTGAGGGGCAATCTGTTACTAGGCCTCCCATGTTCAGTGGCTCTAACTATGTTAGCTGGAAAGAACGAATGATTATCTTTTTGCAATCTATTGATATTGAACTGTGGTTTATTGTGAGTGAAGGACCGCATGAAGCTAACTTTCTTGATGCAGATACAGGGCTGCTTCGGCCAAAAATGAGAGCTGAAATGAATGCTCAAGACAGGACTAACCTCACATTGAATGCCAAGGCCATGAATGTTCTTTATAGTGCCTTAGATTCAAATGAATCAATTAGAGTGAAAGGCTGTAAATCAGCCAAAGAAATGTGGGATAAGTTAAGAGAAATCCATGAGGGTGGTGACAATGTGAGAGAACAGAGAAAGGCCATCTTGGTCACAAAGTATGAATCTTTTAAGATTGAACCTCTTGAGGATATTGACAAAATGTTTTGCAGGTTCACTGACTTGATCAAAGATCTCGAGGTGTTGGGCAAAGAGTACACCTTGGGAGAGAAGAACAGAAAAATTCTCAATGCATTGGGCAAAGAATGGGAAAATAAAGTGACTGCAATAGAAGAGGCTAAGGATTTAAGTTCTGTGCCTATTGAATCTATCATTAACTCACTAACCTCTTATGAGTTGAAACTGAAATCTAAAGTGCAGGAGGAAGAGGATGCTAGAGCAAAGAGAAACATTGCTCTAAAGACTACTCAAGGTGAAGATGATCCAGCTCACCTGGATGATGAAGACTCGGATGGTGATGATAATGATCTTGCTCTTATCACCAGAGGCTTCAAAAGAATTTTGAATAAAAGAAAGTTTAGAAGGGGAGGTCCTAGCAATCAATTCCAGAATCAACCATCTATCGCAAAGTACAAAGGAAAACAAGATTTCAACAAGAAACAGTTGGACAAATGCTTCGAATGTGGACAGATTGGACACTATGCAAATGAATGCCCCATGAAGAAGATGAAAGATGGAAAAGCTGATCGAAAGCCAAGATTCAACAACTTTCAGATTACTTGGAATGAATGCAACTCCGAAGGGGAAGTTGAAGAAGAAGAGGAATCAGCTCAAATGGCCTTCATGGCTATTGGAAATAATGAGGTAACTTCCACTCACTCGCAATCTGAAAGTGATGATGATGAAGATGATGATCTTGAATCTTTTGTTGAAAAGCTACATAATGCCTTGAAGGAATCTTATGATAAGAACAAGCTGTTAAAACAGAAAATTGCTTTTCTCATTCAAGAAAATACAAGTCTGGTTCAACAAAATAAACATCTAAAGACTGACAATGAATGCCTTGTAAGAGCCGGATGTGATGTTCAAAATGAGCTTGACAGAAAGACTAATATTTGTGAAATGCTGAAGGAAAGGCATGGTGATTTGAAGAAAAGAATGGACATCTTGGATGAAACTTTGAAATCAAGAAAACAGGATTTTCTCAAAAGAAACATGTCATCTACTCATCCTTCTGCTTGTCAAAGAACATTTGCTCACAACAAAATTGCACATGGCTTCACAACATATAGAAGAGGTGGATTGAGATATATCAAACCAGTACATGTTAAGAACTCTTTCATTATGTGTGATTTCTGTTGTCAAAGAGGGCATTTGAAAGGAGATTGCTATGTGAAAAGAAATCAGAACAAAGGGATGAAATGCATGTGGTTAGTTAGATACAATGCTAACTATTATGGACCCAAAAATTAAAATGGGTACCAAACACCTTATTTTTTCAGGAAAAAGGATCAAACAAGTCCAAATGGTTTATTGATAGCGGCTGCTCAAGGCACATGACCGGTGATCCCTCTCTGTTCATAAAGCTGAAATCAAAATCAAGTGGAAAGGTGACGTTTGGTGATGATGTGAAAGTTAAGACAATTGGAATAGGTGATGTTGGTAAGAATGGTGAAACTTTTGTTCAAAATGTGCTCTTAGTTGATAACTTAGGTTATAACTTGCTTAGTGTTAGTCAATTGTGTGATAAAGACTTGTATGTGTTGTTTAAAAAGCTTGAATGCATTGTACTTGATTCCAAGTACAATGTTGTGTTCAAAGGTAAGAGGTTTAATGACATATATATTGTGATTCTTGATAAAGTTGATTCTTCTAGCTTAAAATGTCTTAAAGCTTCAAATGAAGATCCTTGGTTGTGGCATAGAAGACTTTGTCATTTTAACATGGACTTACTAAAGGAAATTTCGAAAAAGGAACTAGTTAGAGGCTTGCCAAAAATCAGTTTTGAAAAGGATAAAATATGTGATGCATGTCAATTTGGTAAGCAAACAAAAGTTTCTTTTAAAACAAAGAAGTGTGTATCTACTTCAAAACCCTTAGAACTCTTGCATCTTGACTTATTTGGCCCTACTCAAATCTCTAGCTTGGGTGGTAAGAAATACTGTTTTGTGATTGTGGATGATTATTCTAGATACACTTGGGTGATATTTCTTGCTCATAAAGATGATGCCTTCAAGAATTTTACTTCATTGTTTGCTAAAGTGCAAAATCTGCTTGGTTTAAAAATTGTTAGAATTAGAAGTGATAATGGAACTGAATTCAAATTTTGTGGTTTTCCAGAATTTTGTGATTATAATGGTATAACTCATGAGTTTTCTATTGCAAGGACTCCACAGCAAAATGGTGTTGTAGAAAGGAAAAACAGGACTCTCCAAGAGGCTGCTAGAACTATGTTGAATGAATGTAGATTGCCTAAATACCTTTGGGCTGAAGCGGTAAACACTGCATGTTATGTAATGAATAGAATTCTCTTGAGACCAATTTTGAAGAAAACTCCTTATGAACTGATTTTTGATAAGAAACCTACGGTTGGTTATTTCAAAGTATTTGGTTGTAAATGCTTTATTTTGAATCTAAAGGAACATCTTGGCAAGTTTGATAAAAAATCTGATGAAGGAATATTTTTGGGATATTGTGAAAATAAAAGAGGATATAGAGTTTTTAATAGAAGGACTCTTGTGATTGAAGAAGCTATACATATAACATTTGATGAAGCCAATGATGATAATTCCAAAAGTTTGTGTGAGGATGATGATGTAGGTGTTCGAGAAGGAATGGAAAAGCTATCAATTGGGAATGAAGGAAGTTCTAAACCAGCAGCAACTGAAATGGAAAATGAAGTTCAAAATGATCAAGAAGTGGAAGATGAAGACAAAAATGATGATCCACTCAAAGATCTTCCCAAGGCTTGGAAATTCAGCCAAAATCATCCAAAAGAACTTATAATTGGTGATCCATCCGAGAAGGTAAACACTCGTTCCTCATCGAGAAAATTGATTGATAATTTTGCTTTAGTTTCACTTTTTGAACCTAAAAATATCAATGATGCTTTAAAGGATGAAAACTGGATTTTGGCTATGCAAGAGGAACTTAATCAATTTGAGAGAAATGAAGTTTGGACACTTGTTGATAGACCTCAAAATCAGCCTATCATTGGCACAAAGTGGATTTTTAGAAATAAGTTGGATGATAAAGGTGTTGTTGTAAGAAATAAAGCCAGATTAGTTGCTAAAGGATATGCACAAGAAGAAGGAATTGATTTTGATGAAACATTTGCTCCCGTAGCAAGATTAGAATCTATTAGAATGCTTCTTGCTTTTGCTTGCTTCAAAGGTTTCAAATTGTTTCAAATGGATGTTAAAAGTGCCTTTTTAAATGGTTTTATTGATCAAGAAGTGTATGTGGATCAACCCCCCGGTTTTGAAAATACAAAATTTCCAAGTCATGTGTTTAAACTTTCTAAAGCTTTATATGGTTTAAAACAGGCTCCAAGAGCTTGGTATGAAAGATTAAGTGGTTTCTTGATTGAAAAAGGTTTCAAAAGGGGTGTTGTGGACACCACACTTTTTACTAAGCACGTGTTGAAAGACCTTCTTATTGTGCAAATATATGTTGATGATATTATTTTCGGTGCTACTAATGAGTATCTATGTAAGGAGTTTTCCACCACTATGCAAAATGAATTTGAAATGAGTATGATGGGAGAATTAAATTTCTTCCTTGGACTTCAAATACATCAAGCTCTTGAGGGAATTTTTATAAATCAAGCAAAATATACCAAGGAATTGCTGAAAAGGTTTGGCATGGAGGACTCAAAACAAGTTGGAACTCCAATGTGCACTTCTACAAAGCTTGACAAAGATGAAGAAGGTAATCATGTGGATGAAAAGCATTATAGAGGTATGATCGGAAGCCTACTTTATTTAACCGCAAGTAGACCTGATATTATGTTTGCTGTTTGCTTGTGTGCTAGATTTCAATCTTGTCCAAAAGAATCACATTTGAATGCTGTAAAAAGAATTTTTAGGTATTTGAAAGGTACATTAGACTATGGTCTTTGGTATGCTAGATCTAATGAGTTTGCTCTATATGGTTATTCGGATGCTGATTTTGGAGGTTGTCATGTGGATAGAAAGAGTACGAGTGGAACTTGTCATTTTCTTGGAAATTGTTTAGTCTCTTGGTTTAGCAAAAAGCAAAATGCAATATCTTTGTCTACAACCGAAGCGGAATATATTGCCGCTAGTGCATGTTGTGCTCAACTTTTGTGGATGAAGCACACTTTGAATGATTTTGGATTGTTGTATGACTGCATGCCTGTATTCTGTGATAATACTAGTGCTATAAATTTGACCAAAAATCCTATTCATCATTCTAGGACAAAGCACATAGATATAAAGCATCACTTTATTCGTGATCTTGTTCAAAAAGGTGAAATATGTGTAAATTATGTTTGTTCTAAAGATCAATTTGCTGATATATTTACCAAAGCTCTGCCATTAGATCAGTTCATTCATCTAAGATCAAAATTAGGAATAATCGAAAAATCATCCTAATATTTCTCAAAGTCTTCGGACGTCCGAAAGAAGATGAACGGACGTCCGATGATGTTCTTCAGCCATTTTCCAGAATTGCGCCTGTTCGGACGCAACTGTCGGACGTACAACTTCGTTCGGCCGTCCGACAGTGCAACGGCTCATTTGTTTTAAATCAACTTTCTTCCTTATTTGCTTCAGTCTCTTCATATCCTATTTCCTCTCGGACGAAAACTCTCTCTTCCCTCACTCTCAAATTCGTACCATTCTGTAACTACCATTCCCAAATTGACTCAACCAAAACATTTCCCCATCGTTTGCGTTTCATTTCTCCTGATCATTTCACCAAACTGAGTAACATTTCGCAAATCCCCAAATTTTCCTCACAACCCTACTCTTGCATAACCGCTCTGTCAAATCTCGTTCAAGGTGTTTTTGTCCCAAAATTTCTGTGCGATTCACTTCCCTACTGCTGTGTGCATCATTTGCATCCTCCATTCCACACATTTAGAACAATGGTGAATCTAAGGGGAGGAAAAGTTACTGCCGGACGCAAGCATCCACTCAGGGATGAGGATGAGGATCTTCCTACTGTCAAACGGACATCCAAACGCTTCAAAAGGGGAGCTATCAAGGGTCAAATGTCACGGCCTACTCCACAACCCACATCTCAGCCTGAATCTGGACAGGGGACCTCCTCTCAACCGCCTCCTAAATCAGTTCCTCCTCCTACATTCTTTGATGATGCTGCGAAAGACAAATACTCCTGGATATCCCAGAAGGGTGTCATCCCTCAAAGAACTGTAAACCCCTCTGAATTTCGCTCCATAGGTTTAGAATCCATTCTGAGTCTATTTGCTTTCCAGAAATGGTCACATCTTATTTCTATGCCAAATGTCTACTATCCTGATATGTTACATCAATTTTTTGCTAATCTAAGGAAAGGTTCTGACCCAACTGAAATATTTTCCAGGGTTAATGGGGTAGACTTAATCATTGACTCTGAAATTGTGAACTCCATTTTAAATACTACCATTGAACGTTTATGCAAAGATAAGATTGCTAATTTCTTTTCTTATGAAGAGCTTCCTACTGCTGCAAATCATTTTGATGGGACAAAAATGTTAACCTATTTCAAAAGAAGTTTTTCCTCACCTGCTGATGCTAAATTGAATGATCTGGCCCCTGTGAATTTAATTGCTTTTTCTATCATTTCAAACCTGCTTGTGCCTACTGATGGCCACAGAACTGATGCAAACAAAATGGAGTTGTACCTCTTTTATTGTTTTCAAGAAAAAATTCGTATTGATTTTGGTTTTGTCATGTGCAAGTTCTTACTTCGCTATGCCACTGATTCTCGCAGAAAATTATCTTATGGAAAGTTTCTTCAAAAGATTTTTGAGTTTAACAAAGTCCCTATTCTAGGTGTTTGTCCTAAAGAAGCATCTTCTTATGCCTTTACAAAAGGGTATTTTGAAAGGAAAAATCTTGTTTTCAAAGATAATCTATGGGCTTATAAGGGTGCATCTTCTAGTGAACTTAGGTCTAAGACTGCACATGATCCTTCACCCATTTCACTCACTCCCATTCACCCTAGGAAGTCTGCCACTAAAGAATCTTCCTCTTCCAGTAATGAAGTACTTGAGCTTCTTCAAGAACTCAAACAGCATGTTCTTCTTCTAGAACATGGTCTCATGCTCACCATGTCTTCTGAGCAACAAACTGCCTTTCTTGACAAAAAGAATATTCTTTTTCCTCCACCTGTGGTTGAGGCAGTCTCACATGACAAAGAACCTCGAACCACTGATCCAGGTTCATCAGTTCCAGATCCGAATCCAGCAACTCCTGTGACTCCTCATGGCCCTTCCACATCAGACAAAGGCAAGGCACCAATTGTAGAAGCTGCTGAAGATAATGAAGACACTGAAGAGGAGGATCTTGACCAATATCAGCTCTCTCGGAGGACACCTGGATCCACTTAGTTCATCATTTAGGACATTTGCATTTTGTTTGTCTCTTTTAGAATATGTTATGTTATGGATATTCTAAGTTTCTTTTGGTGTGTTTTGATGGATGATCTAAGTACTGTGGTGTAATATAATGGATATTCCTGTTTATGTTTAAGTACTGGTGATGTTTGTGTATGGAATGAATTGTTTATTCTGGTGATGTTTATCATGAATTGTTTTTGGTTTACATTTTGGATAAGATGTATTTGTGTATAAGATGGATGTTTTTGGCTTGTCCTTTGTGATGACAAAAAGGGGGAGAATGGATTGATGAGGATTTGATGATGTTGGATATGTTGAATTGATTGATGGTTTAATTAAATTTGGAATTAAATTTGGATTTTGCTGATGGATTGAATTGGTGATATGTTGGTTGTGTGTTACTTAATTGTCATGTTTTTGGATAATTGTCTAAACTCGGTTGGGCAGTCTAGTGAGGGGGAGGTTTTCAAAAGTTCTTTGATTCACTATGGCAGGGGGAGTTCTTGTCTATTTTGAAAGGGGGAGCTTTCATTGCAATCATCAAATTTCATTTCAAACTTTTGTTTTGTCATCATCAAAAAGGGGGAGAATGTTATTCTTGGTTTTGATGATCACAAAAGTTCTTTGAAATACAGTCCAAGAAAGTGAATACTTTGATCAGGCCTGATGGAACAAAGAAAGCATTGTTTTGTTCCGATCAAAGATATTGTCTTTTAAGTGTGTCATTCTTGGCACTTTGAAATGTTTATCTAACCTTCTTCAAAAACAAGTGTTTTTGTCTATCCAAGAATCAGGTTCGAATATGTCATCAAAAGCAAAACAACCAAAATGTGAAGCAAAAACAGGACAATCAGGTCGGACGGCCGAAAGGAAACTGTCGGACGTCCGAAAGGATGAAGAACATCAGGAAGGAAGCACCGTCGGACGCTCACATAGAAGCATCGGACGTCCGGAAGGATCGGACGCTTGCCATCGGACGCTAATCAATCGCATCGGACGTCCGAAAAATTCCAAGATAACTTGCTAGCTCTCGGCCCAAGGTCGGACGCTGTGCTGTCGGACGACAAAGAACTTATCGGACGTCCGAACCTCAACTTGGCTATCATCGGACGATTGGTTCGGACGATGATTCGATCGTCGGACGTCCGACAGCCCCAACGGCTAGTTGACTCTTCAGCTGCCTTCTATCCGTTGGAAGCATTGATGAAGCCCATTTCTGGTTCCCTTTAAAATAAAACTGGTCTGAACGAAGTAGAGACTTTTGCACACTTTGTTTACAAGATCTAGTGAGATATTTTAGTTAGAAAATAGTCTCCAAAGCAGATTTGTTTTAAAGTGGTGTGAATTTCTGTTGAGCTTTTCTTTTGTGAGTGAAAGGATCTTTAGTGTAGCTCTGTTGAGGGTTTTCTGAGTGATTGTAAAACTTCTTGGCTTGACTAAGTGAGGCTTAGGGCAAGGAGGAAGTGCTCCCTCCATTGTACATCTAGTTGATCGACTTTCATCAAAGAGAAGTTGCTCTTCCTTGTGTTTGGTCTTCAAGTTTGGGTAAAGCTTGGTAGACACTTGGTTTGTTTCTCCATTTTACATTTCTGTTTAATAAAATCTTCATTGCTTATCTATACTTGCTTCTCCGATCAATATTGCTATTGTCTTCTAATCTACTTGGTTGATCATTACTAAAAAGGAAGGTAAATTTTCATTAACGAAAAAGTGCATAAACTTGGTTAAGATTTTAATCAAACCAATTCACCCCCCCCTCTTGGTTGTCTGTGGGACTAACAATATAGTTTAAATGTTTAATTTGCAAATAACTTGATTGCTTTCAACGGTAAATACTAATACACTAATATTTTGATATGCAATTCATATACATTCACTTAAACTACTTAATCATACTGCTTAGTTGTCTTCGTTTAAACAATAATAGTGATTAAAGAATATAAATTCACATATTGTATATGTAATATAAATTTAGAGTATACTAATACTTGCAAGTTAAACATTACACATTCAAATATTTAATAATCCAAACATAAATGATGAACCAATGTCTAAATTCTAATTACTAATTATGTTTAATATTTAGTACTATACTTATGCTTATTATCTAATTCTAGTTATGTATAAAGGGGTAAATATTATAGTTATGTATTATTGTATATTTGTATTATTATAATCATATAACAAATACAAAAATAGTATATTTTACATCATTATATATTTTTATTATTATAGGTACATGATAATACTATATATTATCTATTATTAACAGCCTTACCTATATAATGTATTAATAGTATATAGCATTTATCTATATAATATATAAATTTATAAACTAATTTGGTATTCGATGCGGTAATACGGTACTCTATTTCGTTTTACCAAATTTGAATTGGAAATCAGTTATTACCAAATTGATAATCCCATTACCTATTTCATACCACATTAGAATTCGGTGAATTTGGTAAATACCATTTATGTACCAAATTACCAAATACCCGATTTCAAATTACCAAATTAAATTTGAAATCGGGTATGAATTCGATTTTTACCAAATTCGCTCACCCCTACTAATAATAAGCAATAGGCACATAATTAGCAACTAACTTAAAATCTTTTACAAATCAAATCTAGTTTTCAAATTTCAAGTACATAACTAAATAAAAAAAATCTCATCACTAAAAAAGAGAGTACAAACTAACAGATACATCTATACTGGAACCAAGTAATAAATTACCATATTCCAGAATTTGTACAACAAAATTTCTAAAAGATAAAGAAGGAAAAGATGATGCACTCGAGGAAGATATTTGGAAGGAAGAAAAGGAAAAATACCAAATCCCAAGATAGACTGTAGGAGCAGACAGACCTTGTTTGGATTGTAATTTTTAGGAGTTTTTGTAGAAAAATGTACTGTAGTGATTTGATGTATGTTAGGTAAAAATATGATTAAAAAATGTGTTCACAAAAAACGTAAAAATTTTTGAGAAAAAATGACTTTCCAAACAGTATGGGAGGAAAAGAAATCCTATGGATGAATTAAAACTATGAAATAATGGATGAATATAAGAGTCTGCCTAAATTCCCTCTTTTCAGTTTCTAGACGAAAAAGATTACAATTTTTTGCAATTGTAATGGCTATTAATGCAATCAATTAGTTAATAACATTGAATTTCTTACAACAGTTAAATTTGCCCTTATAAATGAATTGATAAATAAATCACCATTTGTAAAACAAAATATCACCTATGTATCTAATTTTGAGGGTATAATAAACATTACACAAAAATAATTAGCAAATGTGAATGCAACTTAATTCACGTGGCTTAACAAGTAGGGTTATTATCACTTTACCCTCTTAAACTATATCACTACTATCAGTTTACCTCATAACGTTATTTTTTAGTTACTTCAACCCCATAGATAATTCAACTCAACATATTAAGAATATTTGGACAAAAGTACCCTTTTGTTATATAGCATTACAACATTGTTATCATTTTATTCCTTTAAATTATAGTAATACAATTGCTTTAATCCTTAACATTATTTTCTAAACATTTTACCTCATCGTTAATCTAACCAATATGGTAAAAATTTTTTAAATGTATTTACCCTTTTTATATACAATTAAAAATAAAAAAGTTGGAATGGTTATTCTTCCTGTTGTTTTCATTTTAAGAGATCCAAAAACATAAAAATAAAAGAATTTTTTCAAAATTCTTTTTTCACACTTATTAATACTAGGAAAAGAAAAAGAGATTGGAGAGAAGGAGATAGAAAATTTGATTTTACAAAGAAAGCAAATAAACAAGAGTCTAACATTATCATATTATTTTAAGGTTGTCGGGATTCGAATTGGAATTAGGTGGTAAATAGAAAAATAAAATAATTTTAAAATAATAAAAATATTTCATTCTTTCTTATTTGTATTTAAAAAAAATAATTGAGTGCTCTCTCTCTCTCTCTCTCTCTCTCCCCCTCCCCCTCTCCCTCCCCATCTTTCTATTGTTTTCAATATTAATAAGATTGGCAAGAAAAGAGAGATTAATACATTGACTTTTTTTCTTGATACTAACAAGGAGAAGAGTCACTTTAAATTTTTATTATTTTTATTATACAAAGAGGAGGGTACTTTCTTCTAAAATTTTTTAACTTGTTAAGTTGGTTTCATGGTGGGTAAATTACCTAAAGCATAACTCTGGGATAAATTGATACTGAGACTATATTTTATGGGGATAAAGTGATAATAATTATAAGGGATAAACATTTCTTTTCACTTTAATTAACAAACTCCGTTAATTTTGACCGTTAGTTTTGGGGGTAAAGTGACTAAAAGATAATGTTAAGGGAAAATTTGATAGTGACACCAAACATTAAGGGAGTAAATTAATAATAGCCCTAACAAGTATTTTAACCATCTAACACCTAAAGGGCAAAAAAAAAACTAATTTCACACAAATTACTGCCTAACAATGTTCTACAAAAAACAACAAAAACCTCATACCACTATTCTTATTTACTTATATAATTCTAAAAGAGTCGAATAACATAAAATGAACAGTGAAATCTAAGCGCAAAAAATAACCGTTAGGACATGGATAATTTATTGCAATTATGGTTCCTAATCATTTGGATACTAATTAGCTTGATATTAGAACAACGAAGATAAAATTACCAAATAGTCAACCAACTTTTAAAGCTCAAAAGTGAGAATAGGTAACAAAGAAGTTTCACCGAAATTTCTACCATCAATAACTTGCACCCAATGCAACAAATGATTATTAACCCCAATGTAATGACAATCTTGCCTTGAAGGAGGCAGCTGAAATCACAAGAAATAGTTGAAACCAAACTATTTTTTGACCCCAACAGTATATACACTGTCAGTTTTGAATGAATGACAACTAAGCAAAATTTGAATTTGAAATTCAACTTTTGCGCGTGTCATGGATCCAATGGTGATAATAGTGTATATACTGTCAGTATATATAAGATTTACTTTATCAGAAAATGTGTGTATCATTAGTAGAGTTCAAAAGAAGCAACTATATTCAAAATTGTTGAAAGAAAACAAAGGGAACTAGGCATGAGAAAGAAAGAAAAGAAGGTGGACTTTAAAATGTAGTTTACAGTAAAATATTTTTGAACTTTCACTTTGAGTGTAGTTTGCCATCCTCAACTTCAGAAGTAAGTACTTTGCTACTCGTCACTTATAGTCAAGTTAATGGAACATATATATTCTATCTATTTCTAGAATATAATGATAAACTTACATATGAATATAAATTCATGAACTATTATAACCTTATGATGCGCAGTCTAGAATTTTCTTGTCCTATTATGCCTTTGTTTGCGCATGATTACATGCGTTTGCAGCGTCTTTGATCTCTAATGAAAACTATGGTATAAAAGAAGGGAAACACTTGGGTAGACCAGATCTATGTAGATCTAGTAGTTTAAATTTGACACACCATCTCACCAATTCAAATATTGAAAATATGACAAAATTTCGGCCACTAGGTCTACAAAACTAGGTCTACACAAGTGTTTGTCATAAAGAAAAATTGAATTGAAAAGTATAAAAAATGAATTTGTAAATGTGAAATATGAATAATTCCCTTCAATACTAATACAAGACTAGGGTTTTCATGAAATTTAAATAGTGCATGACAGAGGTGGAAATCTTCTTAGAAATCTGAAATCTTTCACAACTAAATTTTGATTCTCTTGGGCTTTGTTTACATTTGATTGAAGCTTTGTTCTATAACTGAGATCCAAGACTATTATTCATATTCCAGATTTTAGTTCAAATGTTTTTGTACAGGTGTTTATACATTATAATTGAGAGAATAAATTGAGTAATAGTTGTGTAATTGAGTAATCTTGTGTTGTTTTTATCCACATCATGAATGATGAAGTTTTTGAACACTTTGAAACCATTTTTTTAGTAAATTGTGAATGTTTAGTAAATGATCATGTGAAATTTTTTCTTTCATTCATCCTTGAACTTGTTTTATTACATCTTGAGGCTAAATTCTGCACAGTCTAAATTGACTTAAAGACGATAATAGAGGACTTCCTTTTGACCATTTGAGCCTTTCAAGCCTATCTTATTTCATTAATCACTAGCATCCCTTTGAGCTTAAAATGTATAAGAATCAAGAGAGCCACCATTCAATTTCTTTCTTTAAATCTCAATTTCCTACATCATGAGCATGTTTGAATTTATATTAGTGCAGCTCTGAATATCTCTTGTAAGAGAGTTTTAAATGTATATTTTCTACTTGTGAGATGAAATAAGGGATTAATAGTTTAGATGATGTCTTGATTGATAAGAATGTGATTGTGTGATTTGCTTTTCATTATGAAAAACAAAGGGAAAAAGTGAAAAAAAGAAATATAATATTGGAGAAAAAATGATTGAAAAATGAATGAAGACAAATAAAAAAGCAAATGATGAAAGAAGAGCATGCAAAGAATGTTCGAAATTAGAGTATATATATGCCTTATGCTTCTTTTGCTGTCACACCCCATGTGCATATAATGAGTATATTTGAGGGGATGTGATATTTGATTATCAAGGAAGTTCATTTCTTGTGAGCTAATACATTTGTTAAACTCTCTTATCCTTTACTTTTATCCATTTCCCTTTCATTTGTTAGGCAATACTGAAGCCTAACATTACAAGCCTGAAAGTCCTACTTGATTGAAGTTGATTTGGATTGTCAACATTAGTGGAGAATTAGTAAGAAGAGCAAGAATATGGGATGCTCATTTCATAAATATTTGCATGACTGAACTAGATTGTTTGCAATGAACTTGATACATGGCGACGCACAGAGTTACACACTTCGCATTTCAAGAGTTGGATGACTTTAGCACTTGAATTGTAAGATTGCTTGATTGTTACTTGTCTAGACTCCTTATATGATTGTAACTCACTCGTCATGGAGAAATGTTCAATTTTGAGCATGGTTTTCAACGATAAACTTACATTTTCAATTTTCAAATTTCTTGAGAATAAGTAATCATTCAAGTGTGAGGGTATCTATTGTGTTTAATATACATGTTTTAGAGTAGTTGGTTATGTAATATTTTGTATGTTTTGGAATAGCTATTTTTAGTTGTTTTTGCAATTTAATGATTTGCTAAAAGAAAAGTTGAAAGCCTATCAAATTGTTACTCTTAAATGTATATTTTGATTGGTAAATAAAATTAACACAAGTTGGAGGATGAAAAATATATGTTTGAGTGAAAGGAATTGAAACTGTTTGAAGAAAATGAAGAAAATATTGGATCCTCACGTAACAGGGAGGATCCGGTTGCAAATCCGTGTCCATTAAGAATAGATCCAAGGCAGAATCCAATTCTGCAAGCATATTGAAGCAGAACAAGGAGGAATCCAATTCTGCAAGCATATTGAAGCAGAACAAGGAGGATCCAATGTCGAATCCAAGAACTCTCGAGCACATAGTGCTTATAATGCTTTGGTCACAAAGAAAGGAAAACTAGAGAAAGACCAAGAAAGAATTATTTTAAAAAAGATAAAACAATGTTGACACAAAATGTACAAATTATAGATATTCATTGCAAAACTTTGGAAAAGAATGAACTAGAAAGAGTAAAAGGATGTAAAAATGTTCGAGAAATTAGCAGAAGATTAGAAAAAATTTATGAGAATAAATATCTTAATCCTAATGTAGAAAAGAAAGAATGTTCAACATCAAGTTCATATGACGAGGAAAATATTGATGATGTAACTGTCAAAAGGATTGTTTGAAATTTGTATGATAGGATAAAAAGGGCTAACAACTTGACTAAAGCTTTAAAATCTCAATTGGATGAATGTTGAAGAAATAGATCAGAGAAGAAAATGAAAAGCTAAAACTCAGTATTGACAAGCCAAAAGAGTCTCACAAACAAGTAGAATATTTAAACAAGGAATTAAAGAAAGAAAGTGAGAAGTTCAAAGAAAAAGTGAAGTTTATGAATAGTTCGAAGTTGAACATGCAAGTATTAAAACAAGAATGAATAATTTGAGTTTATGCTTAAATGAATTTACTTATAAAAAAGAAAAGAGTGAAACCATAATTATAAATGAAAGAAAGACTTATCGTAATAGTAAAAATATATCTAAAAATCCTAGTTATAATAAGAGTAATTTTGTGAAGGTCAAAATGACTTGTTCCTCTAATATCCCTTGCTATTATTATAGAAAAATTGGTAACAAAATTGATAGGTTTTGTGTGAGAAGAAACATTGATAGAGGAGTTAAAATAATAACGATTAAGAAGGACAAATCAATAATTCACAAAAAAAAAAAATTCATATGCAAAATGATGTTACAAAAGTGTCTTTAAGGCTTAAAATAATACTAAAGGTAGGACACACTATGGTTTTAACAAGAAGAAAATACATTGCAACCACTTTAAGGGGAATAAAGATATTTTGTATGATATTTTAATATACAATAACAATAAAGAACTCCCAATGTCTATGAAAACCTTAAGAATGTAAGATTTAAGAACTATCTAATATTGTTTCTACTCATAGACATAAAGGGTACACTTGCTTATAATGATCAATGTTGAATAATGCTTGTATTTCTTGAATTCTAATGTGAAATACTCATGGAATGTCCATCCTATTTTCAATGTTTGGTACAATCAATTTTTAGATATCAAAATGGAATAAAAATATAAAATTGACTTAATAATCATTAAATTTATTATTTGATCATTACATATTTTATATATTTTGTTTATTCATGCTATGTTATTTGTTACCTTATATGAGGAACTTTGACTCTTTTTTTGGGTACATTATGAATAACTTATGTGCTTATTAAAAATGAAGTTAAACATTCATACTCTTGCTTTATTATTTTTTTCACTATTTATGTCAAGTGTCAAAAAAATACTTACACATTTGCATAGAAGTTTGAAAGAACAATGTCTTAAAATTTGTAAAAAAATATTTTAAAAATAAGTAGAATAGTTTGTTGAAAAGTTATTGTCAATTATTGATTAAACTAACAAAAGGCCTACTAATTGGTAATAGAATAAGTGATGTATGAGGGTAAACTTGACCCTAATAATTTTGGACATTCCAGGATAATAGTGGAAAGAATCTTTTTTAGATTTTTGTAAGGAATGGGGCTTTTAGGAAAAGTGTTAGAATGAACTTTTCAAGAGGGAAATATGAGAGTAGGTCCGTACCAAATATGAGAGTAGAATAGAATAATTAAAAATTTCTTTCCATTTTAGGCGATTCTTGCATACCAAACAAGAGGTGAATGTATAGAATGCAATCATAACAATTAAAAAGAGTGAGTTGGTCTTAGAAACAATGAGTTTGTTTGGATAAGAGTTTATTTAGATGATTTATTTGAGATAATTACTGTAGCATTTTTTGTGATGTGATGTATGTCAGATAAAAACGTGATTGGAAAGATAAAAAGGCGATTGGAATTTGTGAAGTAAATTATTTTGTTTCAAATTATCTCAATCCAAACACACTCATTATGTGTTTTGGTCTCCTATTAATACGTTTGGTAGGTGAGTTGACTTAGAATTTTATTCAAAGTGGCAATAGGGGGATGACTGATTGTGACTTCTTTTTTTTTGTTGATACGATAGCTTCCTATACTATGGGGAAGGGGAGGGTCTGAAAAGATCCTGTTGTAATCCGGAGGGGACTGAACCACCATCGAATCAGACGGGTGTATTATGCACTCACTTGAATTTTTTAAGCAAAGGCACATTTAATTGTGGCAAATTGGTAGGAGGCAAGGTTTCAAATCTTGCCTCCCACTCCACCCCACCCCACCAAGCATTAATGCATTGGTGGTAGCCACCAGCCTTTGTGATTGATTGTGACTGATTGTGTAGGAATATGTAGAAAGTGGCACATGTGGCTGATTGAATTTACCTTCTTATCTCCGTATGTCTATTTTACCCTTGAATTGAGGAGGAACTAATGTTGGAGTTTGAAACGGGTTTCTTGAAAAAATTGCCGAATAGTCCAAACCCTTCTAATCCATGTTTCAAATGAGTTTCTTCGCTCTCATCCATGGGCCAAAACGAACCTTCCCTACCTCTCTTTCAAGTTTCTCTCAAGTATGCCTCTTATTCTTCCTTAGCTGTATTCGTATTCTTTTTCTACATGTTGAATCCTCTATTTCTCCTAGAAGCATCCCAACGTTGAAATCAAACATACAAATTAAATTTCTCCCACACGCAGCCTTTTTCTTATTCGACCCCTCCTCCTGTCCCTGGACCACCCAATAAAGATTTTATTGCTTCGATTCTGCTCTCAGTATGATATTTCTTTAGTTGAGGATTGCAACTTGATTCCCAAAGCATTCTTCATGGATCAATTGATGAGACTAGGTTTTTTTGTTCTTTTATCCCTTTTTATAGTTTCTTGATGCATCATCCTTTTATAATTTTTTTAGCAGGAGAGCAGTGGGATTTAAGAAACGGGGAAGAGGGTAGGGAAATTTGAATAGAACACCTCTAGATTTTGTTGGTTTCTTGATGCATCCTCCTTGTCATAGATGAATTTAATTTTTGGAGTATACTGATGCGGTTTTGGGATATGGTTTGATTTTTCATTTTTTAGGCTAATGTTTTGTTTGAGTAGAATGAGTTTTTCCTTCTTAATTGGGTTTGATTTTGGTGACTTTTTTTTCCCTATATAAATGGATAAGAATTTTGCTATGTTCTTAAGATATTGTCAATTGCTTAGGATTTCATCTTGCATAAAGGTGCTTCTCTTTTTTCCCATGCTTAAATTGAGCATTTAACAAAATTGAATTTCATTTTTCTATTTTTGTTAAACTAATTGGAAAATTACACTTATAGAGGATTGTAACTATTGGGTGTGAATATAAATAGTATTGGTTTCATTTTATTATATATTTTTTTGGTTTTTATAGTAATTATTTTCTTATATCAAAAGCAGAAATCAATAGCTACACAACTTTACTGTCTACAAGTCAGAGCGTGTTTGTCCATCCTTTAGAGTTTTCATCTCCTCGTTTAGTAGGAGGCTCTGGATAATCTGCGCTTAGGACATATGCTCTACAATTCACTTGATCTCTCTAAACTATTCTTTTCCTTTATTCTGATTATGAGCTTACATCTTGATGCTGTGACTTAGTTTGGAAGTCTAAACTTAGTGTTGTACTCCTTTATTTTCCCTTTGTTTGACCTTTACTCTCTATCGATTTTGTACATTCCTCTGTTTTTCTTACAGAAACTGCTACTTTGAATTTTTCTCTCTTTTATGTCTAATTGGCTACATTTATCACAATGGATAGACTTCGAAAGCCCAAAATTTTCTCAAAATCATGGTTGATGAACTGGCTGAAATCATGAAATAGTTTGAGTTGTCTAATAAGGAGTGTTGGGGTATTAATCTTTACAAGGAAAATGCTCAAGAAGGAAAAGAAGATAGCAAAAAATTCTTATTTGGCAAAATAATGGGAGAATGGGCAGCAAATTCACAAGAATCAGAAACTTTTTAAATCAGATACGGAGCTTTCTGAAGAACTTGGTTGCTGAGGAATTGGGGGTGAACTTGTTTCAATTCTTCTTTGCATATAGTGTAGATATTGCTAGAGTTCTTGCTAGAAGACCCTATGCGATGGATAATCAACTGCTAAATATCAAGGATAGGAAGAGGGCATCTGTGACAGCCCCACCTTCCCCTAAGGCGAACCAAAGGGGTTAGCGGACTGCCTGCCCAACTCTCGCCAGGACTAACGGTGCAGTTTCGAGCGATCTATTGCGTTCCAGAACTTATAACGCGCGTAAACAAGGCAAAAGGGCAAAATAACCCAAAAAAAAAAAAAGAAATTCGGAGTCGGCCATGAATAGTAACCGACCCGTCAGAACGTAACCAAATATCGAACAAACATTCACATCTTGAACTTTAGCAAATACAATCCAAAGTGACATACAAAAGTTGTCAAAAGTGAATATATACACGGTTTGCCAAATTGAAAGTGAAAACGGCCCTAAAAATACATTTAGGGTTTCACTTCATATACAGTACAAAAAAAATATACATCTAGTTCATTCGGCAACCATCTATCAAGATTCATTCCAAAAGAGTCATATTCCTGTAAGGAAAACAAAAGGAACGGTGTGAGCTAATTGCCCAGTGAGATACTATCACTTACGCAACCCAGTGCATATAAGCATCAAACTTTCATTCAATATAGTAAAATAAGCAAAGGTACACGTCAAATATGGTGATAAAAGGATATGGATGGCTCTCAAGAGCCCTTTCCTCGTTTGCATGTCTTGATCGGACGTCATTGACTCTCCGTCAATGTTTAAAAGTAACCAACCGTAGACTCCACTTTACTCCCACTCCTTCCACCTAACATACCCCTACCGGGCCCGAACTCCAAACACTTGCACTTTGGTATTACTCGAGTATACTGGAATCGAGAGTCTCGCATACTACAAGATTCCATATAACTTTACCCAAGGTTCATTAATTGGCACGACCAATCCCTCGCCGGCTCGATTCAATCAACTACCAATGGGGTTGAGCTCAATGATATCATTTGTAGTCGTTGGATACTCGTCCAATCACTTCATTTTCATTTCATTTCATGTAACATTTCATGTAATATTCCAATAACATGACAACAATGATACAAGGCATATAAGTGAGAGTGATAAAGTACACTTTCACTTCAATCAAGTCACATTCAATTCACTTCAAGCAATTTACATTCAAAGCCATATAGTAACATACAAGTGAGTAGTACTCACCAAGGTCAGTGCAGATACCTCCCAAAAGAGAGCTTTAATCACCAAGAAACCCTAAAATAATCCAAGGAAAACAATTGAAGGTTTCACTTTCAAAATCGAGTATACAGAATGCACATGTGAGGCTCGACTACCAGTCGTATGCCTCGCCAAATAATTACTTAAGCAAGGGTGCAAAACATGATTTTTGGTAACGAAAAGGTAACATGAAGACCTAGGCTCAAACAACCCAAAAGCCCTTCGTTCAAATCACAAGTAAATCCAACTAGCCTTCAAGAAAAATTTCGACAGCATATCCCTTGTTTTTACCTATTTTCCAGCCATCATGGCTTCATGATGTCCTCAAATCAGTCCCAACATCTCGTACAAAATAATCTTATTCCCAAAAGCCGTTCACTAGGCTTAATGGCATTCAAGTACCAAATTTAGCTAGGAAATGACCGGATATGGAAGTCAAGCCGTAACTAGTCAAATAAATACAAGAAGACTCGATTATAAGTCATAAACCAATTCTACATACTACCAAAACAGGGTTCCCTAAGCATATACAAACATTAGAGGAAACCAGAAATTTCGGAAATGCAATTAGCTTTGGCCCTGAAAAAAAAACAGTTTTTGTCCTCATTTTACGGTAATGGCACCAATTTCACTACGATTATCGGATGAGGGTCCAAGACCCACCATTTCGAAGCTAAAAGACAGGGCTACAACATCACAGAAGGTCAATCAACCCAGTTTTGAGTGCAAACAGGTAAAAAATGCAAGATACTACATCAAAAACGTAAAACAGATTCACCAAAACGCATTCTAGCGGAAACATCATAACTCAGCCTTCCTAAGTCCGAATCCAGAAATTCCAAAACCAAAGGAAAGCTAAGAAACAGGGATAAATTTCATCAGAAGGCCTCAATAACCAATTCGGAAGCAATTCCAGCCAAAACAACCAATTACAGGCGCAGTTCTTACATTCGGGTAAAACCAGAACAGCAATAGTAATTTCGACTTTTCTCATTCTACACAACTCTGATTGACCTGAAATTTTGTAGGCACCTCTAAAATGTCATTCCCTACAACTTTCATGTTTTAATCCAAGGCCAATTCGGCCTCTAACTAGGACCTAAAAATTCGGACAGAATGCTCCCACAAGAACCCTAATTTTCTGAAATTTCTTCCAAACCAAAAATTGGTTGCAATTAATCACTTTTTCCACCTCCTAGAGTCATTATACATCATTTCCAATCACCATACATGACCACATAATCATATCCATATGAAAACAGAAAAATCCCCAAAAATTATAAAACTTCATCATTTCAACCACAAATCAAGAAATAATCCATAAACTTGCATCTCATACTACCACTAAGCATGATTTAAGCATCAATTCAAGAAGGAGGGTGGTTCTTCACAACTCACCTTAAAAACAAGAGAGAGAGAGCAATTGGTCACCTTAACCTTCCAAGAAAACTTCACACAACAACCCACAAACACTACTTGAAGATGTTTTATGGAACAAAGACAAGTTTAAATGGTTGGTTTAGTGATTTGGAGCAAGATGGAATCAAGAAATTGAAGAGGTTTTCTTTCTTTCCTTGCTTAAGAGATTCGGCCAAGAGGAAGAGAAGAATGAGGGATTTTTGGTGAATTTTTAAGATATTTAAGTCAATTGGTAAGACATGCAATAGTAGTCAAATGGTCCAACCAATAGCCAAGTGACACTTGTCACTTATTTAATGCAAGTCTATCACTTTGTTCCCTCTCACATCAATCCAAATAGCTTCCTCTAATTATCTCTTAACACCCGGTAAATTAAATCTAGTATTCAAAACTTAACCTAGTTGGCCGAATTTTTCCGAACTTTTCGCACTAGTGGGTCCCACGTCCGGTATACGCTCTTAATTTCTCAAAATCCATTTGATACTAGAAAAATCATCTAAAACTTATATCTGCTCCTTAAAAGTATCTAGAAATTTTCTAATCACGAAAATGCAGAAAACAAGCCACGGAAAATAATAAAACCTAGAAAATGGGAAAAATACGGGTTCTCACAGCATCGATTAGAAGTCCAAAGCGTTTTTAACTACCATGGTATGGTTGTAGGTAGGGAACCTACCAATCTATTGGTTAACGAATGAGATCGGGAGAAAGATTGGCAGTATGTGTTAATGTGGCGTTGTCCCACATCGGCTTTTGTATAAGGAAACCTTTCCCTTAGTTGCCTATAAATATAGTGGGCCTGTTATGGAGTTAAGTGCTCAAAAACCAAGAGAGCATTAGTGGGCTATTTGGGCGTTTGGGTCATTAAACCTTTTGTTTAGTTAAAGATTTTTGGGTTCTCTTGTGTTTTTTTAGTATTAGGTGTTTTTGGCCTAGAACACTTTCCTAAGTCATTTTTTGTACTCTCTTTTTCAAAGTAAAATATTACTCATCCTCCGCCCGTGGACGTAGGTCAATTTGACCGAACCACTTAAATTCTTGTGTTCTCGTTTTATTTATTTTTTCTTTGTTATTTATCTTTTGGGGTTGTCAAAAATCCTTTTGTCAATTTCCTGGGTTCAAACCTAACAAACTGGTATCAGAGCTTCTTCAGAGGTTTTGGATTTTGTGGCAACAATGATAATAACAAAGACTATTGTCGAGAAATTCGACAGGAATGTCAACTTTGGGATGTGGCAGCTCAAAATGCAGGCCATTTTGGTTCAAGACGGAGTTGATTTAGCGATACACAGAATTGAGAAAAATCAGAGGGTGTGACAGATGCAAAATTTGCTGAGATGGATAAGAAGATAAGGTCTAGTATTAACTTAAATCTCTCTGACGAGGTTTTGTGGGAGGTAGCCACTGAGACTTCAGCAAAGACCATGTGGGACAAGTTTAAGGCCTTGTATATGAAGAAGACAGTTGAGAATCGACTTTATTTAAAGCAAAATCTATATATGCTTCGCATGACTGAAGGTACATCTATACTCTAACATCTTGATAAATTTGATTCCATTATTATGGATTTGGAGAATATAGATTCGAAAATTGATGATGAAGATCAGACCCTGTTACTTTTATGTTCCCTTCCCCAATCTTTTAAACATTTTCGCGATACTATGATTTATGGAAAAGAAACAATTTCGTATTGGAAAATTAAACTTGTATTAAAATCTAAGGAGTAGATAGACAGGGATATTACTGGAGAATTTAGTGGAGGTCGGACAGAAGGTCTAGTTGTTAGGAGTAGAACTGAGAGAAGAGAATTTGACAGTAGTAGATCTAAATTTAGATCTAAATCCAGACATAGAAATGTGGAGTGCAATTATTATCATAAAATGGGGCAAATTAAGGCAAATTGTTTCAAATTGAAAATAGATTGAAACAAAAGGGAAAACTTGGTGAGAAAAATATTGAGACTGCCGAAGTTGGTATTACATTTGATGAAAATGAAGGAAATATTTTCTTTGTGACTGATGACAGGACAAGGTCTAAAAATGAATAGATTTTAGATTCGGGGTGTGAGACCCCGTAAATTTTCTTATTTTCTAGGTTTTATTCTATTTAATTGCATGCTTTTCTGCATTTTCTTTATTAGGAAAATTTTACAGATAATTTTTATGAGGAAATATAGTTTTTAAATGATTTTTCTAGTATCGGTTAGTTTTTGAGAAATTAAGAACGTATACCGGACGTGGGACCCGCTAGTGCGAAAAGTTCGGTAAAATTCGGCCAGTTAGGTTAAGTGTTGGATACCGGATTTATTTTAGCAGGTGTTAAGAGATAATTAGAGGAGACCCAATGGATGAGAGTTGGAGAGACAAAAGGATAGCCATGCATTAATGGTAGTGACAAGTATCACTTGGTGGTTAATTCTTGACTTTGATCACTATTAACTACTTTACCAATTAAATCAAAAATTATCCAAAAATCATCCTCATTTGCAAGCTTCTTGGCCGGCTATCTTCAAGGGGAAAAGAAGAGAAAACTCCCAACTTTCTTGCTTCTAATTTTGCTCAATCCTCAAGTTCAACCGATTAAACTTGAATTTCCTCCATAAAACCTCTTAGTTTAGTGGTATTAAGGTTGGTTGTGAAGTGGTTTGGAAGACTAAGGTGCTAAGTTGTCTCTTTTCTTTGGTTTCAAGGTGAGTAGTTAAGGAATCTCTCTTTTATGCCTAAGAATGTTAAATTAGTGGCTTGTAGTAGTCTAAGAGGTGATTTTGTGGGCAATTTCATGACTTTTGGTTGAGATTGGTGAATTTTTTCTATTTATTCATGATTTTTCTGTTTTTATATGTTTAATATTATGTGGCCATAGATGATGGTTGGGAATGGTTTAGAATGAAACTATAGTGCGTAAATTGTGGCTATTTGCGGAAAATTTTCGCTTTGAAAGGAAATTTCGGAATTAGGGTTTCAATTAACCCCATTCTGGTCGGTATTGTTTCTCCTAGTTAGAGGCAGAATTGGCCTTAGTGTAAAACATGAAAGTTGTAAAGAATGATTTTTAATAGTTTCCTGCAAAATTTCAGCCCAATCGGAACAATGTAGCCTATGAAAAGACCGAAATACCCCTGGTGCCCTGTTTCTGTCCGAAACTGATAATCAGCTTCTGTAATTGGTTAGTTTGACCGGGAATACTACTGATTTGGTTGTCAATGTATTCTTAAGAATTATACCCTTGTATCTTAGCTTTCAAATGACTTTGGAATTACCTGAATCGGAGTTGTGTGTGCTGAGATATGATTGAATGAATCAGGACTGCTAGTTGAATTTCCCAGTGAGCGTCGAACTGGAAAATCTGGGGTTGTTTTGGTAACTTTGACCTAGTTAGGATGAGAATTGGACTGAGTAGTCTTCATCAAAATTATAGCCCTCTGTCTTAGATTCGAAACAGTATAACTTGTACTTCAATCCAATAAACGTAGTTTCGGTCATGTCCGATACGCTAAGTAGCGGTGAATCTGCCTTTTTGGTTCCTTAGCTTAAAACTTATTTCCGGTCATTTTCCTAGCGAAATCTTGTACTTGGATGAATTTGAGCCTATTGAACGGCTGTTGTGATGAATTTATATTGTGTATGACTTTGGGATTGATTGAGGAAAATAATGAAGCCATAAGTGGTTGGAAAAATAGGTAAATACAAAGGGCGTGCTGCCCGAATTTACACTCGAGGATTAGGTAACGATTTGAGAGCAAATACCATATGAACCATCTAGGATATTTGCGTCCTCTTTTATCGAGGTATATAAGGTCGAATCTGGCCGAAACTTGTACACTTGGAAAAAAATGAAGTTTACGACTAATAGAAATACGTTTTCTTCATTTCTTCGACTCAAATGGATATTTCAAAGTTTTACGAGCGAGCATGAGTTTTCCAAATATTTTACTCATGTCCTTTGGTTTAAATGTATTCTTTTCACTTCCAAAATCACATGTCCAAAATACTAGTAGTATTTGAATTGTCTTCGATTCACCTAACTTTTGCTGGAGGAACTGTAATATTTTCTCTTGATTAACCTTAGGGTTCATCGGTAATTGAAAGTGTTACCCGGAAAGATATTCTGGACGTTATTTCACCTTAATAGGTGAGTGTACCACTCCCCTCATTTGTTTCTTAACTTGATTTATGCACTTGCAATCTGTGATTTGAATGACTGTACTATATGTTTATTCTGCTTGAGACGAGGGTGTACTTTATCACACTCGTTCTCTTGTCTGTCTGTATGCCTCTTGACTATGTGTAATCTGTTATCTGTATCTGAGTCTGTTCGAACGTCGTTTGGAGGCTGGTATCCAACGACTTTTCTGTGACCTCTGAGCTCAACACCTGTGGCAAGTTATTCGAGTCGAGCCGGCAAGGGCCTGGTCGATTAGCTAACGAACCACAGTAGTCTGTTTTAGGAATCTTTGGGTATTGAGACCCTTGATTCCGGTATACTCGAGTATTACCACTTCTGTTCTGTTGAGGTGTTCGGGCCGGGTAAGGGGTATGTGTGGTGATCGGGATTTTGGTGTGAAGTGGTGCTCTGCTGGACTGGATTGGTTACTTTATTTGGAAGTTGACGGAGTGTCAACTATTATTTGATCAAGGTTCGGTGAAGCAAATGGGAATTTGGCTCCTGAGAGCCACCCGCATCCTTTCTATCTATGGTGTTGTTCATTTCTTTATTTGATTTGCGTATGTAACTAATTGAATATGGAGTTCCCTGATTCTTACTTGCTTTTGTTTTGGTACCTCATTGAGCGTAAGCTCACCCCCTTCTCGTTACCTTTGTTTTCCTTACATGGAACCACATTTCGAACCGTGATTTTGAGAAAATGGTGGAGCTAGTGTAAACGTTCTTTTGTTAGCTCTTGTGTAATCAAAACCCTAATTGTCTTTTAATTCAGTGTCACGCTTTTACTTGTAAAATTTTCAATGAATGTATATAAGTGTTTTATCATGTACATTAAGTGTAGTCCTCTGAACTGGTACCTTTGCGTTTGTTGAGATGCTACTGTAACCATTGGATGGTCGGACAGGCACTATTCACTTTCCGTTTCGATTTGTTTTCTGTTTCACGATTTTACTTTGTGTAAGCGCACTAATGTATTCCGAAATGTTCTGAGTTGCGTATATGTGACGCCCCGAAAAAAAAAAAAGAGTTTGAGAACCCGGAAATTTTCTAATTTTCTAGGGTTTATTTTTTAAACGCCCGCCTTTTCTACATTTTCTTGATTAGAAAAATTCCCCAGATAAAGTTTATGAGCAAAAATCATTTTTCAAATGATTTGTCTAGTATCGGTTAGTTTTTGAGAAATTAAAAGCTTATTTTGGACGTGGGACCCGCAAGTGCGGTAAATGCATTATATTTTTGACAACTTGTTGGAATTTTGTATTAAGTGATATTATTTTACAAAGTGTTAAGATATTTGTATTGGAGAAACAAAAAGATAAGTTTTGAACCAAAAGGGTGACAAGTGTCATCTTCCTATTCAACCTTGACTTTGACCATTATTTCTAACCTTTACTAATACTCAATTTTGACCCAAAAAGCACCCAAATTTCTGCAAGCTTGGCCGACCCTCTCTAGCTAAGAAGAAAGAAAAACTCTCCAAGATTCTTGCTTCCATCTTGCTTGAGTGTAATCATCCAACCATTTGATCTTGTTTCTACTCCATAAAATCTCTCCATTTGGTACTAGAAAGTGATTTGGTGAAGTGTTTAAGGAAGCTAAGGTGTCCAACAACTCTCCCTCTCTTGTTTACTAGGTGAGTGGTGATTGAACTTCCTCCTACACTTAATGAAGCTTAAGTTGTGCTTAGTGGTAGCTAAAGTGCTGAAATTTGTGGTTTATTTCTTGGTTTGAGATGAATTGGTGAAGTTTTTAATTTATTGATGATTTTGCTGGTTTAATTTGATCATGATGTTGTGGTTATCTATGATGGTTGGTAATGAAGGGTAATGACTCTAGTAGGTGTAAATGATTGGAAATTGCAACCAATTTTGGATTTAGAAGGAAATGTGGAAAGTTAGGGTTTCATAACCCCCAATTCTGTCCGGTTTTGTATCATATGGTTAGAGGCCGAATTGGCCTTTGCTTAAAACATTAAAGTTGTAGGTATTGATGTGTTTGATGTGCCTGTAAAATTTCAGGTCATTTGGAGTAGTGTAGAGTGAGAAATATCGTTTTTACTGTTGCTGTTCTGGGTTCATCAGGATGGCCGAACTGCGCCTGTAATCGGCTGTTTTGACTGGAATTTATTTGGATTTGGTTGTTGAGGTCTTCTGATGAAATGTATCTTGATGTCCTAGCTATCATATTCCTTTGGAATTTCTGCATTTGGACCTGTTTAGACTGAGTTGTACTGATTACAGCATAGTGTAATTTGTAAACCTGCAATTACGGTTCTGGTTTGGTATTTGGCATATATGACTTAGTTGTGCTGGGATTTGGACTGAGTGACCTTCTACATTGTTGTAGCCCTGGTTCTTAGCTTCGAAATGGTGGATCTTGCACCTTCATCCGACAATCGTAGCGCCTTTGGTACCATTACCGCAAAATGACGTCAAAACTATTTTTCTGGTTTTGAGCTTAATTTTCATTTCCGGACTTTTCCCTAGCTTGACTTGTACTAGTACTACTTGGAGCTTGCTGAATGGCTATTGGATGAACTTGTTGTTGTGTGTGTACCTTTGGGACTGGCTGAGGATATAATGAAGCCATGATGGCTGGAAAAGTAAGCAAATTCAGGGGAAGTGCTGTCCGAACTTTGAAGGGATTTGTTTGCATTGAGTTTGTGATCTAAGACTTGGATTTGCGCAAGGCAATGTTATATGATGGATGATTTCTGAGCCATGGAGGTGAGTGACCTCAAACTATTTCTAAAATTATTTATGAACCATTTCTTGCATTATTTACTTTTGAACTGTTTTCAAAGTTACTTTTGGAACTGTTTTCTTACATATCATGCGTGCTTGCATATCAGTGTCTTGTTATTATTGATTTTGCTTTCAATGATTGTTAAAACGAGTTTTCTAGGCGAGTGTATACTTTATCGCACTCGACCTAAATAAATATGAAATTTTCAATGATTAATGATTAAATGCTACTTGCGCATGAATGTAAGCCTTTTGGGGCTGAACTGGCCATTGCCCCTTGTTACCGGTTGTCTCGAGCCAGAAGCGGACTCGGTCGGGCGACTAGGAACTTGGGTGAACGTTTCGGTATACTCGAGTATTACCTTGTAGGTTGGTGGAGCCTGGCCAAAAGCCAGGGACGGGGTGAATGAATGCACGAATGAAACCAAATGCAATGAAATGACAGGAGAACGAACGTATCCTTTTCATGAATGTTTCTTGAATTATTGATACTCCATATTTAATGTTTTGTAAACGTTGTAATTGTTTCTAGACTTATCATTTGATTTACGACATCATTGAAATGAACTATTGTTAAACAGATTTGATTACTGATTTTATTGGTTACTCGCTGAGCTTCTAGCTCACCCCAAAATGTTTTATTCCCCTCCACAGGGCTCAAGGTGAAGGAAGGGCTTGTAGTGTTTATTCATGGATTATCTCATGTATGGATTGAACTTGGATTTCCTTTTGTGTAATCATTCATATTGGGATTGTATTGAACGTTTAGAATTGATTGGATGTGTAATAGTCTAGTTTTGGACTTCCTCCTGTAGAATAGTTGGTATCAAGGATCAGAGGGGCGCAGTGGAAGCGTGGACGCTTCGCTTTTGATATGTAAAGTTTGGGAACCTTTGATGTATATTTGATATATATATATCTTGAAATTCCATTGAGGATTGTAGTGAACGACTGAGTCCCGGCGAGAGCTGGGCAGGCGGCCCGCCGAACCCTCTGGTTCGCCTTAGGGGGAGGTGGGGCTGTGACAGTATAACTGTCTTATTATTCTTTTGGGGATTCGTTTGTGCGCTATATCGGATTTGTATGATTCGATTTCGTAGCCCTGGCAAGAGGTGGGCAGGCGGTCCGCCGAACCCTTTGGTTCGCTTTAGGGTGAGGTGGGGCTGTCACACGGGGTACTCCTATCACATGTGTCCCAATAGAAATTTATTTTCCACTTGTGAATCTTATAATGGTGGAATTGTTTTGATGGGTAATAATACAGCTTGTAATATTATTGGTAAGGGTACAATTCGAATTAAAATGCATGATAGTATTGTGAGGACGCTTACTAATGTTAGATATGTTCCTGATTTGAGAAAGAATCTCATCTCTTTAGGCACCTAGAGGCTCTTGGGTGCAAATACACAGTTAAAAATGGCGTTATAAAGATTTCTTAAGGTACTCTTCTTGTAATAAAAACTTTCAGGATTGGTAGTTTATATGTTTTGTAGGGATCTACTATCATAGGTTTGGTTGCAGTTTCGTCATCATCATCTTTGTATGATTCTGACATCACCAAATTGTGACATATGCATTTGGGACATATGAGCGAGAAAGGCTTAGGCATACTAAGCAAAAGGAGACTTCTTTGTGGTCAGAGTACTGGGTCACTGGAATTCTGTGAACATGGTATCTTTGGAAAGCAAAAAAAAGTTAGCTTCAATTCTCCAGCAATCCATAAGACGAAAGGTACTCTTGATTATATTCATTCATATCTTTGGGGTCCATTGGGGTCCATCTTGTGTTCCATCTAAGGGTGGTGCCAGATATATGTTAACTTTCATTGATGATTATTCAAGAAAAATTTGGGTTTATTTTCTTAAACATAATGATGAGCAATCCTAGGGGAAGACCCTCCTAGAACCTCCCAACTTGTAATATCAGAGTTGGACCTTTTCTCCCAATGGAAATTGAACTCGATTGTTCTCATGAACTCAAGACATCTAACACACGAAGGTAATCAGCAACCTTAAGCAAATAAAGATGGATGAAGAGACACCACGATTAGGGAACAAACTAATCGATAAAGTCTGATTTGAATCCTAAGCTATGAACTCAAGAATTCAAGAGTAAGTTCGATTAAGAACTTGAAGGAAAATTCCTCACGATTTCTGGTTGTAATATTCCGTCCCTTATTTTGAAAGACAAGAAGCCTTATATAGGCATGTAAAAGACCCAAACTAAGCTGCCAACAAAAACCTAATCCGACTTGGAATTTCCCTTGCTAAACTCGGCCCAATCCAAAATGCAACAAGGAAAACCCTAATCAACTTAATACGAACAAATAACGTTGGTGCTTGACTAAAGCAAGCTTATGACCAACTAGCTAAGCTACTTTAAGGATTAAAACTAGAGGACAACATGTCCTTTGTGCGATTACTAAACTAGGCAGCTTTAAAACAACTACTAACTAAGCTAACAAGTATGAGATCATTCTTTCATTTCAAACGTACAAGTGAACAAGGTAACTTTATGGTCCACCAAATTTTCAAACTTAGCTTGCTCCTTGCTTGTATGGTGAATGATCAAGGCTTGTAAAGCTTCCTTCACCCTTTTGGATCTTGATCTTGTCATCAGACCACCAATGTTGACCAAAGGATCCTTGACCCAAGGTTGAAGTTGTTGCGCACCCGTATCCGCATCATTCCCTCTCTCGTCGAAAGGATTCGTCCTCGAATCTTCAAAGTCTGTATCAAAGTCAAAAGGAGATAGGTCAGACATATTAAAAGATGCACTTATGCCATACTCACTTGGAAGTTTCAATTTGTAGGCATTGTCATTTATCCTCTCCAGGACACGAAAAGGTCCATCTCCTCTTGGATGTAATTTGGTCCGTCGAGATGTTGGAAACCTTTCTTTCCTCATGTGCACCCAAATCCAATCACCAGATTCGAATACAACATGTTTCCTACCCTTATTCGCATGTTTTGCATATCGCGCATTTTTCTTCTCAATTTGAGCTCGAACTCTCTCATGCAAGGTCCGAACAGCCTCTACCTTTTTGACACCATCTGAGCTTAAACACCCATCAACAGGAATAGGTGATAAATCTAGAGGAGTTAGCAGCTGAAACCCATAAACAATTTCAAAAGGAAAATGATTAGTAGTAGAATGAGTGGTTCGGTTATATGCAAACTCAACAATAGGCAAATATTCTTCCCACTTCTTCAAATTCTTTTGAACAATGGCTCGAAATAAAGCACCAAGGGTTCGATTGGTTACCTCAGTTTGACCATCCGTTTGAGGATGACTAGAAGTAGAAAATAACAACTTAGTTGTGACGCCCCCACTTCTCCCTAAGGCGAACCAAAGGGTATCCGCGAGACGCCCGCCCAACTCTCGCCAGGACTCACTACAATCCACAGTTCAAAAGCCCGAAATACTTCAAATAACTTCAGCATATAATTAAAGAACTCCAAAATATTGTATACTTACAATTAGTTAGCTTTCAAGTTTAATACAACCCAAAAGAATATGTACTACAACCATCCGTTATAATACAACTTAAGGTCTTCAAATGAAAACAATCTAGTACTATCACGAGCACTCTTGGTCTCGAACCCTGTTAAGGAAAACAAAAATATGGAATGAGTTACACAGCCCAGTGAGGTTCCAAGACACTCTAGCAGTTCTAATAAATCAAGTAATTTGAGCATACCCAATGTATGATTTAAGGTTGCACATTGGCACATTAACATGGGACAGTTATCATTGTACAAGTAATTTGAGCATATCACAGGTATGACTCAGGTCGCACGTTGGCACATTAGCATGAAACAGTTATCATTATGTAAAATAAACACACATTGAAGGATAGGGTGTTCCAGTGGAACTATTTCGGTTAACTGTACCTTATAACTTCAGAATCCCCTCGGTTTGTCTGGCCATCACCTTATTCTTCCAATGGTAGTACTCGAGTATACCGAAACGGTGTCCCAGGATTCCAACCTACCCGACCGAGCCCAGTCCTAACTCGAGTAGGTTAGTAACCAAGGGCAGGACCCAGTTCAGTTTAGAGCTTACAACATGCACAAGTAATCAAGTAAATTGGTGTACGGTAAAAATTTATCATTTTAGTACGTCGAGTGAGATAAAGTACACACTCGTCTTAAAATGGTGGCCGATTTCATATGAGCAATTATGATTAACACTTAACACTTAAACACATAAGCAACATGTGGTAATTTCATATGAACATGTAATTTACGATAATCAAGTAATCAAGTAAGCAGGTAATCAAATAAATCGGTAAACGGTGAACGGTAAACGGTAAACGGTAAACGATGAATGGTAAATGGTAAATAATTTCGGTTAACGGTAAGATTTATCATTTTAGTAGGTCGAATGAGATAAAGTACACACTCGTCTTAAAACAGTGAAAAAATTCATAGGAGCAATTATCGGTAACACTTAACAGTTAAACACATAATGATCATGGAGTAAACATGTCGTAAAACTATTCAAGTAACGTACTCCTATATGGAACACTCACCTATTCAAAACAAGTGAGTAAGTGTTTAAACAAGTGTTTAGGCGTCCGCTTCGAGTTCCTCTTGAAGGTCCCCTTGAGCAACTGAGCAAATAATAATTAATTATTACACACTATCACTTAAAAATGCTTTCTTAACAAGAGAGGGATTGTACACTTGTACAATCTAGATAATATCGCGAAGATGAGTTTAAATTTTCTTGTAAATCGAGACTCAAAAGTGGGGTTCAAAAACACAAGAAAGGTCTGATTTTCATCTTTAAAATCTTTGGATGGAAACATGTAGGTATGAAATCGTATAAATTATTTTTCAAACGAGCGGTCAAAGACAACTTGAAGGTGCCACGTCACAATCCGGCCGGATTCGAGGCAGTGAGCATCCCAAATTTTTTTTTCAATTTTCACCACCAATCCGGCCAACTATCCGGCCAGTTCTTTAAAAATGTTCCCGCGCGAAAATTTTATAAAATGGCCAAGAATTTTCGAATTTAGGGGCATTCTTTGAAAAATCATAATTCACTCTTTAAAAGTCCAAAATTGAAAAACTTGGTACCGTTGGAAACTACTTCCAAGTACTAAAAGTTCGTGGAAAACACTTTTCCATGATTCTAAATGGAAGACATTCAAAATTCGGCTTCAAGTTGTGGTTTTGATATACCAAGACAGATTTGGGTTGATTTTTGGCCAAATTTGGAAATTCGGCAAAATTCACATAATGCGAACTAGCCTCTGAAATTTGGAACTCAATTAGAGTTACAATCAAAGTTTAAAAAACACAAATGGAACAAGAATTGGATTTTTGAGCGCCAAGATATAGTAGCTCAAAGTTGCTGGAATTTTCTCACTGAATAAGGATTTTCCAGATTTGAAACATAAATTTTGGGACTTCAGTTGGGCATTGAAATGGACTTGGAATCATACCAAATTTGGTAGTATTACCCTACCATATAAGGGATATTTCTCTGTCAATTTTCATGCAAAAATTCACATGGGAAGTCAGTTAACAAAACCATTAAAATTCCAAGAATTTCCAAGGCAAATCTACCTTGTACTTCAATTTTCCTTTTCCTAACTTTTGGGTCAATGAAATCATCTCAAACATGGTTCATTTATGAAGACAAGGTCTAGAAAACATCCAAAGTGTGTTTGGTAGGTGATTAACACCAAGAATTTCAAAATATCAAGTCCCAAACAAGATTGGCCATTGATCAGTCCAAAAATGAGGGTTTTCAAGCAATGATGCAGGTCTGTAATTTGGCCATAATTCACTCAATTCAACTTGGAATTGAGCGTACTTGGTGGCATTGAAAAATAAATTCGCAAGGCTACAATTTCTTAGAGGAAATCTTTTTGAAATTCTGTCCATAACTAGTTCATATTTGAGCATCCATTCGCAGCTCAAAACAGGGCTTCCAGTACAGATGAGAAACAGAACGGGCAACTTTACAAGGTTGGTACGGCTCACTCAGGTGGAATCAGGGCATGCATTTGATACCGTTAGAAAATTGGAAGTGTCTAGTTTCTAATTCCGCAAACGGCACTCAATTTCAATGTCGAAGCAAAACGTTATGGCCGAAACAAAAACACTGCCAGAGCATTCTGGACACCCGTTTCTAGCTTTGGCAAATTTTTGAAATCTCAACATTCACTCATCCAAATCACGTACATTTTTGAGGAAACTTTATACACAACCTATGTTACCCATTTACATCAAAATCAAGTCAATTTAACTACAAAAATTTTGAATTAAAGCCTCTGCACAAACAGGGCAGATTCGGCCCTTTCCTCTTTCAAGTTTCCTTTGATTTCTTTCCACTTCCTCAATTTAGATCCACTAGTTTAGCACTAAAACAGCACATATAACATCTAAAATCATTATATCAGCCCATCAAGTCCAATGTGGGATTTCATAGAGCCCACTCACAAGATTTATAACCAAACAAAGTTACCCATAAGAAGCTACAAGTTTCTAAGCTTAATCTAACTCATAAATAACAAGTTTCAAGGGTTAGATCATGTGATACCTTCTTAGATACTAAAGGTTAGATTTTTGGCCACAAGAAAGCTCCAAGAAATCGTGGAAATGAAGCTCTTCTCCTTGCCTAAGTGAATCTCCAAGTGGTCTTGAGTTTAAGTTGCAAGTTTGGAGTGAAATGGATGGTTGGATTGGGAGAAATGAAGAAGAAATTTTCTTGCTCCTCCTTGCTTGAGAGAGTCGACTGTCTTGAGGGAGAAAGGAGAGAGAAATGGCTAGTGGAAAAGCTTCTTGAAGAAGCTTAAGTGTGTGGCAAAAAATGTTCTAAAAGTCAACCCTTCAATAGTGCGCGTTCGCGCGCGTTTCGTGCCTGATTCTTCTCGGGTTCGTTTCACTTGTGCATTAAACCTCTAATGCACTTCCTTAAACATTATAATTATTCACCCTTAGTAGTCTAGATTAAGTTTCTTAAATCTCCACTTCGCCGCTCTGGCTCGATTTATGTGAATTTTTGATTCGCGCGCGATAAAGTGTAATTTCTAAGAAATTTTTATAACGATAATGTAACCAACTAATACTAAGGTAAATAACCATGAAAATGACTATTTTAGAAATAAAACATGAGTCCTCACATGAGTCTAGCATTAATTTCTCAAATCTCCAATTAATTGTACTAACGCATCTTTTGGAAAACTTTCGACGCGCGCACGGTATAAGCTTAAACTTTAACTTACATATAATTTCTCAATTAACTTTTCTTAATCTACTATGGATCATTCTTAATTTTTCAAGACTAATGTACTCCCGGATCGAACATAGCCTCGAAAAATGTATACTCCTTATTTCTCGCTAAACGAGCCCTAAAAAAATTAATTTTACTAACGAGACGTGTTAAAAATATAATTGAGATATTATTCCATGTAAATAAGTTTAAAATAATTGAAATAAATCATTCAGGGAAAACGGGTGAGTAAATAATTAATTAAGCTAGTAAAATAAAATAAAATAAGAAAAATTCGGGTCCTCACAACTTAGTTCCCAACTTTCCCCAAAGTGATTTCCAGAAATAGCTTAAGAATTTCACATCCCTATCACTTAGAATAGTACGTGGTACCCCATGTATTCTAACCACATCCTTGAAGAATAAATCAACAACATGGAGCGCATCATTTGTTTTCCTACAAGGGATAAAGTGAGCCATTTTAGAAAATCTATCCACTACAACAAAGATACTATCCATACCTCTAGAAGATCTTGGTAAACCAAGCACAAAATCCATGGATAAGTCTGTCCAAGGAGCATGAGGTACGAGTAGATGAGTGTACAATCCATGAGGATTACTCCTTGACTTTGCCTGCTTACACTTCAAACACTTATCACAGATGTTAGCAACATCACGCCTCATTTTAGGCCAATAGAAGTGTTCATGCAAAATGTCAAGAGTTTTATCAACGCCAAAATGTCCCAGCAACCCTCCGCCATGGGCTTCTCTAACAAGTAATTCTCTAAGTAAACAGTTGGGAATACATAGGCAATTTTCTTTGAACAAAAAACCTTCATGCCTATAAAACTTTTGAAATGCAGCATGTGCACAAGCTTGAAACACATTAGAAAAATCGTCATCATGTGCATACAAGTCTTTAATGTGTTCAAAACCAAGTAACTTAGTGCTCATGGTAGTGATCAAGGTATACCTCCTAGACAATGCATCTGCAACGACATTATCTTTCCCCTTCTTATACTTAATGATATATGGAAAGGAATCAATAAATGCAATCCATTTAGCATGTCTTTTATGCAACTTGCCTTGACCCTTAAGGAATTTAATTGATTCATGATCAGTATGTATCACAAATTCCTTAGGCATAAGATAATGCTGCCACACTTCAAGAGCACGCACAACAGCATACAATTCTTTATCATAAGTAGGGTAATTAAGAGCTCCCCCACTCAACTTCTCACTGAAATATGCCAAGGGTCTATTGTTTTGATGTAGGATAGCCCCTATGCCTATTCCACTAGCATCACATTCAACTTCAAAAGTCAAATCAAAATTAGGCAAAGCAAGAATAGGTGCTGAAGTTAACAAATTCTTAAGCTTATTAAATGACTCTTCTTGCTCTTTTCCCCATTGAAACCCCACATTCTTTTTAATGATCTCATTCAAAGGTGCTGCAATAGTACTAAAGTCTTTAACAAATCTCCTATAGAAATTTGTAAGACCATGAAAAGACCTTACCTGAGACACATTGGTTGGAGTCGGCCACTCCAAGATGGCATTTACCTTGGCTGGATCAACACTTATGCCATTTGCACCAACAATATATCCAAGAAAGTTAACTTCAGGAGTGCAAAAGACACATTTTTCCATGTTAGCAAATAGTTTATTTTCACGCAAGGCACTTAAAACAAGTTTCAAATGCTCAACATGCTCATCTAAAGACTTGCTAAAGATCAATATATCATCAAAATAAACAACAACAAATTTCCTAAGAAAATGCCGTAAAACATGGTTCATTAATCTTATGAAAGTACTTGGAGCGTTTGTTAAGCCAAAAGGAATCACAAGCCACTCATAAAGACCATACTTTGTTTTGAAGGTAGTTTTCCATTCATCTCCTTCCTTTATCCTTATTTGATGATAAGCAGATCTTAAATCAATTTTAGTGAAAATGATTGCCCCATGCAAGTCGTCTAACATATCATCTAACCTAGGAATAGGATGACGATACTTAACAGTAATATTATTGATTGCACGACAATCTGTACACATTCTCCAAGTCCCTTCATTCTTAGGCACTAAAATAACTAGAACTGCACAAGGACTAAGAGATTCACGAACCTGTTCTTTTTCAAGGAGGGAATCGACTTGCCTTTGAATTTCCTTTGTTTCCTCCGGATTTGCTCTATAGGTTGGTCGATTTGGTAGAATTGCTCCAGGAACAAAATCGATTTGATGGTCAATGCCTCGAATTGGAGGTAATCCTTTCGGTAGTTCCTTCGGGAACACATCCTTGAATTCCTGCAAAAGAGAGTAGATTGCACTAGAAAGAGAATCGGTTATGTCTAGTGTGTAAAAAGAAGAATAATCAGCTTCCCTGTACATAAGTACTATGAGAAAACTTTGTGCATTCAAAACCCTATCTACTTCACACACACTTGCATAGAAGCCTTGTTTTTTTACTTTCAAGCTCTCAGCCTCACTGAAGGTTTTTCCACTCGAATTTTCTTTTTCACTCAACTCGACCTCTACTTTCTTTTTTCCCTCATTCTCTCTCACATTTGGCTTTTTCTTTGCTCTCTCAGCTGCCTTTTCTCTCTCTCTTTTCTTAGATGCAATTGTTCTTCATACACTTGTGTAGGTGTCAAGGATGAAAGAGTGATTTTGAGATTGTCCATAATGAACTTATACTTATTAGTAAGTCCAATATGATCAGCCTGTCTATCATACTCCCAAGGACGCCCCAACAAAACATGACTAGCATGCATAGGAATTACATCACATAAAACTTGATCCTTGTATCGACCAATAGAAAAAGCAATTAAAGCCTGTTTGGTCACCTTGACTTCCCCCCCATCATTTAACCAAGACAATCTATATGGTTTAGGGTGGTAAGTCCATGGAATGTGTTTTTGCTCAACAAAATCAGTAGCTACACAATTAGTACAAGAGCCACTATCAATGATCATAAGACATACCTCATCTCCAATTTTGCATCTCGTATGAAAGATGTTGGTTCATTGGAGATCATCTTCTTGAGCTTGTGCATTGAGCACTTTCATGGTCACCATAGTTCGAGCTACGGGGTCCTCCTCTATCTCAACAATGTCATCATCCTTCCCTTCTTCTTCAAGCGGTGGCATGTCCGCATATTCCTCCTCTCCTTCGCTTTGCCACACTTCCTCTTCATTCATGTACATGATGCTTCGGTTAGGGCATTGAGCCATGAGGTGGCCAATTCCCTTGCATTTGAAGCATGCCTTTGGCTGGTTGGTAGATGTATTTACCCCTGGAAGAGTCGGCCGTGGGCCTGGTTTAGAAGAATTTGTACTCGAATGGGAAGGTTGTTCCATCCGCTTGTTTTCCCTCTCTCTATTACCTTGCTTTGGCCACGCATTGGTTGTTGGCAATTGATTTCTTCTCCGAGGAGTGGAAGAGAATATAGTGGATCGGCCACTAGGTGTTTTCATAGGTAAGGCTTGCTTTTCCACCTTCTCTGCATAAGACACCATTTGTTGAAGCTCAAAGTGGTCTTGAAGCTCAACCTTCTTCCTAATGTCAGGATTTAATTCATTAAGGAACCTCGCCATGGTTGCTTCCGGATCCTCTTGTACATTGGTCCTTATCATCGCTACCTCCATTTGTTTGTGGTACTCATCAACTGAATTAGATCCTTGAGTGAGTCGTTGGAGCCGATTGTACAACTCCGTGGTATAATAGAAGGGTACAAATCATTTCCTCATCACTTGCTTTATTTCAGTCCAAGTGTCAATACGTTGTTCCCTATTTCTTCTCCTTGTGGCACATACTTGCTCCCACCAAATAGATGCATAATCTTGAAATTCAATAGCCGCAAGTTTCACCTTTTTCTCTTTAGAGTAATTGTGAACTTCAAACACTTGCTCAACTCGCCTAATCCAATCCAAGTAAGTTTCAGGATCATTTTTCCCATGAAAGGTAGGCATCTTGGTCTTGATGGAACCAAGATTGTCATCGGTTCTCCTAGGTCTATCTCGACTTTCTCTTGCCTCCCTTTGGTTTTTCCTTGATCGAAGTGAGGTGTTAGAATGATATCCCTCATCAGCTGCATCATGATCAGCATTCTGAACACTCGAAACCCTATTATATGTATCTCCGGTACCTTGCATCTCAATGGCAGCCAATCTGTCGGATAATTGTGTCATCACAAATTCATGTCTCGCCACTTGTTTTCGAAGAGCTTGGAGCACCAGTTTGAGTGACACGTCAGCCTCAGACTGCTCGGATATGTTCCCTTCTTGAGACATATTGTCAAATCTGTAAAACAAATGTGTCCTAGTCTACCTTGCAAAGCACTCGTGTATCACTCAAGGAAAAACACACTCACTCTCAACTTTCCTTCTCGAAGTTCTTAAAACAACTCAAACTCTCAAAAATTCTAGAATTAATTACCCTATAAGCAAGTAACAAGACATAAAGCAGAATTTTTGCAAATCTTAGAAAACTCTACCCGAAGCTAGAACTTTTTTTGAGCTGCTATTTTTGCTGAGTTTTTGGTCAGTATTTCAGAGGGTAAGTGGTCTTTTGGGGTGCTCAAATAATGCAAGAACCAGTCCTTAAATTTCAAGCAAATCGGCTCGCAAAAACTAGTTCAACCGATTTTAGAAACTCAAGAATTCAAAGGCGGTTTGGCTAAGGTGTTTGTGGTAGTTTAGGTTTGGTTTAGGAAACTGATTTGGGTGTGTTTCGGGGCTGGTTAGGTCATTTGGGGTTGTTGGAATTCAATCAAGATTTGGAAACCAATCAAGATTTGAAAACTCAAAGTTTTGGGAAACCAATCAAGATTTGGAAACCAATCAAGAATTGAAAACTCAAGATTTTGGGAAACTAATCAAGATTTGGAAACCAAGCAAGATTTGGAAACTCAAGGATTTGGGAAACCATTCAAGAATTGGAAACCTGATTTCCTTTGTATGAGAGCCGATTCATTCTCTTCTTTTTTTTTGTTCATTTTTTTTTCTTTTGTTTTTCTTTGTTTTTTGCTTTGGCTCTTCAAGGAACACAAATTCAGGTCACACCAACAATTTCAAGAAATGGATGAAAGGTTATGCAAATTCCAAGAAAACCCTAGTTCTTGATTTATTGTTTAAGAACTTTCAAAACAAGACTTGGTGGTCCAAGAACTTCAAGAATTTTGTTCAAGAAACTCAAGAACTTCCCCAAATTATGTTGTGGTGTCCAAGGTTTGCAAGAATAACAACCAATACTCAAGAAATAGGCAAAACAGAATTTCAGCAATACCAAAAAAAAATTCCAACAACTTGGACACTAAAACAATATAAGGTACGTGACTTTTTTTTTTTGTTAATAAACCCTAAGTTCGACAGCAAGAAAACAGAGACAAACCAGATTTTTTTTTGACTCGGATGAACAGTAACGTGAACAGTACGCTACAGTACGATAAACAGTAATTCGCTACAGTTTTTTTTTTTGGGACAAAAGACACAAACTAACAAGATATGAGCAACTTCAATTGAAAGAGAATCAACCTGATGCTCCTGATACCAACTGATGAGCAATCCTAGGGGAAGACCCTTCTAGAACCTCCCAACTTGTAATATCAGAGTTGGACCTTTTCTCCCAATGGAAATTGAACTCGATTGTTCTCATGAACTCAAGACTTCTGACACACGAAGGTAATCAGCAACCTTAAGCAAATAAAGATGGATGAAGAGACACCACGATTAGGGAACAAACTAATCGATAAAGTCTGATTTGAATCCTAAGCTATAAACTCAAGAATTCAAGAGTAAGTTCGATTAAAAACTTGAAGGAAAATTCCTCACGATTTCTGGTTGTAATATTCCGTCCCTTATTTTGAAAGACAAGAAGCCTTATATAGGCGTATAAAAGACCTAAACTAAGCTGCCAACAAAAACCTAATCCAACTTGAAATTTCCCTTGCTAAACTCGGCCCAAACCCAAGTGCAACTAGGAAAACCCTTAAGGAAAACCTAATCAACTTAATACGAACAAATAACGTTAGTGCTTGACTAAAGCAAGCTTATGACCAACTAGCTAAGCTACTTTAAGGATTAAAACTAAAGGACAACATGTCCTTTGTGCGATTACTAAACTAGGTAGCTTTAAAACAACTACTAACTAAACTAACAAGTATGAGATCATTCTTTCACTTCAAACGTACAAGTGAACAAGGTAACTTCACGGTCCACCAAATCTTCAAACTTAGCTTGCTCTTTGCTTGTATGGTGAATGATCAAGACTCTTGGATCTTGATCTTGTCATCGAACCACCAATGTTGACCAAAGGATTCTTGACCCAAGGTTGAAGTTGTTGCACACCCGTATCCGCATCACATAAGAATGATGTTTACCTCACTTTCAAGCAATGAAAAGTTTTGATTGAGAAATAGACAGGAAAACAGATCAAGCGGCTTGGCATGAAATTTTGTGAAAGAGAATTTGATGAATTTTGCAAGAATGAAAGAATTGTTCGGTATCACACTGTCAGGATGTCAGCTCAACAAAATGGTGTGGTCGAACGTATGAATAGAACACTCTTGGAGATCTCCAATGCAGGGTTGACAAAAGGACTTTTGGGTAGAGGCAATTTCTATGGCCTGTTATATTGTCAACCGTGCTCCTTCTATTGTTTTTAATTTTAAAACTCTTGAGAAAATTTGGTCAGGTACTCCTGCTAATGATTCTGATTTTAAAATTTTTGGGTGTCCAGCATACATGCATGTAAATGATGAAAAATTAGAATCTCGAACTAAAAAGTGTATTTTGCTTGGGTATGCTTCTGGGGGTGAAAGGATACAGATTATGGTGTCCTGATCCTAAATTTCTAAAATTTATAATCAGTAGAGATGTTATTTTTGATGAATTTTCTATGTTATCTTCCAAGAAGGAGTCTTCTAGTTCTTGTCAAACAGATGATAGTATGCAGAAGTAGGTGGATCTTGAGATTGGTAGTTCTGGTCCTTCTATTCAACAAGTGCCAGTAGATGCATCTGAATCTACTGATAAAAATAATTCAGAAGAGGAAGAATATTCCATTGCTAGAGATAGGCCAAAAAGGGATATTCGACCACCACAAAGATATGCAAATTTGGTTGCATATGCTTTGTCTGTTGCAGAAGAAACTGATATAATTGGTGAACCTACTACTTATTCAGAAGCGATTTCTTGTGATGATTCTGCTAAGTGGTTGATTGCAATGAATGAAGAAATTGAGTCTCTCCATCGAAATATAACTTGGGTTCCTGTGAAGCTGCCTCCAGATAAGAAAATTGTTGGATGCAAATAGGTCTTCAAGAAGAAAAAAGGTATTCTAGGAGTCGAAAATGCAAGGTACAAAACACGTTTGGTTGCAAAGGGCTATAGTCAGATACAGGATGTTGATTTTAATGAAGTATTTTCACCTGTTGTTAAGCATAGCTCTATTTGTGTTTTGCTTGCTTTAGTTGCCACGTATGATTTGGAGTTGGAGTAGTTTGATATTAAGACAGCTTTCTTGAATGGTGAATTTGAAAAAAAAAATTATATGAAGCAACCCCAGGGATTTGAAATTGAAAGAAAGGAAGACCATGTTTATTTGCTAAAGAAATCTTTATATGGATTGAATCAGTTTTCAAGACAGTGGTATAAGAGATTTGACACTTTTATGTTGAGTCATGGTTATTCAAGGAACATGTATGATAGTTGCGTTTACTTCCGAAAGTTAGATGATGGTTCTTTTATTTATTTGCTGCTTTATGTTGATGACATGCTCATTACTGCCAAGAATTTGTCAGCAATTCATACTTTGAAACTGCAGTTAAGTAGTGAATTTGAAATGAAAAATTTGGGAGCAGCTAAGAAAATTCTTGGCATAGAGATCAAAAGAGACCGAGGAGCTGGGAAATTATTCTTGACTCAAGAAAATTATCTTGAGAAGGTCTTGGAGAAGTTTGGCATAAAAGATGCTAAACCTGTGGCTACTCCTCTTGCTAGTCATTTTTGACTATCTGCTGCTCAGTGACCACAGTCAGTTGAAGAGGAAGAGTATATGGCACGGGTTTCTTATTCCAGTGCAGTCGACAGTATTATATATACAATGGTTTGTACTCATCCAGATATAGCACAAGCAGTCAGTGTGGTTAGCAGATATATGTCTTGTCCTGAAAAAGCACATTGGCAGGTTGTGAAATGGATTCTCAGATACTTGTGAGGGACTTCAAATTGTTGTTTGGAGTTTGGAAAAAATAATGATATTTTGGTTGGTTTTGTGGACTCTGACTATGCCGAGGATTTTGACAGGAGAAGATCACTTTTAGGTTATGTATTTTGCATTGGCGATTGTGCAATTAGTTGGAAAGTTACTTTACATCCTGTTGTAGCGTTATCTATTACGGAGGCAGAATATATGGCCATGACTGAGGCAATCAAAGAAGCCTTGTGGTTGAAAAGTTTGTTTGGCGAACTTAGTCTATATCAAGGCGTTACTACTATTTACTGTGATAGTCAAAGTGCTATTCATTTGACTAAAGACCAGATGTATCATGAGAAGACGAAACACATTGATGTGAAATTTTATTTCATTCGAGATACTATTGCTGAGAGAAAAGTCCTTGTTCAGAAAATCAGTACCAAGGAGAATCCTGTTGACATGTTCACGAAACCTCTTTTAATTTACAAGTTCAAGCAATGTTTGAATTGGGTCAGTATTCGTTGTTAGTGATTTAAGCCCATTGGGGATTATGTGGAGAAGGTGGAGTAGTTTTGCTATTGTTGATGTTGGAGATATGCCAAGGTGGAGATTTGTTAATGTGGCGCTGTCCCACATCGGCTTTTGTATAAGGGAATCTTTCCCTTAGTTGTCTATAAATATAGTGGGTCTGTGATGGAGTTAAGTGCAGCAAAATCAAGAGAGCATTAGTGGGTTATTTAGGCTTTTGGGTCATTAAGTCTTTTGTTTAGTTAAAGATTTTTGGGCTCTCTTGTGTTTTTTGGTATTAGGTGTTTTTGGCCTAGGAACACTTTTCTAAGACATTTTTTGTACTCTCTTCTTCATAGTAAAATATTGCTCCTCCTCCGCATGTGGGCATAGGTCAATTTGACCGAACCACGTAAATTCCTGTGTTCCCGTTTATTTATTTCTACTTTGTTATTTGTCTTTTGGGGTTGCCAAAAATCCTTTTGTCAATTTCCTGGGTGCAGATCTAACAGTATGTTCAATAGGGTGGAGGATATTATCATACAAATTGCAGGGAGGGGTGGCATTTGAAATTGAAGGTGGAAATAGATCTCCCAGCCCCTCTCTTGTGAGGGACAATATCTCAAATGAATGATGTGACAAGATGGGTGGAATTCCGCTATGAATGAAGCTTGGACTTCTACTATTCATGTGGGATTAAGGGAACAATGATCGTTCTTGCAATAATAAAGAGAACCTTTGGATTGGTAGCAGCAAACCCCTTCGATTTATGGATAAGAGCACAGTATATTAAATCTCCCTTCAAAAAGACCCAGCACCGAAAACATGGAAAGTAGCTGCAAAACCATAACCGGAAAATGATGCAAAGTATAAGCTCCTCTTTGAAGGAGAATATGTGGTTAATCAAAACATTTCACTCGGAAATGGCTACAGCAATAGGGTACTGAGCGACTCCCCCATTTGCATGATGATTCTGCGGGTGACAAACTTTCCAAAAAGGGTTATCTTTTAGGCATTCGAAATTCATATCCAAATCTAGAGCAAAGCATGGGCAATTTTGTGGATGGTGCTTTATTCCAACTTCGAAGCATAGATGAGGGTGGGAAATTGAGTCGGGGGTGCATCCCACCTAACGAAGAAAAAGAGTTTGCCAAGAAGGCATTAGTACACAACTATGCACCGGATGGGCCCAAAAGGATGAACTAGCAAACAAGATGTCTATGGATATTGACTGATGTGCATAATGTTTGAACCTTAATTCCTCCCAAGTTTTAAATATAACTCAAACTTCCACAATTGTATGTGCACAAGTCATACACAAGTATAGGGAATATTCAATTGTTGATCTCACAGAAAGAATTGTCAATTACTGGCGCTATTCGAACTTCTTTGTTATTTAGATGATCACAAATAAAGCAAGTAAATCTATACTATATACATGAAACAAAATTAGTAAAATAACAAATAAAAGATTTCTAGGATTATGGAATTTCTAACTACTCTTACAAGTGAAATTATCAGTTAATTTACTTACCTTGGGTTAATTTCCTAATGTACGTGATACTCGTTTTTATCGATGTATCAACCACACATATAACTACTCTCCAACCTACATTTTGTAATGATAAAACTAGCTATAAATTCATTAGATTTTGTGAATTACTTGGTTAAAAAACCACAAAGGTGTTTCCCTATTTTCTTGAGAATGTTCCCTAGATTTAACACTTTTATGAACTAGTATTGTATCACAACTTTCATCAATGATTCATCATCTTTGGATAATCACAACTAATGATTAGTTAATTATGATTGTAATAGCAAAAGTGCTAAATAACTTGTACAAAGTATAACTTAAATAACCAAGAAAATCTCACATAACAATCATAGAAAGTTCATCCAACCGTGGATATAAAAACTATCAATACACAAAAAATAAGAAAATAAGAATCAAACTCATATTGTAATTCAACATAAGATTCAATATAAGAAATAAAGTGATAGGAGAGAAGTTATCCTTATCACATGAGTTCTAACACTCTCCATCTTTATCCTCAAATTTCATCTAAGTTTAGCTGCATATAAAGATTGGATAAACTACACTACTCCATACTAGTGAACTAGGAAATTCTAGTGAAAGACTACATTTTGTTGTAGTTTCTCCAACTTCCAAAGTTACACAAGAAGTTCTCCAAGGGTCTTATTTGTAGAAGATTAAACCTCCAAGCAATCATGTTAAAATTGATGCAAATTGCACCTTGAAATCATCAAAAGTTGTTTCTTAAAATCTTCAAGATTTCTTGAGCAGCTATAGCTAAAATTTGATTAGAAAAATGGTCCAAAAAACTATGTGAACAAGTTGCAAGTTGCAAAGAAACTTGCACAGATGCAAATAGGAAACACAAGTGGAAAACATGGGTAAGGTCCATGTTTCTGGTCCACTTTTTCATTGTATTGTAGGTTTGCACTTTTGTGATGAATCCTTGACATTACTCTGTGTTTACACCAATTTGAACAGCAAATTTCTCGATGATGGAAACTGAGATTAAACCTCCAAGCAATCATGTTAAAATTGATGTAAATTGCACCTTGAAATCATCAAAAGTTGTTTCTTAAAATCGTCAAGATTTCTTGAGCAGCTATAGCTAAAATTTGATCAGAAAAATGGTCCAAAAAACTATGTGAACAAGTTGCAAGTTGCAAAGAAACTTGCACAGATGCAAATAGGAAACACATGTGGAAAACATGGGTAAGGTCCATGTTTCTGGTCCACTTTTTCATTGTATTGTAGGTTTGCACTTTTGTGATGAATCCTTGACATTACTCTGTGCTTACACCAATTTGAACAACAAATTTCTTGATGATGGAAACTGAACTAACTCTTGCACCAAACATAAGATTTGTATTTCATCAAGTTAGATTTCCGATGCATCAAGACTCATGTCATTTGGAACTTTGGAGGCTGAGGAATGACTAAATTACCCCTGACTAGTTAGAAGCCTTTTACAAATTTTGGCAACAAAAATGGACAACTGTATTTCAACTTTATGACCCCCAAAATTTGTGAATTAAACTTCGATGCAAATGTAGTCTTTGGTCTTAGCTTTAAAATAGTTCAAGAATCATCTCAATTCAACATATGTAACTCAAGTTGTAGTTGAAATATCAAAACATGTCAAGGTTGCCAAAGTTTTTTTTTTCTTTGCTTCATAATAGCATTATACACTTTGCGATCATTTTGCAATTTATGTCACTTGAACTCACTTCAAATTATCAAGAATCATCCCAATATCTTCTCATTTCATTCCAATTGATGACTGAATCATTAAAAACCTACAAAAACATGAAACTTTAACCACTTAGATCTATAGAAATGCAATTTTTCTTACTTAGATCATAAATGCAAAATTCACTAGAAACCTAATTATTTAACTCTTAAAATAACTAAAACATACCAAAATTAAGCAATAAAACACAATAAAAATATGGAAAATAAACATTTATAATTGGTAGTGAATGTGATGTGGACATTATGATAAGCTAACCTAGCTTAATACTAATAGCTGGTCCAACTCAATCAAACGCCACTCTTTGGAGTGAAACGTCTAGGAAGGCTAGGTAAGGTATGTGACGGCTCCACCTCCTCCTAGGGCATACCCTAGAAGTTAGCGAACCGCCTGCCTGGCTCTCGCCAGGGCTCACTCACTTACATTAACTTTAGAAATAACATTTTGATAAACCAAAACCAAACGCTCAAATCTTTTACAATACCAAGTTCAATATAATAGCCTCAACCATAATATGATATTAAAGGATTTACAATCACAAAAGTCTTCACGTTAACTCCCTAAGATATCTCGTTCATTCCCTGACTACCAACTCCTGTAAGCAAAACAAAACTAACGGGTTGAGCTAAAGTTCAGTGAGAGTTGCCGAACAAGTAACATTCAATAAATACTTAACCAGTAAAATTAAGCAAGTAATGCACATTTCATTGTATAATTACTTTCAAAAGGATACAACAACCAATTAGCAGCATAAAACATTCACCAAACTTAACAATTCAGGACATCAAATTTAATAAAAGTAATCAATCACCTCAAAGGATACAGTACTGATACGAACTCTAGAGGTTTCACTCCCGTTCATTCCAGACGTAGCACTTAGCTCCGTTCAGTAATTCAGTGTCATTTCAATATCATTGCACACTCATTTCAGTGTCATTGTACATTCATTTCAATATCATTGTACACTCCGCCAATTCACCTCCTTATGTCCTCCAAAATAATAAACAATCTCCTACATTCAGTAATCAGTTCAATAATCTCCCAACTTCAGGGTAATACTCAAGTATACCGAAACAGTTATCCAAAGCTTCCGTCTTATCCGACCAAGCCCTTTGCTGGCTCGAATAGTCTGTTGAACAAAGGGTTTTGGGGCTCAGTTCAGCCGATGTGGTAAAGTACACATACAGCTTACATTCATGCACACTTACAGTAACATTTGGTCAATTATCAACCTTCAAGCTCAACTAAGTCGGGTGCGATAAGGTACACCCCCGACTTAGATGACGAGGGACAATTGAGATGCACTTTACAAGGAATCATTAGCAATATTTCATAATAAGCACTTTTATCACATAATTTCACTTAAGTAAATATAAACAGTTAAACACACCATTCGGAAACACTCACCCAATTCCAATAAATTACTCTCGAGCTTGGGTTTGCTTTCTGGCTCACAGCTACCCCCTGAGATAAATTTATAACTCTAAAATGAAGATACAATTCGTAGATAATCACTTGTCATTTGTTGTCTTATGATTTAAACTATTAAAGTCGAGTTTTGGCTTTAAATACAAGATATAACATATCCAACGCCCATCTTACATTTTATCTCGAAACTTAACAACTTTATCATTTTAACCAAAGAAATATACATATTTTCCAAGTTTATAGTATTGTATTCAATATTTTGAGATTAAGATCATAGTCATGTTTAGACTAAGATTAAACCATTTTCTATTCAATATTCTGAGATTAAGGCACATGGACCCTCCATTTGTTCCCTTTTAAACTGGCTAGATTCTAAGCCATTTGTAAATTAAATTTTATTCCACAACACCAGCCCTCAAATTTTATAGTCTTGAAAATGCTTGTGAAAACAAGATTAAGTGATTAGAAGCCATTTTATGTATATAGCTATAACAAGTTACCTTACAGTTTCCAAAAATACCATAGAAGGCTTAACTAACTACCATTTCAGCCATCGAATCAAAACCCAATAACATATTTCAGATTTTCAACAAAACTTCATTCCTTTACTTGCTTACGGCTCTAAATACTTTAATGTACTCTCAGTCCAGTATAAACCAGAAAAAATAACACTTTGTTTCAGCAATTTATTCGATCAAATGTTAGATCACAACATCTGTCATCATCACTTGCATTAGTCATTAGTTCCTTCCAACAATATAACAGCTTATTCCACAGTTTTCCTCCCTATTTGCTTTAGTTAAACTCGATTCATGGTGCCAAACATAATTATTAAACCACAGAGCAGCCTTAGCCATCATCTATGAAAGCTTACAAAGTTGGAAATTAGAAGAAATGCTGTTCAAAAGTTGATTTCCTCCTTGCCAGCATCATAGCAGATTGCATCAGCTTTCTTTTTACCAGACTTAGCTAGTCTTTTCCCTAGTTTACTGGTTGCAAGGTGCCTTTCAATGGTGACAAGTGGTTATACATTTTGCATGTTTTTGGTTAATAAGGGTTTCCAGTATATCAGACTAGAAGTTGCACATTCTGCTTCACTTTTCTTCGGCCACTCTTCCCACAATCAACTGAACTTATTCTTCCTGCAACATTCAGTTGAGTTTCTACTGGTTTCAATCTTTCTTCTTGAGGTTTAAGGTTTGTATGACATGTTACACTTACTACACAGGTTTAGGAGCTAAAGTTTGCAGAGGATAGCCGAAGTTCTTTCTTTTCTCTTTCGGTTGCAGTCATAAAATTTCCAACAACACCATAGTTTATCAATTGACATTTTCTTACCTTTTCTTCCTCAGTTTTTGGTCTCAATCATTCACACAGAGGTTACTTCTTCAGCTATATGTTATCCCAAGCTAAACATGGCAGTTCATGACCAGAATTCAGAAGAAAAACTGGATGAAACTCAAGTCTGCGCAAGGCTGCAAAGTCTGATGCATAGCAGCCTGCATCAGGTTTCTTTCATACTCAAGGTTCCAATTCTTACAAGTTTCTACGGTTAACCTGCTTTTAATACTCAAAGTGAACATATTTCATAAATTCCTAGCTACCGGTTCCATCCTTCTCTGATAGCAATCAGCACAATCCATACCTGTCTTTCCGCTAGAGGACAGAAACTTTTTTCAGCAAGCTATCAGTTCTAAACAAGATTTTCTGCAACAAAACTTAATTTTTCTTGGCCAGAATCCAGCACACAACATGCGTATGTAAGGGTACTAAATGATTAAGAAATTATTACATAAGTTTTCCATCATTTTATAGGCTGAAATTCGAATAACAGTGCTCAACTCCCTCCATTACTATCCAACAGTTTCATTTCCTTCCAACAGAGCTTCACCCTGGCTAAGGACGCATTTTCTTTGCTAAATTCACATGCAGCCGTATAATAATTCATTTATACCGAATAAGCAGGAGGTTAGTGCAGGTTCTTACTTTTCCACCTACGATTCTATGTTGCAGGCTGCTCAAGTTTCTGTCTCGGTTCCTCAGTCCTAATTCCAGCTTCTCCTGCTTTCCTTGCGGTATTCTCTCTTGTCTTCGTTTGTGTAATTTTGGTTAGCTGATGGTGAAGCTAGCCGAGCTTTCTCTCCCACTCTCTCAGTTTTCCCTCGGTGTTGGTGTGGTAAGGAAAGAAACTAAAGTTTTGTTTTTCCCTCTCAGCCACCGCCCAAGTATTTTTGGGTAATTGATTTGCCTAAGTTCCTCTCGATATCTTAGCAGATTATTTCTCCTCTCATTACTCACTTATCCCTCTGTTTAGAAGACTTTAGAGTTAGAAGAAAGAAATGTTACTCGGTGGTCAATTCTTCATTCGGTGCAACAGACTTCAAAGTTCTCCAGTTAGTGACCAACTCTTCAGAAATTTCCTCCATTCGGTTCTTATTTAGAAATCTGATGACTTGCTTGCTGGCTGCATGGTGGTTTAACTGAAATTCAGGGTTAATTTGGACTTTTAACTTTAACTTATTTGCTTGCTAAGGGTCTGTAGTTTTATTATCTCATGCATTGACTCCAAATTTCATTTATTCTAATTTACATGCACCTTGGAAATTTTCCTACATTTAACTAGGAGATGTACACACATTTGGTTTCGGAAGTAAATTAACTAAACATGTACCTAATTCAACCATATAATAAAATCAAATGTCACAATTTGCAATATGTCCATCATATGTTTATTTGATTACCTAAATTTTTCTACACCATTCTATTATTTGTTTATTAATATATATATTTTATCTTTATCATTATTATTATTGTTTTCATTATTATTTTTCCTAAATTTTAAATTTTATAGGAATTCAATTATGCATTTAATTTATGTGAGGACCCGGAAAATTAGGTTGTATTTTATTTTATTTCTTTGAATGCATTTTCTTTACTTTAAATTATGGCTTTAATTTTCTCAATATTTTTATAAGTGAGTCAAGTTTTTAAATCATTTTCTTGGTATAAGTTAGTACATGTTAAGTTTGAAGTGTATTATTGTGACGCCCCGAAAGAAATTTTCTAGGGTTTATTTTATTTAATCGCCCGCCTTTTCTACATTTTCTTTATTAGAAAAATTTCCCAGATAAAGTTTATGAGCAAAGATAGTTTTAAAATGATTTTTCTAGTATCGGTTAGTTTTTGGGTAATTAAAAACGTACTTTGAACGTGGGACCCGCTAGTGCGGTAAATGCATTATATTTTTGACAACTTGTTGGAATTTTGTATTAAGTGATATTATTTTACAAAGTGTTAAGATATTTGTATTGGAGAGACAAAAAGATAAGTTTTAAACCAAAAAGGTGACAAGTGTCACCTTGTGATTTAATCTTGGATTTGACCACTATTCATGTACTTTACTAATATCCCAAAATTGATAAAAAATCCTCATTTTCTTCACTCTTGTGGCTGAGCTCTTCAAGGGAGAAAGAAAGAAAAGCTCTCAATTTCTTCCTTCTATTTCTTGCTCAATCTTCAAATCCAACCAATAAAACTCCAAATCATTCCATAAAATCTCTTTGCTAAGTGGTCTTGAGGTGTTTTGTGGAGTTGTTTGGAAAGCTATGGTGATTTGTTGCTCTATCTCTTGTATGGCTAAGGTGAGTTGTGAAGAACCACTCTCCTCCCTTAATTGATGTTCAATTCATGATTGGTGGTGGTATAAGATGCACTTTTATGGATTATATCTTGATTTTGGTTGAATTGGTGAAGTTTTATAATTTTTGGGGATTTTTCTGTTTTCATATGGATATGATTATGGGGTCATGTATGATGATTGGAAATGATGTTTAATGACTCTAGGAGGTGGAAAAAGTGATTAATTACAATCAATTTCTGTTTTGGAAGAAAATTGAAAAACCTAGGGTTCTTAAGGGAGCATTCTGTCTGAATTTTTAGGTCCTAGATAGAGGCCGAATTGGCCTTGGATTAAAACATGAAAGTTGTAGGGAATGATATTTTAGAGGTGCCTACAAAATTTCAGGTCAATCGGAGTAGCGTAGAGTGAGAAAAGTTGAAATTACTATTGCTGTTCTGGTTTACCCGAAATTGGGATTTGCGACTGTAATTGGTTGTTTTGGCTGGAATTGATTCCGAATTGGTTGTTGAGACCTTCTGATGAAATTTATCCCTGTTTCTTACCTTTCAGTTGGTTTTGGAATTTCTGGATTTGGACTTGGAGAGCCTGAGTTATGATGTTTCCGCTAGAATGCGTTCTGTGAACCTGTTTTTGTGATTCTGGTATGGTATCTTGCATTTTTGACCTGGTTACACTCGAAACTGGGTTGAGTGACCTTCTGTAATATTGTATCCCTATCTCTTAGCTTCGAAACGGTGGGTCTTGCACCTTCATCCGACCATCGTAGTACTTTTGGCACCATTACCGTAAAATGACGTCAAAACTGTTTTTCTGGTTTTGAGCTTAACTTTCATTTCCGGACTTTTCCCTAGCTTGACTTGTACTAGTACTACTTGGAGCTTGCTGAATGGCTATTGGATGAACTTGTTGTTGTGTGTGTACCTTTGGGTTTGAATGAGGAAATAATGAAGCCATGAAGGCTGGAAAAGTTAGCAAATTCAGGGGAAGTGCTGTCCGAACTTTGAAGGGACTTGTTTGCATTGAGTTTGTGATCTAAGACTTGGGTTTGAGTAAGGCAATGATACATGATGGATGGTTTCGGAGCCGTGGAGGTGAGTGACCTCAAACTATTTCTAAAATTATTTATGAACCGCTTTCCTGTATTATTTACTTTTGAACTGTTTTCAAAGTTACTTTTGGAACTGTTTTCTTACAGATCATGCGTGCTTGCATATCAGTGTCTTGATATTATTGATTTTGCTTTCAGTGATTGTTAAAACGAGTTTTCTAGGCGAGTGTGTACTTTATCGCACTCGACCTAAATAAATATGAGATTTTCAATGATTAATGATTAAATGCTACTTGCGCATGAATGTAAGCCTTTTGGGCTGAACTGGCCATTGCCCCTTGTTACCGGTCGTCTCGAGCCAGAAGCGGACTCGGTCGGGCGACTAGGAACTTGGGTGAACGTTTCGGTATACTCGAGTATTACCTTGTAGGTTGGTGGAGCCTGGCCAAAAGCCAGGGACGGGGTGAATGAATGCACGAATGAAACGAAAAGAATGCAATGAAATGACAGGAGAACGAACGTATCCTTTTCATGAATGTTACTATCGCTTTCCATTGTAAATGTTACGTGAATTATTGATACTCCATATTGAAATGAACGATTGTGAAACTGATTTGATAACTGATTTTACTGGTTACTCGCTGAGCTTCTAGCTCACCCCAAAATGTTTTATTCCCCTCCACAGGGCTCAAGGAGAAGGAAGGGCTTGTAGTGTTTATTCATGGATTATCTCATGTATGGACTGAATTTGGATTTCCTTTTGTGTAATCATTCATATTGGGATTGTATTGAACGTTTAGAATTGATTGGATGTGTAATAGTCAAGTTTTGGACTTCCTCCTGTATAATCATTGTGACCAAGGATCAGAGTGGCGCAGTGGAAGCGTGGACGCTTCGCTTTTGATATGTAAATGTTGGAATATTTGATTTCTATTGGAGATGTTATCTTGTATTCATTTGAGGACTGTAGTGATCGACTGAGTCCTGGCGAGAGTTGGGCAGGCGGCCCGTTGACCTCTCTGGTTCGCCTTAGGGGAAAATGGGGTCGTGACAATTATGGACGTGGGACCCGCTAGTGCGGTAAGTGCGACGAAATTTTGACGACTATGGAGTTTTGCATAAAGGGATTTTAGTTTACAAGATGTTAGGGGATAATTAGAGGTTAGCTAAATAAATTAGCTTTAAAAGACAAGAAGATGAGAACAAAACCCTAAGGCGCTATTTGTCGCGAAACCGTTGGAAGTTAGACCTTTGACCAAGACTAGTTTTAGTCTTCATCTTGGAAGCAAAATTGACCAACACATTTCATTCCTTTTCTTATCTCTTGGACGAAAATGGGAGAGGAAAAACCAAGGGAAGAACTTCATCTTCAACCTCAACTTCATGCTTGAATCTTGAGTTTCAATCCACAAGCTTGCAAAATACTGTATAAAAGTTGTTCACTAGGGAAGATTAAGGGTTTGAGTGGAGAGGAGCCTTGGAGGAAGAACTTTCTTGAGCTTCTTGGTGGCTTTCCTCTTAGGTTTTGATGGAAAAATAAGGTAAAAGTACTAGCAACCCACTAATCTTTGAAGATACTTGAGTTTATATGATTGTATGTTGGATTTGAGCCATGGAAGTTAAGTTTTGTTAAAGACATATCATGTTTCCCAATTATTTCTTTGTTGCCAGCTTTATTCCAGATTTGCACTCACCACTTGAACTGCATATTGGTCCATGATAAAGGCCAAATCAGTTCTTGCTCAAAACATGAAAGTTGTAGGGATTTAAGTATTTTTCTACCCAGAAAATTTCAACTCAATCGAAGCACTGTAATTTGTGAAATGACTAAAATACCCCTGACTGTCCTAATGCCCTGTTTAACTGACAGCTTTCTGTTTTCTCTGAGATTTCAATTTTTGACCATGAAAATGCATGATTTGGCTTTGGAGGTCTTCATAATAAATGTAGGCCTACGTTTTAGTTTCGAAACGCCATAAGATTCATCTCAATTCGATAAGTGTAGCTTCAGTTGTGATTAAAATGCCCAAAGGTGAGAGGAACTTGATGATTTTAGAATTTCCTTTGCTTGACATGATATTTGTAATCTAGGGCTTGGACTTGAGCAAAGAAACTATCTATGATGGATGAGGGTCATGAGTTGTGGTTGGTGAGTGATTCCAAAACTGTTTTCCAAAGTTACTTTTCGAACTATTTCTTGCACTGTTTACTCGATTGCATATCATGTGTGCTTGCGTGTGTGCCATGCAATGATTTGGTTCAAATGAGTGCTTGGAAGTCTTGTGCTTAACACCAACGTCTCCACTTTAATGACACTTGACTTGCCTTGAATGTTGGAGCACCAATGTCTCCCTTGTATTGCCTGACTGTTACTTAATCTATTTGAGCGTTGGATGTTTAAGTACAATGATTTCACTAGCTCACAAGAGCAATAAACTTATATTTGATCACCGATTCATGACATAATCTAAATGCACTATTGTGAAACTTATTTGATTATTGATTTTTACTAGACACTCGCTGACCTTCTAGCTCACTCCAAAATATTTATTTCCTCTCCACAGGGCTCGAGACAAAGGAAGCACTTGTATTAACTTATTAGTATGACTGGATGGAATATCTCATGTATATTTTGAATTTCGATTCACTTGTGGTATGTAAATTCGTGGAGTATTTGATGTAATATTTGAGATTTACATTGTAGTTTATTTGAGGACTGTAGTGAGTCCTGACGAGAGTTGGACAGGCGGTCCACCGAACCCTTTTGATTCGCCTTAGGGGGAGGTGGTGTGAGGACTTGCAAATTCCTTACATATTTCTTGAAAATTTCCTTTTATTTGAAAATTATTTGGAAATTATTATTCTATACCATATTGCTACTTAATCACCCTAGAAAAAGTGCCAATGATCATAGGAAATTAGGGTTTTCCTTTCCGATTTCAATTCGAAGTGAAATAGGGTTTTTCGTGTATCCGTCGTGTAATTATCCGGTACGGAGCGAGGATCAAATTTGGTGCTTAAGAGTGACTTTTGGGTGAGAAATAATATGTGATTAGAAGAAATGATAAAAAGTTAGTGAATAGGAAGTAAAAACCCTAGTACGTGTGATTTAAGGAAAAACGGTGCGAACCGACGTGAACCGTGCACTACCGTTTGAACACACCACTTGATCCCTACTTTATTACCTTAATCTTCTCATTTTATTACAGCTAATTAACCCTCAAAATATCTCATACATCAGCCACAATTGTTGACTTTAAATACCAAGAGAGAGAAGGGAAAAAATGAATGGGATTGGTGGCGACAAGTGGCGGTATTTCATTGGATGGTTGACTAACTAATTTACACCATATTTATCACCAAAAACCAACCTATTTCCTCCATTATTTCTGCATATCAGCCGTGAGTTGAGGGAGGAAAAACAAGAGAAAAGGAAACTTCAATCAATCTTGGTTTGAGCTTGAATGAGTAAAAACAAGAAAAACTAAACCGATTAATCATTAGTTTGGAACCTTGGGAAGCTAGGGGAAACAAAAATTCCAAGAGGAGGTGAAGTATTACCCTTGCAAGCTTCTTTTGTTGAGGTATAAGGTCTAACCCATAGCTTTGGTTCTTTTATTTTTGATTAAGATGTTATATAATTCATGTTTTGGTTGGATTAGTGGTGATACAAGTTGTTATGAGGATTTAAAGGTGATTTATGTGAGTTAGGGTTTGAGATATTTTCTGCCTATCTTTGCTATATGGATGATATATGTGGTATTTAAGCTTATATAAGTGGTTGTGGTGATGATTGGAGCAAGAAATCAAGAAAGGTTGCATTGAATCCCAAAATTCCAGGTTTCTGGAAAATTTCAGCTCTATTCTGTCCGGTTTTATTACACCATGTTAGAGGCCGAATTAGGCTTGGAATAAAACATGAAAGTTGTAGAGAATGGTATTTTATAGGTTCCTACAAAATGTCAGCTCAATCGGAGCAACGTAGCCTGTGAAAAGACCAAAATACCCTCACTATTTTAGGATGTTTCCAGTGTTCCGTTTTAGTCAGTTCATCCAGTTTATCATGTTTATTCACTAGGATCCATGCTGATTTAGCCATTTTCCAAAACATGAAAGTTTTCGTACTCTATCTTAGCTTTTCAACACCTACAAGAACACCTTAAACAGACCTTGGTAGCCTGAGATATGACCATTCTAGTGCAGTGCGGTTAATTAGCCGATTAGTTGGAACCTGGTTCTGTGAACTGGGAATTTGATTAGGTTACACTGGAAATTTGACCAAGTGATCTTCATAAAAGTTGTAGGAATTCGTCTTAGCTTCGAAATGGTATAACTTTCACACCAATCCGATAAGCGTAGCCTCAGATGTGTTCTTTCCGCAAAAACCTGTCAAATCTGTCTTTTGTAAACTTCATTTCCGCACTTGTTATTAGTTGATTTATGTCCTTGTATTGTCTTGAGCCTATGGAACGGCTATTGAAATACATTTGTGTTGTGTGTACCTTTGGGTTGATGAGAAAAATAATGAAGCCAAAATGGCTGGAAAATGAGGTAAACACAAAGGGCATGCTGCCCAAATTTACGCTCAAGAACTAGAGAACTATACTTGCAACTTGAGTAAGAACTTGGCCGAATTTATACCCTTGAGAAATAAAATAATGATTGCTCGGAGTACTTTTTCTTTGTCACTTCGACTTAAATGGAGATTTCAAAGTTTTACGAGCAAGCATAAGTTTTACAAATATTTTACTCATAGCCTTTGGTTTAAATGTACTCTTTTCACTTCCAAAACTATACTTATACTTTGTACTAGTAGTTATTCGGATTTTCTTTGGTTCACTTAAATTTTGGAGGGGTTTAACTGTAATATTTTCTCTTGGCTATTATTAGGGTTTCTTGGCGATTGAGAGTGTTATCCGGGAGGATACTTTGGGCATTATTTTGCTTAAATAGGTGAGTGTTCCTTGTTTGCTATATTTTTCTTGACTTCATGACTTGTGTTCTTGTTTGATAAAGTGTTAAGTGCTTTCAAGGATTTCCAAAACGAGTTTTCTAGGCGAGCGTGTACTTTACCGCGCTCGACCTAAATGAAACATGAAATTTTCAATGATTAAATGTTGAAATACTAGTTGCGCATGAATGTAAGCCTTTTTGACTGAACTGGGCCCTTGCCCTTGTTGCCGATCGACTCGAGCCAGAAGCGGACTCGGTCGGGCGATTTGGTGACCTGGGTGAACGTTTGGTATACTCGAGTATTACCTTGTAGGTTGGTGGAGCCTGGCCAATTTCCAGGAGGGGGTGAATGAAACGAAAGAACAAACGAGGATTTTACTTTCAAAAACGTATTTTCAAATGAATGGAGGAATAAGGGGAAATGTCAGGAGAACGAACAAATGAACGAATTTATGGCTCCTTGTGAGCCTGTATCCTTTTAATGTATGTGTTATTATCGCTTTCCATTGTAAATGTTACTTGAATTATTGAAATTTTATATTTAATGTTTTGGATGGATTGTTGCTTATGTGTTCGGAACCTCACTGAGCTTTTAGCTCATCCCTTTAGTTTTGTTTTCCTTAACAGGGGAAGGCGAGCAAGGACGAGAGTTCTGTATAGACTAGCTTGGTCTAGTTCTTTGGTTTTGTAATGGTTCTCGCCCTAGTGTTTGGAACGGGCTGGTTGTATGGTGAATTGAGAACCTTTGTATATTCGACGGTTGTACTTCCTTCTGAGATAACAATGTATATAATTTTGTTTTAAGTTTTGGATCCTTGTTTTGCTCTTTCTTGTGGTTTTATTTTTGATTTGCTTGAGTGAACGACTGAGTCTCGGCGAGAGCTGGGCAGGCGGTCCGCCGAACCCTTTGGTTCGCCTTAGGGGGAGGTGGGGCTGTCACAGGTGGGGTCGTCACAGTTTAATCATTTCATTTGTTATATATAATATTTTGAATAACAAATTAAATGTAATGAAATAAATTCGAAGTGTACATATAAATTTCCCGAGTTCTCACAAGGTAGGCAGAAAGTGAGAGTTGCTAGGAAGGCCGAGAAGAATTCTCTAAATAGATTCCCGCTTTCTACTATCAACATAAGTACAAGGTCTACCAATCTCGGAGAGAAAGAAAATTTCAAATAGGTAATGAAGAGATGGAGGATATGCTGGTAGATGACCTTGCATGCAAGAGTGACAGAACAGGCCATCTCACTAAAACTATACCTGACTTTGAGGTGGTGGAGACTAGCCCTAAGAGGTCTCCAAGGGCAATATAAAGGTGTTGGTATGGAATTGTTGAGATGCAGAGCTCCTTGACACTTCCCTATCTTGAGGAGATTTGCAGACTCCAATATCTTAATTTGGTTTTTCTTAGTGAAACAAAGTATCAAAAAAGTTTCATGGAGTAGTTTAGGAAAAAATTGAACTTTGATAATATTTTTGTCCTCAGTCCCATTGTAAGTCAAGGGAATGGTTGATTTATGATAGAATGATGAAAAAGTAGAAAAAATTGTGTACATGAATTTCACCATTGAGCTTAAATTTCCTACTAATAATGAGAATGAGGCCTGGTGGTGGATATGCTTGTATGGTTGCTCGGATAATAAAATTACACAAAAGCAATGGCAAATTTTGGCAGAGATGAGAGGGTTTTGGAATAGGAATGTAGCATACATTAGTGGCTTTAATGTCATAACATTGAATGATAAAAAATGATGGAAAAACTAGAGGAATTGGTCTTTTAGAGCTTTTAATTGCTTCATTAGCAGCAATGAATTGATTGATATTGGCTTTAAAGGACTCCCTTAGACTTGGAGTGTGTTGAGGGATGGTAAGCAAGAAATAAAGGAAAGACTGGACATATCACTTACTTAAATCGAGTGGTTTTCATGGGTGTCAAATCACCAAAATTAAAATTCCTACTCTAAAAACTTAAATTCACGTATAGCGGTGAGTAGGGTCGTCTCCTCAGCGATTGGATGATTTATTTTTTTCCAAGCAAGAATTAAATGGTGGTTTTGGAAAATTAAAATTAAAAAAATTCTATTTAAGTAAAAGCAATCAAACGAAAGAACATTTAAATTAATTCAATAATATGCAAACTTTAGCCAAGGAGAAAACTTCGTAAGTGTTTCATACAACTGCTCATTGATACAATAATTATTCATCTATTAGTTAACAGATAGGTTATAATTGCCAAACAAGCGATAACAATCAATTTTTTCTTATTGTGTCGATAGTTAAAGTACACCCGTTAATAATTTTCCTAACCAAGAAATAACTCTAGATACGCCTATAGGATTTAATTTTATAATTGCATTAAAAACTAGAAAAACCTTGTTCTAATCAATAAACATGCTACCAGAGTTTATTTAAATTAAATAATATGTTTTCCGAATATGAAACCAATCACGCTAGTTACCACTAATTTAAAATAATTAAATAATTACGGATTTAACTATCTTAATTGGCAATAGATTGTTCGGTTGAATTAAATACGAGTCCCTTAATATTCAAACAACAAAACAACCATGAGAAATTAAATCAGAAAACATATGAATATTAATGAATAAAAGAAACAGATAAAAATAATTAGATTTCACAGTTGTAGCTGAACCAAATCCTTTATTATCCCTTGACTAGATAGAGAGTTTAGTTGCTTCTTGTGGAGAAAAAGAAAAAGTCAATGTGTAGCTAGGAAAAGGAAAAAATATTCAACCCTAATTCTAATGTCTTTCCCTATTTATATAGCTGTCTAAAACTTATTCAAATTCCTCTAGGAAAAGGAAATAATAAAGAAAATGGAAACAAGACAAAACTAATAGTGTCCTAATCAAAATGGAAGTCCAGGTCTGGAAAGGTAATCTCGTTTGGGTCTCTAATTTGATCGGACAAGAAATTTACCCAGTCAAACCCAGACAAATCCGTTTGACCTAGTGGTTTAACTAGGAACCCGCCCAGTTTTTCAATTGACCCGATTTACCTTTTTTTAAAATTTTTTTAAAAATAATTGTGGGTCTTTGTTTTTGAAATAAAATGTATATATACTTTTGATAAGATTTGTATATTGGATTTTCATTTAAGTATGTATTAGACTTTACCATTTGCTTAGTTTTTATTTGATAACTAAATATTTTTTAAATAAACTTGTTTATTTCTTATTATAAAATTAATCCTTTTAACTTTTAAACTGACAATATTTGATTAGTTAGAAAATTACTTTGTTTTTAAATAAAAAGTAATGAGAAAATATTCTATAGTTTTGAAAACAAATGATATAAATTTTGTTTTCTACTTGACTATATGATTTATTTATTTAGAAGTATGATAAAATGAAATTAAATCTTCTATTAATATCTATACATTTATTATATATCTTCTAAGTATAATAATTAGTACTTAAAAGCACTTTATTATATATTTTATATATATTGCAATTACTATTTTATATTTATAAGTATTTAATTAATACTCATCAGTTGAACCAGTGATCCATTGACCTAGCCCCTTTGCCGAGTTCCTTACTAGGTCGGGTTTAATAACTATGAGTTGAATTGGAATTGGAAACATCCACGCGAGACAATCCCAAACTTTTCCGATTTTGTAGGTATCTCTGGACGCGCCCACGCCTAGTTGGGCAGAACTCTTCTAGAAAACACCATTTAATTCCTTTTTTGCTCCACATTCCTACAATTAACATCACTTACCAAATATAAATAGAATCCATCAATTAATGAAACATTTGGTCAACATTAAGGGGAAAAATATTACCAACTGGGGTTGGGCCAAGTGGTAAGCAGCTTGGTTCCGCTTAAGCAGGTCTCGGGTTCGAAACCTGGCGTATGCAGCTACCCTTGTTGGGAGACTCACCCACCACAGCCAGGTGTGCGACCCGGGTCGACCAACGGATTAGTCAGGGCAAAGCCCTGGATACCGTGGCAGGCAACGAAAAAAAAAAGGGGGGGAAATATTCACAAATTCACTAATAAAATGCATCCTGTGAGGTTTCAACTAAATAGTGCTTCCAATCTAACTCGTATTCACAATAAATTTCTGATCATAATATGCTTCTACTGGATACCAGCCTCGGTAAGAAAAATAGAAAAAATGGTTTCAATTTGACTCTAGATGGCCGTAATATCCGGAGGTAGCACATGTGATTGATTCTGCCTAGAATACATATCACAGGGGATCAAGAGGAGGACTTGAGAGTGGTTCTCACTAGAGTGACTCTCACTTAGGGAACCTAGGGTGGCTCTCACTAGATGGAGTAAACAATTGAATTGTAACAGCAAAAAAGAAATCCAAAAAATTGGGAAGGAAGTACATGTTGCCTGACGAAGTGACTTTGCTAATAGAGGATCCTTGATTATGGGGATCAAATGCAAATTAAGTGCTGCCTACACCAAAAAAGAGTACTTTTGGAGTCCAAAGACAAGGGTGGAATGACTCTATGAAGGGGACAAAAATTGCTGCATAGTTTCATGTTGTGTAGCTAATAGAAGAAAAAGAAATAGAATTTTCAGGTTAGAAAAAGAGAAAAGGGGTTAGTGCCGTACAGATAAGGAAATTGAGAAAGAGGTAGCCAGGTTCTATCAAAAGCTGTTCAGCACACCAGGACCATCTGATTTTGAGGAAATTTTGCCTAGAGACTTAGGGAACTTAGAGTGGCTCTCACTAGATGGAGTAAAGAATTGAATTGTAACGACAAAAAAAAATCCAAAAAATTAGGAAGGAAGTACAAAAATTCTTCTCCTTTTTGTTGTATTTTAGACTTTAGTTCATGTCCATGTTTGGTTTGTTTGAGTAGCCTAGAATCTTTTATGGATTAATCTTATATACAGTGTCAGTGTATACATTATCACCATTAGATATAAGACACCTGTGCAAAATTTTAATTTGAAATTCAAAATTTGCTCATATGTTATCCATCTAACCATGATAGTGTATATAAAATTTACTCATCTTTTATTAATATTATTAATGTTTTTTAATCATAAATCTAAAATAATTAGTCTAACTAAATTAATTGAGCTACTGAAATGTCTCTTTAAATTAAGATAGAAACTAGGCTGTTACAGCTTCACCCCTCTTAAGCCACATTAGCTTTTATGGATAAAAAATGTCAAAAGTATCAATTTTGCACTTATCTACATTTTGTTCTATTTTTCTTTTCCCTACCTAAATTTCTCATCTTACCCATTTTTAGCAATGCAAATTTTCTTTTTGTTGGAAAAAGCAAGAAGTAAGTTCCAAAAAGATTCCAATTCCATTTAAAATAAAATCAACCATATTAAGGAAATTCAATACTTTGCTATTGTTAAAAATATTCCTCCTTAAATGAACATCAATAAACGGAGGTAAGTTACAAATATAGTAAGATATCTCATATACATGTTTTGGAAATTTGAATATTTAAACAAAAAATTTTGTTGTTAAAATTATATTGTATTCTTTTTGTGATTATTTTATGATTTTATTTTCAATTCTACAATAAATTTCAAGGTAATGTGATTTTCTTAAGTGGTTAAATCCCATATTTAAGAACATTGTCTAAATAAATTATAGGATCTTCTTTTCTTTTGAAGTATTGTTTCTACTAATTCATACTTTAATGTTTTTAATTTCTTTTTGCTAAACCGTTAGCATTGACTACTAGTCAATGAAGAAAAGAGCAATAAAAATAACGTTATGAGGGAAAGTACAAATGACACTAAACCTTAGGGGGCCCTAGTGCTTTTAACCCTAAAATATCTTACGATGTTATAAAATTATAGTACCTAATTTATAAAGCATGAATATTTTCAAAGTTTATGGCGCAAACTATGATTAATAGTAAGGGTGTTGATGTCATTTTATAAAATTTCTTGACGGCATTATGTTTTTTACTATTTGACGGGCCAAGTCGGGGCAAAATATGTATGACGGTGAATTGTGATTACCAGTATGCTCAATTGGGGCCAGTATGTGATTAATCCTCTTAATATGCATAAGTCAATGTAAACAGAAATGTGATTCTCCAACACAATTCTCTTAGAATAAGTTTGAATTCCATCATTGACATCTATACTAAATAGATCTGGCTCGTAGAAACTAAACCAAGTGCTAAACTTCATCACGTCCATCACTTGGAAAGTTCCAAACGTCCAGCCCCTATTTATAGTGAAAACACCGCTGCGACATACACATACTTAGAAGAAAGGATCAAAATGGCAAGCTTGGGTGCTGGCTGCAATGATTGGTGTGGTGGTCGTATTCCATGTCCTGGTGGCATCCTTTGCCGGTCAGTACAGTCTCTTTAGGTCTAAGAATATAATTTATTTTCTAGACCTATTATGGATACTCCGTTAACTTTATGGTTGCAAATTTTTACCATTGCTAAGTTCTAATTGTTTCTTTTATACAAATTCTAGAATTAATGTTCTAATAAATCCCTACACCCATGCTTTTTATAAAGTATCACAAAAGCGATGCATTAGAAATTTAGAATATGATCTCTTATCCATTTTTTTGGTGGAAATATCTTATCCATCATATATATCTCTCGTGAATTATCTGGTCTTCACACATACCCAAGAAAAAATCTCTTTTGGAGAAGAAAACTAGAGAAATACCATAGAATAAAGGGATAACTTTAGAAACCTCCCCTGAGATTTTCAATAATTTCACTCGGCTCCCTTAAGGTTTACATAATTACGGGGACCTCCCTTGATATGATAAAAAAACAACAATGGCCTTCATTAATTGTCAACTCACTGAAAAATTTTATCAAATATTAAAGCTCTCTCATCTATTGTTAATCAATAACTCAAACTATAATTTTTCCCATTTAACTCTCCATTCTCTTCCTCCTACATTTGTTTTCCTTCCTAACTCATTTATTTATTCTTATTGACCAAATGTATATTGTCGCCACTAACAAAACTACAATACATACCAAACCACCAGTACTTATCTATCTTGGTATCTATTCCCAATTCTCTCTTTTTTTTATTATTAAATAGTTTCCTTGTGCCCATTTTTGTTTCCAATTTTTGATAGGCATTAGCAAATTTGAAATTGTCAAATGATAAGTTGAATGATAATTTCTTTATCAAACTAGATGGCGATAAAGATAGTGGCAGTGATTAAAAAAATAAAAAATTAAGGACAGGAAGTGGAATGGGGACTAAATATAGGTTATATTGTTATAGTTATTATGAAAAAAATGTGTTCCCAGTATATTTATAACTGCATTATGTTTCTATTTTTTATTTACAATTATTGATGTTATTCCTATAGACAGAATTTGATTGATTTTGAATTCTGTGCCAATGGAGTATCTTAGATATTAATATTAGTAGTAATGACTTAGATTATTTTGTATTAAAAAGGTGGTAGCGACGGAATTGAAATTTAGGGATATTCATGAATATTGTTATGTATTAAGCAAAATTTGATATTGATATGAGATTGTATGTAAGGTTTTGGGTAATTGATGCGACATTTTATAGCTAATACAATGGTCTGCATCCAAAATTTTTAGGTAAAAGAGGAACATTAGAACAAAGATAAGTGTTTATTTAGTGGTACTTTGGATGTTGATGGGTAGGCAATAGTGATAGCAAGTAAGGATGAATGAAATACAGAATGTGAACCATTTTTTCCTTTTTATTTTTGTTGTGAATTATAAATCAAGGGCATTATAGGATTTTTGAGAAAAAGTCTAGTCTTTTGGGTCTAGAATGTTACTTAAACAATGAAAATAGGGGGAGGTAGGTATAATTTTTAAAACTTGAGGAGAGCTTCCTGCGATTGTTAAAAACCTCAGGGGAGGTATGTGAAATTTTCCCTAGAATAAATTGTGATGTAATTTTTTTATAAGGTTACTCTTTTTTTTAACTCGAAAAGAATATCTTGCTAAAGTATCTTAGAAATGTAAATTGGAAAAATACAACAAGAAATAGGCCTTTAGATAGTTCCTGGGGTTCTAATATTTTATCTGTTTTTAAACTAGTAATTCCAAGTGTCTTTTGAAAAGTAGAAATCAAATGAGGCTTGAATTTCTATCAATCGCTCTAGCTTATCTTATGAAACAATGAAACACTTGCAATATGACTATTCACTAATAGACTTATGTTCATTTTCTATAACAACTAGTTAATACCTTTTCTAATTTCCAACAACCATCTTACACAGTCAAAGAAAAAAATGACTGTTACCTTTCAGTTCTTGAATTCTTGTAGTTTACAAATCTATTAGCTTTTGATAACATGTATTTTGGGAGAAAAATATATAGATCTCATATTATGAGTGACCAAGTACTATTTATAGTAGTATAACCCTAACAAACTATTTACAAGAATACCCTTACTAATTTATTAACTATAAGAGTACTTATATTCTCTTAACACTCCCCCTCAAATTTGAGCATATATATCATAAGTGCTCAACTTGTTACAAGTGTATTTCACCCTAGAGCCCCCTAAATTCTTAATAAACAAATCAGCCAATTGATCTACAGACGGTACATGAGATGTCTTAATGACTTCATCAAGCAATTTCTCTCAAATGAAATCATAATCAACTTCAATATGTTTTGTTCTTTCATGAAATTCTGAGTTAGATGCAATATAAATAGATGCCTGATTATCACACACTAAATTCATAGGTTGTTTATGCTCAAACTCAATTTCAAATAACATGCTTTTCAACCAAATCAACTCACACATAGTGTGAGTCATAGCACGGTATTCAGATTCTGCACTTAATTTGGAGATAACTGTTTACTTCTCACTCTTTCACGACACTAAATTACCACCAATAAACACACAATATCCTGTAGTTGATTTTCGATCTAAGGCAGAACTAACCCAATCTGCATCACTATATCCTTCAATATCAGTACGTCCATAATTTTGATACAACAACCCTTTTTCAGGAGCACTCTTAAGATACCTGAAAATTCGTATAACAACATCCCAATGATTAGTATGAGGGGTCTCAAGAAATTGACTCACGATACTCACTGCAAACAAAATGTTAGGTCTCGTTATAGTGAGATAATTTAATTTATCCATAAGTCTTCGATAGTGTCTAGGATCATTTAGTAATGTACCTTGATCTCCTACTGATTTCGCATTAGGATCCATAAGGGTATCCACAAGTCGGCAACCTAACATTCCAACTTCACTCATCATATCGAGTACATATTTTCTTTGATATAAATAAATCTCATATTTAGACCAAGCTACCTCAATACCCAAAAATTACTGTAAGTGACCTAAATTCTTGATCTGAAAGTTTGCCTACAGATTGGACTTAAGCTTTTGGATCCTTATAACATCATCACCTGTAATCACAATATCATCCACATAAATAACTAATAAAATCTTACTAGTATTAGAATAGCAATAAAACACAGAGTGATCTATTCCATATCTTGTCAGACCGAACTCCATGACAACACTACTAAACCAGCCAAACCAAGCCCTAGGAGATTGTTTCAATCCATATCAAGATTTTTTTCATATGACAAATCAACCGCGAAATCTTTCCCTGAACAATAAATTCAGGAGGTTGTTCCATATATAACTCTTTTTCTAAATCTTCACGTAAAAACGTATTTTTCACATTCAACTGATGCAATGGCCAATTATAAGTTGCTGCCAAAGAGATAAGAAGATGAACAGAGGTAATTTTTGCAACAGGAGAAATGTCTCTAAGTAGCCTATTCCATACACCTGAGTATATCCTTTAGTTGCCAGACGAATCTTCAATCTATTAATAGAACCATTAGGCTGCACTTTTATAGTGTACATCCATTTACAACCAACAACAAGCTCACTAGAAGGAAGAGGGACAAGATCCCAAGAACTATTTTTTTCCAAAACAAACATCTCTTCTTGCATAGCTAATCTCCAATCAAGATAATTGAGAGCATGGGTAATAGACTTAGGAATGGATACAAAATCAAGTGAAACAGCATAAGAAAAATATGATGGAGAGATATGAGAATAAGAAACAAAATTAGAAATAGGATGAGAAGTATAATACCTTTTACCTTTGCGTAAAGCAATAAGAAGATCTAACTCACAGGAGGGTGTCATACTGGATTTGAAGATTGAGAGTTAATTGGTGGAGTACGTAGTGTATCATGAGCTTTCTCAACTATGGAATGATGAAAATAAACTTGAAGATTAGGACAAGATAACCGAATTATGAAATTTAGTGGATTGTATAACTCAAGTAATAAAGATGAAGGGACTGGTAAAATGGGAAAAGGAAAAGAGGAATACTGTTCTAACTCACTAGGCATACCTTGTTTCACAAATTAAGAAGTGGACTCAAAAAAAATAACATCAACACAAGTAAAAAATCAATTTAAATCTTGACTGTAATATCTATATTATTTTTGCGCTCGTACATATCTTAAGAAAGTATATTTAAGAGTACGAGGATCTAATTTATCCACTCAGGGAGCAAGCTGATGAACAAAACACACACATCCAAAAATACGAGGAGGTAATTTAAATACAGGTTCACGAGAAAAAAATGGAGTGTGGTAATTGGCCTCCAAGAATATTATATGGCATGCGATTAATTAAATAATATGCACTTAAAACTGCATCACTCCAAAATTGTTTAGGCACATTCATGTGCAACAAAAGTGTTCGAATAATTTCGACTAAATGTTCAAATTTCTTTCAGCAACTCCATTCTGTTGCGGAGTGTGGGGATAAGAGTACTGATGAATAATACCACACTTAGTCATAAAAGTATCAAAGAGAGTGAAAAAAATATTCTTTCGCATTATTGCTGCAAAGTATACGAATAGGTACACCAAATTGATTCTTTATTTCTGTAACAAATGTACAAAAAATGGAATATAGTTCTGAACGATCTTTCATTAAATAAAGCCATGTAACTCTAAAAAAGTCATCAACAGAGATTATAAAATATTTAAAATCTAAATTTGAAATGATGCAACTAGGACTCCAAACATCAGAATGAACTAATAAAAAGCGTTTAGAAACTCGTTTATTGACTCTAGGGGCAAAAGAAACATGATGATGCTTTTCTAACTGACAAGACTCACATTCTAATGAAAACAACTGACTCAAGTAGGAATCAACTTCTTCAAATTTTGTAGAGATAAATGATCCAAATGACAGTGAATTTCAAGAGGAGAAACTGTAGTAAGACACGCAATCAGACCATTGGAGTTAAGAAAATAAAGGCCATTATGTTTATACCCTCCACCGATCGTCCTCTTTGTTTTCAAATCCTGAATGATAACAAAATAAGGTGAAAAAGTAATCAAACACTCTAGAAATTTAGTAACCTTACTAACATACATTAGATTAAAAGACAAATTGGGTACATATAGAACAGAAGACAGCGGAAAAGATGGGTTAATCGCTACAGTGCATAGTCGTTTAACTTTAGTTGTAGATTCATCTGCTAAAGTAACATGAGAAAAGGAAGTAGACTCTTGAATATTAGAAAAATTTTTAGAGGTACTTGATATATGATCAATAGCTCTGAAGTCAATAATTCATGAGTCAGAATTAGAGGATGTGGAGAGACAAGCAATAGCATTACTTTTTTGTGCTAAAGAAGCAGAGGAAAGAGATGTGTGATTTGTAGTTTAATATTACAGGTATTTAACATAATCTTTCTCGGATATGGTAAAAGCCTTTTGGGATCCTTGTGTTGAAGAACCTAGTTCAACTTGGTTAGTGGTAACCACATTAGCAAATCGAGAAGGTTTTCCAACTAAATCCTAATAAGTATCACGAGTGTGATTTTTCAAACCATAATGAGTGCACTCATGGGTGCCTCAACCTCCATGACCCCCACGACCTCCTCTACTTCTTCCACGAGAGCCACATCCAAAACTAAGTTGCTCACATTCAGGACTAAGTTGCTTTATCCGATTATTGTAAGCAACTAAAGCAGACTTGTCATTAATTAGAGCACCATCATCCTGTGCATTATCCTTAGATATACAACATAAAACACCAGCATATGCCTCTACAAAGGATGGTAATTGTTCACCTGCTAAATTTTGAGATTTGATTGGTTCAAATTCTGGCTTAAGGCCAGCCAAGAATTTAAGTACAAGCATCTGTTCTCTTTGTCTTTGCATAATTGTAATATTTTTTGAGAGAAACATTACAGCATTTAATTCTTCTGAAATTCGCTTGGGATCAGCAAAGTATTCAGTTATTGTCTTGTTATCTTGTTGCAGTTAAAAATACTCCAAAGAAATATCATATATCCGTGAAAAATTACTGTAGTATAATAACCGGACATAATTCCAAACTTCTTTTGTGGTCTCACAATGAGAACACATGTAAGCAATTCATGACTCCATAGAATTTCATAGTACTCCAAGAATTTGGGCATTCTCTTGAATCCACATTAGTTTCTTGTTATCCTGAGTAGGAGAGCCATCTGTGAGATGTCGTTACTTTCCTAAACTTGTCAGATAAATCTTAACAGCTTTTGACCACTGTTGATAATTTGTGTCATTCAACTTCCAATTTGTGATATGAGGCGTCACCGTTGTCATAACATTAGTGGATGCCATGACACTTTTTGATGAACTTTCAGTCATAATGAATAGCATTTCAAACAAAAAACAATCAAAATTCGTGATGAACAGTGCCTTGGAACAGTAACGCGATGAACAGTATCGCGTGAATAAGACTTTTGTCTAGATGTTTAACCCTAACCCTAGGAACCTAGCTCTGATACCATGATAACATGTATTTTGGGAGAAAAACATCTAGATCTCATATTATGAGTGGCCAACTAGTATTTATAGTAGTAAAAATCTAACTATTTACAAAAATACCTTTACTAATTTATTACCTACAAGAGTGCTTATATTCTCTTAACAGCTTTTAATTCTTGCATACACACACTTGTGAAATACAACTATATGGATGACTATGAATATTTGTAGGTGCACAACAGACGGACAGTAGAGAGGTGTAGAGGACACTAGTGTTGAACATAGGCGTTGCTCTTGCGGTGATCACTGTAGCTGCAACTCATGAACATGTTCTGAGAGTGCATATATCCCTGGGAAGGAAAAGCATACTGCAAATGTGGTGACAATTGCACCTATGTGACTTGTGGGTCTTAAGAAGAAGCTAAATAACAATTGGAGATCAGGCATTTCAAGAAATTATATGTACTGTTGGTATCGTGTTACTAGGGTGGATGCCATGTTTTGCCACTAGAGGGCCTGCTTTTTTTTTTTTTGAAAAAAAATTAAAATCTGCTATGTTGTCTTTATGACTTCTATGTATCTGTGTTGCTTGTGAAAAGGCATGTTACTTAAAGAAATGGTATTGTGCAAATATCAACTAATATGTCTCTAACCTGTGAAGTCCCACAACATCAGTCTGCTTGACATTATGATAAAGCTATAGAACTCGTATTTGTATTAGTTGATCTTCAACTTTTGCTTACACTATTTGAAATATGTCTATGTTATTCCAAATCTACTCACATGGAACTAGAAGGGTCACTTAATTAAGTTCTTAAAGGCTCGGTTTTAAGTTTTCTTGATCCTCTCGAGGCTAATTTGTGCTTTTCAAGCCTTAGAGTAATTTCGTTGTTTTCCCTAAGTTGAACATCTACTTTCCCAAACTCTTAGGGGTCATTCTATCTCCTAGTTGGTTTTGCACATAGGGTTGGAGGCTGCAAGGAACTTTGGTTCTTATTGGCTTGAATCTACTTCACCAGTGAATTACCTTCTTTTGGAACAAAAGAAACTCTCTACTACTTTGATATAGGATTTGCACGAGGTATACTCTAGTCTTGCCATGATTCTGATAATGAATTTTGGAACTGTAATAGATATCTAATCAGCCTATTCTATTTTGGTTAGCGGTTCCACTGTTGATGGATTTCTTCAGTGTTTAGCGGAGGTTAGATGCATAACTGAGGCTTGAGTGAGAGATGATTGGAGCAGTTATATACATAATTGGGGTTTGGATCAAGAAAGCGCACTTTGTAATGAGAAGGTTGCGGCTTGCTGCTATTACTATTATCTTGTGAAGCTAAGCACTAGTAATAACATTGAAACCCTTTAAGTGGGTACATTTTTTTGTGGAATTTCACACTTCATATTTTAGTCATGTGTATGCTTAATGTAATACAAAATATTAGTAATTGAAATATTTTCTACAGATATTATGTAAGATAGTCGCCGAGAGCACAGGAGCTTACTCGGGAGTTGGAGCAATGTAAATAAATTTTCTAGAATTATTTTTAGGATTGATTTTCATGTAATAGCTTATGGATAGGTAATTCTTGTACATATAAAAGTTTATATTTATCACTTTCGAGATCGGAAGAGTTTGACCTTTGTAAATTTCAAGTAGTAATGACTAATATTAAGATAGGTAGGTGTCCTATTGCATCCTCTTGATGAGGGTGGCTGGGGCACCACATAACTTGTTGAAATATCGCCAAATATATATACATATGTGTGTGTAAAGAAGATAGATTACACAGAAAGTAGTGAATAGAGGAGAGTCTTGGGATCGGTGAGAATATAAAGATAGGATTAATCTTATATATAGTGACGGGATTTTTATATCAATACAAGTTTAAATCCGATCTTATACCCGTTTAACTGCAAGTATACAGGCCAAAATTGTAATGCATGGTATGTATCGGGTCGATCCCACAAGGAGCGAATTAACCAATTACTAGGTCCTTGTTTTCTCTATTATTTAGACTTATGAATGAATTTGAGCAGAGAAATCATATTGCTATTTTCTACAAATCTGATCTACAAATCTAGTTTAGCAAATGCTAAATGCAAATGGAGAATTTTCACTCTAGGATAAATCTAGGGATGTAGATTCCACTTATGGCATAAACAACACAAATAAATGGATTTACCTCTTGTTATTATTCTTGTTTAACCAGGGATTCATTTCCAATATTACCAAACTTCATTCTCATGATAAAATGGCTTAAAGTAGTCCAGTTTTCCCTATTTTCATGGTGGAATACTACTACTACTCTGTTTTCTTTCATGAAATGCTAAGTAATCCACTTAAGTGTATTTCTATTTTCATGAACATACAACTTAAGCTCTACTCATGTGTTTCCATTGTTACTACCAATTCTCATTGAACAATAATAACTATAAACATGCTATTGGTGATCAAGCAATAACAAGTAATTACTACATGCACAAATAGACAAGTTAATACAAGATGTAACAAGTGTAAATCACATTCAATTTATCTCATTTAGCCATAAGTTTTATATACTCCCTAGATTAAGAAGTTTAGTTACTCATGAATGATTTAACAATCAAACTCACAAGTTTATTAATGCAAAACATCATAAAGTACAAGTACAAGAAAGATAAAAGAAAGCTTAGCCAATTGATGGTGAAGCCCTCCAATTTCTGCTATGTTCTTGTACAAGATGATTACAAGTGAAAACTCCAAATGCTTCTCAAAGAACTCTTAGCTAGAGAGAAACTAGTTACAAGAAGGAAAACTAGCTACGTAAGGTAATGACTAGCTTCTCCCTTGTATAAAAGGTGGTAGAAAGGCACTTTTTTTCTTCTTCATGATTTCAACCACTCAGATTTTGTAAAGGAAGTCAAAAGATATGTTGTTTTGACTAGTCAATAACTCATTTGGTCTTCTCTTTTGTTGCAGAAGCATGTGCCACCGAATTTTCTCTCCTAAGATAGCTGGAAAGTTATGTGAAAAGTGAGAAAAAACGGCTGTGCCACTTGCTGAACAGAGAGGCAGATCCGAGCCTTGGATCCGAGGGGTAAAGATCGATCCGAGCTCGGATCTTATGGATCCGAGGACTTTCTCTGATGGATCTAAGCTCGGATCGTATGACCTCGGATACACTGCTTCAGAAGTATAGACGAGCCCTCGGATCACCCTTTACTCACACGGATCCGACCTCGGATCCGTGCTGATGAATTTCCAGTTTTTTTACTTCTTCTCTTTTCTCTTCATGTTTGTTCCTAGTTTCTCTTGTACTTTATCCTCAGGACAATTCTTACAATTCTTTCATCTCGTGCATGAATTCCATATATCAATATCCTTCATAATTTCACAAAATTAACACATTAATCCACTTACTTATCAAATTTTGAACACTTAAACAATATTTAATCAATTATCACCAAAAGAGTAAATATGGCTTTAATCTTTTCAAAACATACCAAAAGTTCATGCCAAACTTGTACAAAATATACGTTAAATATTCACTTATCATATATTGTTAGTGTATACACTATTACCATTAGATATATGACACATGTAAAATTTGAATTTGAAATCTAAAATTTGTTCATATGTTATTCATCCAACCGTAATAATATATACACTAACAGTGTTTATAAAATTTGCTCATAAAGATAACAGTTTGTTACTTATTAATAGCAGTTTTATCTGTATGAAAAGCGATGCTATGCAAGAACATGTGAAGAAAAGTGATTTTATGCAAGAATAGGTTCATTTTCGGGGGTTTTTGCCCCCATAATATTAGTAATAATAATAATAATAATAATAATAATAAAACTTTGAGTTTTACCCGTTGGCTGTCCAACTGAATTTTTGAGTGGAATTGACCAAGTTTTGGTACTTACTCAAACCTAAGGCGTTTAGCCTGTTTTCAGTTCAATGGGTTGGATATACTACTAAGTCGATTTCTAGTTCAACTGATCCAGTACTAACTCGAATTGACCACTAATTAGTTTTTAGTCCATTTGATTGAATTGGCCAATTCGATCTAAAAATCATTTTGAGCTCTTATGGGCTATTAGTTGGCTTTATCTACATGTTTCAAGGAATAGGTATGCTACAATTATCTAATGTTAGTTTTTTGTATTTCCGAATGCATTTAAACTTTGATTGAATCGATTATTAAACTTACAATTAAATCGATTATCCCACCAAGCCAATTATTATTTTAATTTAAAACTAAATATCTAAATGTTATTTTAGTTTAACAGTTATAGAATAAAAATCGGACTTTAATCACCAAATTATTAAATACGGCCAATGAGCACGTATATTCTAAGTTTCTAACAAGACAAAAAAAAACTAGGTGCCTCACCAATTGCCGAATCCAGTGAGTCACAAATTTGAAACTAAAAATGAAATTTTTTCCCTTTTTTTGAATTCTATTTAAGCTTAATAGTTTGGATGAGCCGATTTGAAAGGCAAATTACCTCATGCAATGAAAAATATGTTACTAAAAAATGCCAAAGAAAAGGTTATTAACAAAATCAAGCTGGCAGCTATACTATTAGCTTATTAACATATTGTGAGAACCCAAAAATTATTTTATATTTTCTCTTATTTTTGAAAAAATTAATTTATATTTCTTTTATTTTATTTTATTTTACTTGCCTATTTACTAGCCTTAATTTTTGGTGATTTTAAAGGTTAAGTAAAAAATTTTCTCTTTTCCCTTTTTACAATTTGGTGCATGTTAAGTTTCGTAGAGTATTATGGTAGTTTGACTGACTAGTGAGATGTGCGCATTATATTTAGTGGATAAGAAGATTAAGAGTTAAGAGTTAAGAAATGATGGTGATTAGAGGCAATTAGAGTGATTAGAAACACAAGAGAGACAAAGAGATAAGAATGAAAGTATAAGCCGACAATTGTCACTAATCTAAGCATGCCTTGACCAAGACTATTCTTAATATTTATCTTGGTAATTAACCACAAAACCCCTCATTTTCCTCCTTGCTTGGCTGAACCTAAGAGAGAGAGAGAAGAGAGAAAAAACTTCAATTTTAGCTTGATTTGTGAAAAAAATCCAAAGATCAACTTTAATTCACTCCGATCAACCTTGAGGTAAGCTTGAAGAGAGACTTTTGGTGGAGTTTTGGAGGAAGAAAACTCTTGAGTTGCTTTTCATCTTGGGGTTTTGAGGAAAATTTTCTAGAAAACATCTCTTTTTACTTGTTTCTTGAGATTTATGCAAGATATGTCATGATTGAAATTAAAGGAAAGCATGTTTATGGAAGATTTCATGGTATTGTTAGATTTGGTGAAATTTCCAACTTTGATGTGAGGTTTTTTAACTTGGAGATGAATTTTCAGCTTTCATAAGAGATGTTCTAACTTTGATATGAAATTTTAAACTTTGATATGTGCTTTTTAGTCTTGGTATGCAAATTTCCAACTTTGAGAGGCAAAATTCCAGTCTTGATGTAGTTACTTGAAGTTTTATATAAATGTGGAATTGTGATGGATTTCTTTGCCAAGAATCTATGTCATATGCTTCGTGAGGTGTTAACCATGATCTAGTGTATATTTGTCATGGAAATGGGGTTGAAAATTGGAGGTTTAAAGAGAGAAATTTGGGGCAAGTTGCTGGAAAATATTTGTTTGGTTGGTAGATTGAGTGAGGGAGAGCTTGAGTTTTCATTTTGTGGTGATTTTGACATACTCTTGCTCAAGACATTTGTTAAAATCTTACTCTTCATATGTATGTTGATTTTGAGCCAAAATAAAGAGGTTTAAATGGAAGAAAATGAGTTTTCTCCAAATTATTTTCTAATTGGAATTTTCAACTCTGCATTTCGAAGGTTTTGCCTCGTTTTCTTTAAACGTTTGACTATAATCGATACTCTTGTGCTCCATATGATCCTTGAAATATTGATTTATCATGCATAAGGTTTCTCCTTGATTTGAACAAGAAAATATTGTACTTTTGATAAGTTCTATGGGGGTTAAACCTATAAATTTCTTTGTTTTCTAAGTGACGCTTCGAAACTCACACTTGTCATTTATATTGGCCTCAGATAGTTAAATTCTTGATACATTGTACGATCACAAGATTTGAGCCTATCCAAGAGAAAGAACCAGGGTTGAAGTGAAATGATTATAATCAAGTGGTGAGTGTTCCTTGCATGTTTTTTCAATAAATGACTATGTTGAATGTTGTGAAACTTTGTTTTAGTATTAAATGCTTTCCAATGATTGTTAAATGGATTTCCAATGGGCGAGCGTGTACTTTATTGCACTCGACCTAAGTGAATATAAATTTTCAATGATCAAATGATTAAATGTTACTTGTGCATGAATGTAAGCTATGTGTACTTTATCATATTGGCTAAATTGGATCCTTGCCCTTCATCACTAGCCTATTCGAGTCAGAAGCGGACTCGGGCGGATAGGTTGGTGACCCTGGGCCACTGTTTTGGTATACTTGAGTATGACCATGAAGTCAAGTGGAGTACTGGCCAGTGAATAAAATGCGATGAATGAAATGACTGACTGAATGAAATGATCACTGAAAGAGTTTTTGTTTTCAAATGTCGGAAGTATAAGGAAGAAATGGACGGAAACTGAATGACTGAATGAATGAATGACTCCAAGTGAGTATGTATCCTTTTACTGAATGTGCTATTGTTAGTTAAATGCTCCCAATGTTTTCCTTAATTGGTTGTTGTTAAATATAATATGTTCGTGATTTATTGGTTGAATGCTTGTTTGGGAAACTCACTGGGCTTTTAACTCATTCTTTTAGTTTGTTTTTCTTTACAGGAGTGGAGGTCCGAAGCAAATAAGCGTGAACTATGGTGTATAAACCTCTTGTACTTGTACTTTTGGTAGATAGAATGTATTTTGGATATTTGATATTGTATCTTACATTTCACTTTTGATTTGTAATTAAGATTGAATTATTGATTGAATTGTAGAACTCCAGTGCTCATATAGAGGTTTGAACGGTTATTTTGAGAATTGATTGTAGTGAGTCTTGACGAGAATTGGACAGATGGTTCACCAAATCCTTGGGTACGTCCTAGGGGGAGATGAGTTCATCACACATATTCCCTGCAGACTCTAATATTTGATGCAACTAGTTGATAAGAATATATTTTACGTATTTTTTAGTGTGTTTTATTAGTTAATTTTGGTTTGATTATTTAGTTTTATAACTAAAATAACTAAGGTTTTGGTAAAAAACTACATTTTATGTTAAAGTGGCTAAACATTGCATTTTATGGATTTTTATGGTAAAAACTTCATATTTTGTAGGTTTAATGATTCAATCATCAAATGAAGTGCATTGAGAAGATATTTGGATGATTGAAGATGGATTAAAGTGGTGAAAATAAAATATGAAGTGTAAAAGGAAAAATGCAATTTGAATCAAGAAAAGTCAGCTTTGACAACTCAGACACATTTTCGTATTTTGACTATATCTGGAGCTACACAGATCGGATCAAGGTGATCTTGGTACCATTTTGAAGCTAAGAGATATATCTACATTTGGTATGAAGACATTAAAATCCAATTCAGCCGTTTTCATAGTCCAAAAGTTGAAATACCGAAATTCAACTCAGCTGTCCAAAGTGGAAAACAGGGCTCTGACCAGTGTTTAGTATTTCGATCATATCTCAGGCTACAAAGCTCAGATTTGGATGATTCTTGAAGCATTGGAAAGGTAACTCAAAGGGCTACAACTTTTGGGTTTTACAAAAAAGCCAGTTCGGCCTTTATGATAGAGAAAATCGCAGATGAAGTAAGGCCAAAGTGAATACGCGAGTACACAAAACGTGACTTGTAACCGCGTTTTGTGTAGGCGCGTTTTCTGGCCGCAATTCTGCAATTTGCTCAGTCAATTCTCTTATGTTCAAACTACTTTCCAGCTACAATCTGCAAGAGAATTCGGTGCACATGCCTCAGAAGACAAAAGGGCAAAAAAAGATGGCTTATTTTCAAGTCAAAAACATTGATTATTGACTATCCTAACAAAGTTAGATTTGGAAATCAAAAGTTGGAATTTGACTTAGAAAAAGAGAGCCTTTGAGTAGCTTATATGCAGAGACATTTGGGAGCCAAAGAGGAACATACGGGAGAAGCTTGAAGAGTGCAGAAATGTAGTTCTTCTATTTCCTTAGTGTAAGATAGTTTAGTTAGTGTAGTTCATCCACTCTTGTATATTGCTAGACTAGGATTAAGATAGAGATGAAGAAGGCAAGGTGATGAGCTCAAGTGACATGGGTTACATTCCTTTCCAACTCTTTATCTTTTGTACTTGATTCCAAATTTAGTTTTTTTTTTTTTTTTTTTTTTTTTTTGACAAAAGGGGGAAACCCCCGATATTTTATTAATAACAACGGATAAACTCAAGAAGGTGGAAAAATTCCCAACCTTCAATACATGCCGGATAACTAGGAGCTATACCTACACAGGAAACCTGCGAATGTATGGAAAACCTATCGCATCCAAATTAATCAGCGACCGAACTCTACTTGGAAGCTGCTGAACAGATTGAAAAGTAACATATGGACCCTCCCGAGATAACGCTGCTAAGCTGTCTGCCACGGCATTCGCCTCACGATGAATATGTGTAATAGACCCCTTCACCTTGCCCAGTAACAAGCGAAGCTGACTTAAGACGCTACACAACGGCCACTTACCAACCGATCGATTCTGGACCAACCTTACCAACACTAAAGAATCCACCTCTACCAAAATATCTGACAACCCTGCCCCCATACACCACTGCAGCCCAGAACACAATGCTAATCCCTCCGCATATACCACTTCATATTCCCCAAATTCCTTATAAAAAGCACCAATCATCTTCCCTTCAAAATCACGTACCACCCCACCACCTTTAGCTAAACCATTGATCACACTTGCATCTGTGTTGAGTTTGTACGTCCCTCTAGGCGGCTTCATCCATGATATAGCCTTCAGACAGAATGATTTGGCTGGCTTGACCCGAAAAAACCGTGCAAAATACGTATCCATATCCCCCTCCAACTGCACTTTGTTTAACATACAAGCCGCCCCCTTAGCAACCAACCACCCATTGGCTTCGAAGATAACTTTGGAATGGACAGGGTGAAGATTTCCAAACCGAGCATCATTTCTACTACGCCATAGAAACCATAACACCACTACCGGTATTACACACCGAACATGATCCAATCGGCCATTGCTAGAAGATTGAAACCACACCACTAGCAGTGAAGAAACACATGAGAATGAACGCCACTGAATTCCGCAAGCCAGAAAGAAATGCTGCCAAACAGCACTTGCTAACCTGCCATGTAAGAAAATATGATTCAAGGATTCCACCGCATTACCACAGCAATCACATTTAGAAACCATGGCCATTCCTCTAGACCGGAGCTTGTCGTCCAGAGGGAGAAAATCAGACAAAACCCTCCAAGCTAAGTACGACATTTTTAGCGGGAGTAACGGACACCAAATTCCACGGCAAACCAAAGACGTGTTACGCCGCTGCCGAACCAGTTCCCAGGCTGACGACACAGAAAATGCGCCATCAGCGGAAGGAGCCCAAATTAACTCGTCCTTAAGCTTCGGATCAACAAGTGTTTGGGAAATAATATTAACAATAGATCGTGGGAGAACCTGGAGGAGACGATCAGTATTCCACCCCGTAGAGGTGTAAAACTCAGCTACCAAAAAGTGAGGATGCGCACCAGTAACCTGGCTGCTAAGTGGTTCATTGAAAAGCCATCGATCATACCAGAAATCGATGAAGCCTTCACCTAGCCGCCAACGAATGTTATCTTCAGTGATAGCCCGCACCAAACAGACCCTCTTCCAAGTTGCCGACCCCACAGCAGCGGAAGCCAAACCTGGATGTTGCTCGCCAATGTACTTACGGTGCATGAATCTGGCCCAAGGAGAGCTCTTCTGACGTATTGTCCACCATAATTTCATTGCAAAAGCCCTCTCCAAATCCAAAAGAGACCGAAACCCCAATCCCCCTTCTTCAACTGAAAAACAGACTTTTTCCCAAGAGGACCAATGAATCCTCCTACCATCCTTGCCATCCCACAGAAAGGCATTAAACAGCTTGCCCAATCTAATAAAGACCCCCTTAGGCGGTTTAGTAACCTGCAGGAGGTAAAGAGGCATAGAACTCAACACATGACGAATCAATATGAGCTTCCCCCCAGCAGACAGAAACCGGGAACTCCAATGATGAAGCTTTGCTCTCACAGAGGCAATTACTCCATCAAATAAGACAGTTTTGTTACGGCCAAGAGAAAGCGGGACTCCCAAATATTTGACAGGCCAAGGCTGCCCTTGAAACCCCGTTTCCTGCTGAATTAATTGGATAACCTCCGAAGAGAGCTTCGACGAACACAGAAAGCGACTCTTAGAGAGATTAATTTTTTGGCCAGAGAGAGCTTGATAGTCGTGTAAAAAGGACGATACCGCCTGTAAGCATTCAGACGATGCCCAGGTGAAAATAATCACGTCATCGGCAAACGCAAGAAACGGGACCATCCCTCCCTTAGACAAAAATCTAAACGCTGGATTGCTAGAAAACAGCCGCTGAAGACCCCTTCCCAGAAATTCCGAGACAAAAAGGAAAAGAGTGGACGATAACGGATCCCCCTGGCGAACCCCTCTAGTCGACTTGAAAAAGCCGGTGAGCTCCCCATTAACCAGGACAGAAAACCAGACGTTGGATACTAACCGAAAAACTAGATCCACTACTCCTTCTTTAAAACCGAATTCTCGCAGCATATATAACAAAAACCCCCAGTCCACCCTGTCATACGCCTTCTCCATATCCAACTTCAAGATTACATTAGGGTGACACAGCTTTTTGTCCAAATCCAGAATCAATTCCTGAGCTAGCAAAACATTATCTTGTATGCCCCTGCCTGGAATAAAACCAGTCTGAAACTCTAAAACCAACCTAGGAAGGAGCTGATTGATACGGGTGGACAAAACCTTAGAAATGATCTTGGCACTAACATTAGCTAAACTTATTGGTCGGAAATCTTTCCACTCACATGTGCCTTCCCTCTTGGGGAGTAAAATGATCGTCGTACTGGAAAATCCGCGTGGCATTGTGGCACCAGCAAAAAAATCCTGCACCCCGTCCATGAAGTCATCTCTTATACACTCCCAACAACTTTGATAAAAACCCCCGCCAAACCCATCAGGCCCCGCAGCGCTCTGAGGGTCCATTGAGCACACCACAGTATAAACCTCATCCACCGATGGAGATTTCAGCAGCATGTCATTCTCTTCTGGCGTAAGCTTAGGCAGCTCAAGTGAAGGCCTGCTCCCTGAACTAACATCGCGGTCTGCTGTGAACAAAGAGGAGAAAAAATCAGACGCTGACAGTTTAATATCCTCGATATTATCAAGCCAACTGTCCCCGGAGCCCCTAATCCGTGCAATAAAATTAGAGCTGCGTTTCTGCTTAACCGTTGCATGGAAAAAAGAGGTATTCGCGTCGCCCTCTTTGATCCATTTGATCGCTGCCTTCTGTCTCCAGAATTCACATTCTAAGGCTAGCTCCCGAGAATGGAGTGCCCGTGCCTCATGTACTGCCGACCTAGACAACACATCCCTATTTTGATCATACAACAATTCCTTGGCCAATAAATTATCCGCTGCCACTTTGACCCGTTGAGAGACATTCCCAAAAACATCCACATTCCATCCAGCTAAAACTCGCTTAACCACCTTCAACTTATTAAAAAATTTCTGCATTCCAATTCCAGGAACAGGCTGAGCCCAAGCAGACGTAACTGTTTGTTGAAAAGTAGGGTGACTCCGCCAAACATTAAGAAAGCGAAAGGACGACCGCCGCCTTGCCATGCTGCCCCCCTTAACCAGCAACGGACAATGATCAGATCGCCCTCGCTGAAGATGAGCAACTCGAGTCAGCTCAATAGAAGACAGCCAACCAGCATTAACGACCGCTCGATCAAGCCGCTGCCACATACGCCCATTAGTCCATGTGTAGGCAAACCCATCAAACTGTACCGGAAATAGTCCACTTCGATTTAATGCAGAGTTAAATTCTTCCAGGTCACGAATATTCGGGGCTGAACCTCCAATCCTTTCCTCCACAGAAGAAATAACATTGTAATCCCCTACGGCCATCCATGGGAGTGTAACAGACGTTGAAAAATGCTCCAGAGCCTCCCATAACTGTCGCCTACCAATTCTGTTACACCTCGCGTAAACAGCCGAAATAAAAATGGAAGAACCAGAGGGGAAAGACACATGTATATGGACCACCTGATCCGCAGCTTCTACAAAAGAATATCGTGCATCTGAACACCAGAAAATCCAAATTTTGTTGTGCAAGAAGGACTGAGCAAAATCAAACCCCAAGAACAGCTGCACACTATCCAAATGGGAGACATTAGCTAATGGCTCCAATAGGATCAGTAAACGAATATCGTTTGATCTACAAGCGCTACGAATGTGCCTCAACGACTCCTTATTCGCAGCACCCCGAATGTTCCACACTATAAACTTAATCGGATCTAACATTATGAGACCGAAGGTTATAAGGAGCAGATGAAGGCTTACCGTCTCTTTTTCTGGTCTGCCTACCACGAGTCTTGTGACCTTGAACCAAATTTTGCAGCAATTGTGCGTTTGTATCATCCAGAAGAGCTCCAGGGACAACCGGGTCATCGCTTAACTTAGATGCTGTAATTCTGCTGGCCAGCCGATCCCTAAAATTTTTTAACTCATCCAAAGCGATACCTTTCAACCCTAACTGTCTCTCAGAGTTATAGCGCACTAGACGAGCATGACCTTCATGCCGTCGAGGAGAAAGGGAACAAGCCCGCTCGCGCTGCAGCATTGAAGGCACAGATTTAGTCAACAGAAACTCATCTCGGCCGAAAGAAGGAATTGTGTCCGATAAAGCTTTAACCGGAGAAGAAGAAACCGGGGGAAAACAAGTCAGTACTGAGAGATCATTCTGTGTATTCGCAGCACCCCCCCGATATGAAGCAGGGAGAACGGGATCCTGAGCATGAACAGTAGTCTGTGTAGGGTTACCCTTAACAGGGTTAGACGAAGATGATGGGATAACAGTAATAGAGACATCTGCAGTGGGATTACTGCTTTCGCGCACGTGTACCCTTGGGGCTGTCACGACCCCCGAATCCACCACAGGAGGAGATTCATCGACAGTCGGACCTCCCTTCGGTTGAAAGACGTGCTTGCCTTGAGACGGAACTGATGGTCTAGCGCGTCGCACAGGCCGCAATTCCGGATGCTTCTGATGACAGGTACTTTCGACATGACCAATGGACGAGCAAAAAACGCAGTACGAAGGATATTCTTCATACTCAATCTTCTGCCAAAAACCCCACTGATCATCCCCTATCCAAATCCTGGATCTTGGAGAATTCAATACATCAACTTCCAACAATAATCGCGCTACAGACGGACGCTTCAGCGCAGCCGTAGCTTCATCCACCTTTAATGGTCGGCCCAGTAAGTTACCCAGCTTAAGCAGAAACTGCTTTTCGAAAAACGGCAATGGAAGACCTGGGAAATTGACCCAAACTGGTGCGATGGACGACTCTGCTCCCGGCTTAAAATCGATTGTCCATTTCGACAGGGACATATGGAATTTGCCGATGTACCAAGACTTTCGACACCAGAGTCTGGTGTAATCCTCCTCCACGGAAGGCCGTAAGAGAATATGCTTGGAATCTAATAACCCTATCGGACACTCACCCTTCAGCCCCAAAGAAACAATAAATTTGCGAATAATCTCCATGGAAGGGCGACCAATTGCAAACCTGCCAACCAGTGCATTAGAATAAGGTGCCGCTATCTGTAACATGTCTTGACGGGAGATCACCAACGAAGGCTCCCCCTTGTAAGTACTGAGATGGCCAATGCCAGAGGACGAAGAAGACGGAGATTGAGCCAGAATGGAGGCAAACGTCTTCGAAGGACGAACAAGAAACGGCGCCTCCCCATGCTGGGGAGCCGCCATGAAACCCTACTAACCTTGCAAAGCCCGAAAATGGTGAGGAAGCCCGATTCTAGAGAATAATATAATTGTGCCAATATTCCAAATTTAGTTAATATACAAGTTCTGGATTTTATATTTAATATGTGTCTTTAAAGTTTATACCTTGGGTTTGGTTGAACTTTCTATAATTGTTAGTGTTTATTATTTGGTTATTTGATTGCTATGATTTGAGCAAGTTATTTAGCACTTTGACTCTTTAAATCATGATTAATCTGGTACCATTAATTGTGATTATCTAAGGTGTTATTTCTGCAATGAAAATTGAGATTTAACATTAGTTCAAGAAGTGCTAAACATAGGGAGTACACTCACGAAAGTAGAGGTGCACCTATGTGGTTTTTAGTGATTCATTTCATGTAATTTCACTAAAGAAATGAACTTGTAGCTAATTTCATAACCATGAGAATATGTATGGATTAGTTATAAGTATAATTGATTCACTACGAAAGTAGGATTCAAATGCATAAGGAAATTACACCATAATTAGCCTAGATGTAGTACTCAATGATCCAAATATAACACTTGCATGAGTAGCTAGGGATACCACAACCCAAGGAGCTTTCATTTGTTATTTTGTATAATTTCAGTAGGTTAAATTTATTATGATTCATTGATAGTCTAAATAATAGAGAAGCTTTAGTAATACCGGTAATTGTTCACTCTTCCCTGTGGGATCGACCCGATATATACCCTAAACTACTAGTTGATCTGTATACTTGCAGTGAACGGGTGTAATTCGGTATTTTTTAGCTTGCACTTATGTAAAATACCCACCAAGTTTTTGGCGCCGTTGCCGGGAAAGATTTGGCAATATCGGTGTGAAGAGTAACTTTATTAGTTTAGACATATTATTAGTTATACTGTGAAAGTTATTTTCTGTGTTTTATATGTGTATGTGTTTCATTACCTATTTTTCTTACTAATTTTGCTTTTGAGGTTGTTTAAAAGCAATTTTAGGTAATGAGAAGGGTAGGTCAATTTGGAGGACAATGCTTGAGAAATGAAAGATTGGCAATGGATGGTTACCTAGTGCAAAGCTCCTTCAACAGAGGTAACCAAGAAATTACTGAAGGTATGTCTTTTGAAGATGGTTTGAAGTGCTTAAAGGCAAAATTTGATGTAATTATGTTACAAGTTCAAATGGACACAATTATACATGAAATTGAGCAAGGGAGGAATGTTAATACTTTTAATTCTTATCATGTGATTTGTGACTTGTGTGGAGATTATCATGCTACTAATACATGTATACAAGTACAAAATGTGGATTATTATGATGAATTAGAGCATTACAATCCTTGTTTTGATCAATATAATGCTAATTGGAACAATTCTCCTGTGTATGGTTGGGATAATCAATGTACTTATAATAATTCCTCATATTTGTACGATTACCAACCTGAATGTGTCCAATATGAATCAAAACCATCTTGGGAGTTGGCAATTGAAATGGTAGCTAATGATTCTAAGCCATCTTGGGAGTTAGCTTTAGAAAAATTAGCTAATGCAACTTCCAACCGTTTTGATAGGGTTGAAGAAAGAATAGATGAACTGACTTCTCACTTTAGTAGAATACAAGAGAAATTGAATGCATTGTGTGAAGTTATTTCCTCTAAAAATTTGCAAAATGATCCTAGCATGAATGGTAGGAATGTTGTATGTGAAAATGGATTGCATTTGGATGAAAATGATGAATTTCAATTGTGTTTTAATGAGCAAATATCCATTTCACATGATAATATCTTTGGAACTAACTTTGAGCCTCAAGAGGTGAGTTTTAATGACTCATTTTTCACCCCTCTTGAGGAGTGCATTGAAAGTATAGGTTCTAAGGATATTGCTGCCCAAGATCCTCTCATGGCATCCCCGTTGGTAAGTTCTCAAGTGGTGTATTTTCAAGGTAATATTTATGAAACACTTGGAATAGGTAAGCCACTTTCATTTCTCACATCATTAGAACATGTGACTTTTACTATAAAGTCACCTTTTAATGATCCACCACGACCTAAAATGGTGGATTATTCTTTAACCAAGCCTCCTTGAAAAATGAGGTTCAATAGTCGAGCCAACGACTATAAATAAAAGCGCTTATTGGGAGGCAACCCAATGTTTTGGCTATTTATGTTATTTTGGTGGGATTTTATGTTTAAAGTATGTGTTTGAGTTATTTCATTATTTTTCATTTATAGGTATTGGAAATGAAAACAAAAGTGACCAAATGAGGTGAAAAAGGCGAAGTTTGATCAAGGAATTCAACCCCTCGATTTGAGTAATTGTTGTTTTTGATTTGTTAGAAGGGGTTAAAATGCATATTTTGATCATTTTACATGTGCATGCATTGAGTATTTTTGCAAACAAATGATCTATGATGCATTTTGAGTGATTGGGGTACCAATGGTAATTTTTCAAAATTCATTTTTTGCAAAAAAATTGCAGAAGAAAACGCACCAAGCATGAAAACGCGCTTCTGAGTCGCGTTTTATCAAAACGCGTTTCAAATTCTGCAACGGGACTGAAGAAAACGCGCTGTAAAACGCGACACAAAGTCGCGTTTATAAGCTTAATCGCGTTTTCAAGCCTGGATCATAATACAAAAACGCGACTTCAAATACGCGACTCAAAGTCGCGTTTTACAACACAGTCGCGTTTTCATTCCTGCAAGATTTGTGCATAAAACGCGACTTCTAAAACGTGAGTTAAAGGCGCGTTTTATTGAGCCACGTTTTCTGAGCACAATTTTTTTTAAAAAAAAAAAAAGAAAAATGCAAGTTCCTTGATTCTCTTTTTCTTCTTTTCCTCATATATTTTCTTGTACCTTGAGTTGCTTATTGTATATTTTATATAGGTACATCACCAAAACAAAGGTTTGAAATTACGGATCGCCGTTTTGTTTTATTAAGCCTTTGTTATCACTTTTGTTTCTTATTTTCTATGTTTCGATTATTATTACTAATGGTTATTCAATGGAACTTATGAAGCGTTGGAGTTACACGGACAATGGATTTTGAAGCTTCATATTCAATCATTACATAGGGGAGTATTACTTTCTTTATCTTGATTTTCCTTTTTACACATTGAGGACAATGTGTATGTTAAGTGTGGGGGGAGAATTGAGATTATATATATTGTATGTGATTGACTTATTAGTTGCAAATATTGGACTTGTGTTAAAATTCAAAATTTTTCCAAAATCTTGTCCAAAATTGCAAACTTGCCTCAACAATTTTTAAATTTTTTTTTATTTTATCCAAGAGGTAACAAAGTTCCATACCATTAGTAGTTCAAAATCCTTCTACATTTGAGATAAATATATGTGGTTTAAGCACTTCTTTTCTCATTTAACTTGGAAATGACTATTATGTGATTATAATTTTTGCATTTGTAGGAAAGTATATCTTTTAAAGTGGAGAAAATTATGCCTATATTATTTTTGCATATTTGATGAAATTTCTTCTCTTTATTGGATTTTATAAGTTAAGTGATAAATATGGTCAATAATTGCAATACTCTTCTCATGATTATGCTTTCGAGGGAATGTTATTATCTTTACTTAAAAAAAAAAAATAAATAAATGAAAAAAAAGAAGAAAAAAAAGATCTATTCTACTCCAATGATTCTTGTACTTAGTAACCGGGAGTCTTCATCTACAAATGTCGACTTTCGCGTAAAACGGTACTTGAATTAAGAGTATGCAAAGCAACTTGAGTATGTGAAGTGTTGAGTAACCGGTGATCTTCATCTAAAAATGTCGATTCTCGCGTCAAAAGGCATTCTCACAACTTAAGTAATATTTAGCTACGTTATATGAATAAATATCTGTTTAAGTAGAATAAAAAGATGATCATGAGTTTAGAAAGCATTTTATTGACCATATGAGTTACTTACTTGTAAGATTGGGTAAGGATGAAAAAATTGATTTGAATTTGTTATAATGACGGTATAATTGGCTCTCCTTTACTTGATATTATGAGTACTTGAACTTAATTGAATAATTGCATAATGGTTATTTACTTTGTTTTGAGGAAATGAAGTTGAAATGCTACATATGTTTATTTTCAAATTTTGATCATTGTTGGTTTGTATTTCTTATTGCTTGAGGACAAGCAATGGTTCAAGTGTGGGGGTATTTGATAAGAATATATTTTACGTATTTTTTAGTGTGTTTTATTAGTTAATTTTGGTTTGATTATTTAGTTTTATAACTAAAATAACTAAGGTTTTGGTAAAAAACTACATTTTATGTTAAAGTGGCTAAACATTGCATTTTATGGATTTTATGGTAAAAACTTCATATTTTGTAGGTTTAATGATTCAATCATCAAATGAAGTGCATTGAGAAGATATTTGGATGATTGAAGATGGATTAAAGTGATGAAAATAAAATATGAAGTGTAAAAGGAAAAATGCAATTTGAATCAAGAAAAGTCAGCTTTGACAACTCAGACACATTTTCGTATTTTGACTATATCTGGAGCTACACAGATCGGATCAAGGTGATCTTGGTACCATTTTGAAGCTAAGCGATATATCTACATTTGGTATGAAGACATTAAAGTCCAATTCAGCCGTTTTCATAGTCCAAAAGTTGAAATACCGAAATTCAACTCAGCTGTCCAAAGTGGAAAACAGGGCTCTGACCAGTGTTTAGTATTTCGATCATATCTCAGGCTACAAAGCTCAGATTTGGATGATTCTTGAAGCATTGGAAAGGTGACTCAAGGGGCTACAACTTTTGTGTTTTACAAAAAAGCCAGTTCGGCCTTTATGATAGAGAAAATCGCAGATGAAGTAAGGCCAAAGTGAATACGCGAGTACACAAAACGTGACTTGTAACCGCGTTTTGTGTAGGCGCGTTTTCTGGACGCAATTCTGCAATTTGCTCAGTCAATTCTCTTATGTTCAAACTACTTTCCAGCTACAATCTGCAAGAGAATTCGGCGCACATGCCTCAGAAGACAAAAGGGCAAAAAAAGATGGCTTATTTTCAAGTCAAAAACATTGATTATTGACTATCCTAACAAAGTTAGATTTGGAAATCAAAAGTTGGAATTTGACTTAGAAAAAGAGAGCCTTTGAGTAGCTTATATGCAGAGACATTTGGGAGCCAAAGAGGAACATACGGGAGAAGCTTGAAGAGTGCAGAAATGTAGTTCTTCTATTTCCTTAGTGTAAGATAGTTTAGTTAGTGTAGTTCATCCACTCTTGTATATTGCTAGACTAGGATTAAGATAGAGATGAAGAAGGCAAGGTGATGAGCTCAAGTGACATGGGTTACATTCCTTTCCAACTCTTTATCTTTTGTACTTGATTCCAAATTTAGTTAATATACAAGTTCTGGATTTTATATTTAATATGTGTCTTTAAAGTTTATACCTTGGGTTTGGTTGAACTTTCTATAATTGTTAGTGTTTATTATTTGGTTATTTGATTGCTATGATTTGAGCAAGTTATTTAGCACTTTGACTCTTTAAATCATGATTAATCTGGTACCATTAATTGTGATTATCTAAGGTGTTATTTCTGCAATGAAAATTGAGATTTAACATTAGTTCAAGAAGTGCTAAACATAGGGAGTACACTCACGAAAGTAGAGGTGCACCTATGTGGTTTTTAGTGATTCATTTCATGTAATTTCACTAAAGAAATGAACTTGTAGCTAATTTCATAACCATGAGAATATGTATGGATTAGTTATAAGTATAATTGATTCACTACGAAAGTAGGATTCAAATGCATAAGGAAATTGCACCATAATTAGCCTAGATGTAGTACTCAATGATCCAAATATAACACTTGCATGAGTAGCTAGGGATACCACAACCCAATGAGCTTTCATTTGTTATTTTGTATAATTTCAGTAGGTTAAATTTATTATGATTCATTGATAGTCTAAATAATAGAGAAGCTTTAGTAATACCGGTAATTGTTCACTCTTCCCTGTGGGATCGACCCGATATATACCCTAAACTACTAGTTGATCTGTATACTTGCAGTGAACGGGTGTAATTCAGTATTTTTTAGCTTGCACGTATGTAAAATACCCGTCACTAGTAAATAGAAATTCACATGCAATATACGCATAAGATACAACTGCTTCTGGACAAAACCTTTTGGTCACGCATTATCTCCCCACTACAATTTGGTTAAGCCCACCAAAATACAAGCTCTGTATTTAAACTTGGACCGGACCAGCCAGTCGAACCAGGAACTGGCCAATGGTCCAGTCCGAGCTAACATTTAAAAGCGAAAATTTCAAAACTCGGTCAAACTAGGTCAAATCCCTGGTTTGACCCTTTTTTTACTTTTTTTTAAAGGTCAAAATGTTTTTAATATTATGTTTTGACCCCTAGGCTGTTAAAATTTATTAGTATATCTCAAATATTCATACTTTATAAATGTTGTCTTAAAGTTTGGTGTTATTTTTCAATTAAATCCATAATTTTAATTGTAAACTTGTTAATGCTCATTAAATAACATAAATTGCTACTTGATTGTTCTAATTTCTTTGTATTTTCTTGTTAAATATATATGAATATACCTTTATTAATATTAACATGTTATTAGGTATTTTACATAAAATATTTTAATTTTTAAATAATTTTTATTTATGACGTCATCCGGTTTAACTCCGATTGAACCCGCTTGAACCCATTGACCCCTGACCCCTGACCTCGACCAAGTCGATACCCGGTCCGGTTCTGAAAACATAGAATACAAGTCCATAGAATTCGAGAGTGACGGATGACTGTAGTTAATCATAATACTTTTAGACTTTGTTCACCAATTTTATTTTAATGCATCTTTAATTAACCAGAGAGAGAGAGAGATAAGGAAGAGAATTTATTTTAGTCTTAAGACATGCAAAATATTTTGTGATAATCTGTAATTGATTGTAATTTAATGTGATTGATTGATTGATTGACAACTTGATTAGCAAAAGCTACCATTTATATGTATTCTAAATATTCTTGACTTCTTGTAGCATTGTTCTCTCCATTGGCTATTACAACAATGTCAGTCTGTGCTGATGCCAACTCTGGATGGACTCAAACCGCGGTTGACGCCTCCTGCTCCTGACGACGAGGGATTTTTAAGTAGAGGAAACGTGTCTTCGAGGGCGAACTATTCTGTTTTTAGGTGATTATTGAATACTACAAAATTAATGCTATTTTCTTAAAAAACAAATTCTTGTATCATTAATAAAATAATTTATTTTATATTTCACAACAAGACCTATATTCACAAAGTATGATTAGATGTAATCGAGTCATTAATTTGTATCTGTTTATAACATATATTCATAAATAGCATAATTAGTATCCAAATGTACTTAAATTGCCTTCTTCATTTTATTAAGTTAACTAATATATTACGTGTATCTATCAAAGTTAATTTTAGTAATTTGCAAGTTTAACCTAATTGAACCAGTGGTCCATCCTTCCAATATTAATATTAGGATAACACTAGGGTAAGTATGAGACTAGAGTACCTCACCCCGCAACGGATCTTCTGTCCCACACTCTATGCTACTCTCTGTCCCATTTTTTATTCTATTACTATTTCTCCTACATAAATATCATGTTTTAGTTCTTTTTTGTTTCCTTGAGATCCAATAACTAGTAATTGAGTAATACACAAAATTTAACAAATTCAAAAAATTAAAATGCATAAAAAATGAGATTTTTTATGAATTGAGGTCGCAACGGATCTTCTGTCCCACACTCTATGCCACTCTCTGTCCCATTTTTTATTATATTGCTATTTCTCCTACATAAATATCATGTTTTAGTTCTTTTTTATTTCCTTGAGATCCAATAACTAGTAATTGAGTAATACACAAAATTTAACAAATTCAAAAAATTAAAATGCATAAAAAATGAGATTTTTTATGAATTGAGGTCGCAACGGATCTTCTGTCCCACACTCTATGCCACTCTCTGTCCCATTTTTTATTATATTGCTATTTCTCCTACATAAATATCATGTTTTAGTTCTTTTTTATTTCCTTGAGATCCAATAACTAGTAATTGAGTAATACACAAAATTTAACAAATTCAAAAAATTAAAATGCATAAAAAATGAGATTTTTTATGAATTTTCTGCTATATTTTTTAATTTTCTATTATATATTGCTTTTTTTAAGCTGTTGTATTTATTTTTCACTCAATTAATAGTTATTGGATCTCAAGGAAACAAAAAAGAACTAAAACATGATATTTATGTAGGAGAAATAGTAATAGAATAAAAAATGGGACAGAGAGTAGCATAGAGTGTGGGACAGAAGATCCGTTGCGACCTCACCCCCGTCCTATGGTAAATTAACTCCCTCATCCCTATTCCATCACTCGCTCCTCCCATGCCGTCCCGCTCTACTAGTCCTTGCAGGTGCCTTCATGGATAGGCCACTATCATTATTTATTTTTTATATCTTGCCTTACTTTTGTGAATTCTTAGCCAAAAATATAATGCGAAATCATAAATATCACTTTAGTAATTTTTTGATATTTGATATGATTTGAAATCTAAATCAATACGCATTGGCTTTCTATAAACTGTATGCAACACGTGATAAATAATATGATATCTTCTTGTGATAAAAGACAAGTTTCCCTTAATTAAAGACCAAATTAGACCAAATTGATATATTTAATAATTATATGATGTAAATGGCAGCAGGAGAAAAATCCCCCCTCCCCACAAATGCCATCCCAACCAGATTTCTTGCAGCGCAGGTTTGGTAATTATGCATGAAACCAATGGTAAAGGCATCGTTTGTTCTGAAACAGCAACTTACATCTAGAGTTCCAGCAATTAGGCAAATTTTTGGGTTACCCAAAACTTTTTTGGGAAGAACTTTTACAATACTACTGAAGCTCCATTACAATTTCTTTCTATAAACTACAACCTTTTTATCGTCTGAAAGCAATTAAAAAAAAGACTATTGCTTTGAAAGACTATTACTTTGTAGTAGTATTAAGCAATAGGTAGTTCACTTTCCAAATGCATTTGTCCCACTGGTTTGGAGAAGAAAAGGGAAAAGAATACATCGTATCAATTAGGATCTTTCCATTTACTACGTTAGTCTGTTCACATTATATTCATACATACTACACTTTATATACCAGAGTTCAATGTTCAATAAACCCTCTATTGTTCTTGAATTCCGCCAGTAGATTGTTGCCTCAAGCATGCGTGGGAACTGAAAGCTTGGAAGCCAAGAAAGCTTGGAAGAGAAGAGAAGTTTTGGATGGCAGATCCGCCAAAGAAAGCTTGGAAGCAAAGCACGGTGCTTTCTGATCTTCCTGAAGAATTGCTGGCTGAGATTCTGTCAAGATTCCGAGTCAGGACGCTTCGCAAGTTAAGGTTAGTATGCAAACAATGGTACAACCTCTTGTCAAACCTTGAAATCTTCTGGACTTTACACCACGAAAAATCCCAGAAAAATCCAGTGCTAGTTTATTTGAGCCAAAAGCACGAGAAAGAGGGAACCGGGTGTGTTACCTCCTGCAAGATATGCGGTATAGATGGGAATGGAGTTGTCACGTTCGACCATTCTCTTCCTTCACTCGTACATGGGCGGGATGATCGTCGTGAAATTTATGAAATAGTTCCATCATTTTCACTACAATGCCGAGATTTTATATGGTTATCAAGTCCAGATATGTTTTATATATATAATCCTAACATTCCAAAACTCATCGACTTGCCAGAGGTCACCCCCAATATTGACAATTCGAACTGGATGGCAGGGGGTGTTGGATTCGATCCCACCAGGAATGAGTATATTATTGTCCATTTAATCTTTGGCTTGCCTGATTCTTCTACAGATGGTTGTCAACTTCCTATTGCTGGTTGTGAGATTTTGAGTTTTTGTAGTACTAATGTCTCCACCAAGAATTCTTCTAAAAAAGGTAGATGGAGAAAAATTGCTCAGAAGTGCTGTCCTTTCAAAATCGATGAAGTTATTAATCAATGGGGAACTTTTGTCGATGGTGTCTTTTATTGGACAATTTTTGTCAGGAAAAACGAGGAGAATATCCTCTCCTTGGGTTTAAACAAAGAAAAATTCGAAATAATCCCTCCGCCCCCTGCAGAAGGTTTTTACACGGTTGATGGCGATCTTGTAAGCGTGGTTGAATTAAAGGGACATCTTTGCCTTGTGGATCCAGCTGCGGAGCCTTCAGCAGTGGAAATATGGATGTTAAGGAAGGAGTCTGAGGAGAAGATTACTGAAGCATCATGGACAAAGGAGTATAGCATTTCTCTGCCTGGTTTTGATATTGAAAAAGAATGGTTACATCCACTTGGGGATAGAGATGGTGATGGTGGCTTAATTGTTTATACAACAAGTAGGATTGAGGATGAAGACTCAGAACTCCCATTGGAGTATGTCCCACAATGTTCTGTGTTGTACTACAACAAACAGAACAACACTTTTGGGAGATTGGAGGAGGACACAAACTTGAAGTTAGCAGCTTTATCAATTATAAGGTGGCGATTGTGTCTTTACACTGATAACTTCTACGTCTTTGGAGGCAGCTAAACTTGGCAAACCTAACAGCTGCATAATTTATTCCTTTTGCATTAGTGAATTTCGTTCTTATTATGCCTATCTATAGGGTTGTTACGTACGTTCTTAATCCATGCTAGTTGCTTGTTATGACTGGTGGTTGTGTGACTTGGAGTTGGTCTTCATAGCAACTTTGTTTAGTCTTAACTCTTAACTAATTGCATGAGTTTGCTTCATTGAATTTCTCTATGCTAGTTATGCAACTTTACATACTCAAATGATTTTGTTATGAGGTTTCGAAGATCATATGAGAAATAAAACCAGTAGATAATAAAGAACTACAATCGGCTTTGTGCAATTATGGAAAGTACACGTTCTACAACCAATTCAGAAACATGAATGTGATGACAATTTACAAGCAAAAGGTGATTAAATGAAGTAGCAACTCATATAACTTACGATCAACAATTCCCAACCAAAAGTTATTACCGTCTTCCGTAGACTAGGGCACGTATAGTCGAGGAAAAATGGAAAATTAGTAATATAATAAAATTTCTATAAATTAATACTCAATAAATTAATAACATTGTCACAAAATTCAAGCTCAATCAGTGGTACTCCACTGAAATTCATTCAAAATGGAGAGGAAAGAGATGATCAGAGAATGAAGGAAGAGTTGAGGGAAACTCGCAGAGAAAGGAATTGATCCATTCATTCACAAGGAATAGGTTTCAATATCAGCAAATCAATGACAAAAAGTGCAGAGCCTCCTCCTGCTAATACTGGTGCCAAAAGTTACGTGTAACTAACTGCTAACGTGGACCAAATCTGGAAAAATCCACTTAACAGCCCAAACACGACAAACTACAAAGAAAATGACAATATACTACTAATTCCTACTTAATTCTGTTAACTAAGTAAAACAACACAGTTTAAATAATAACTCAGCATTTTTCTGTTAATTCAACTAGTTTTGTGTCATCACTCCCCTCTTGAATTCCACCTTGTCCTCAAGGTTCAAAATCTGGAAATGTAGCTCGTATGAAGTCAGCATCCTCCTAGGTAGCATGAGCTGGAGTAGAGTTGAACCACTGAACTAGCCATTGCACTGCTGCACTATTTTTCCGCTTGACCATCCTCCTGTCTAAGACTACCACTGGCTGCACCTTCAGCTGTCCCTCTTCATCTAATTATGGCAAGTCAGAACTAGGAGTCACTCCTTCTCCCACCTTCTTCAGTAATGACACATGGAAAACAGGATGAATTTTAGAGCCCTACAGTAACTTCAGTTTATAGGCAACAGCCCCAATCTTCTCTACTATCTGATAAGGACCATAATATTTTGCAGCCAATTTCATGTTCCTCCTAATGGCAACAATAGTCTGTCTGTACGGCTGTAATTTCAGAAACACCCAATCCCCAACTTCAAATGTCATCTCTAACCTCTTGGTATCAGCATAATGCTTCATTCTAGCCTGAGCTTGTTCTAGATTTTCTTTGTGCAATTATGGAAGGTACATGTTCTACAACCAATCCAGAAACATGAATGTGATGACAATTTACAAGCAAAAGGTGATTAAATGAAGTAGCAACTCATATGACTTACGATCAACAATTTCCAACCAAAAGTTATTACTGGCTTCCGTAGACTAGGGCATGTATAGTTAAGGAAAAATGGAAAAAAAGCAATATAGTAAAACCTGTATAAATTAATGTTCGATAAATTAATAACATCTATTGAATAATAATTTTTTTGATCTCGATTAGGGGGAGCAATTTCTAACACGACTTGAAAACATGACACGAACCTAATACGAAATTAATAGATTTGGATTGAACTTTCGCGGGTTTGGGTTAGAATCGGGTCAAACTTGATGAATCCGAAAGGAAAACAGATCGAATTCAGGTTATCCATGGGTTCAGCCGGTAACTCGTTTGTAAATTAAAAATAATTTAATAAATATAAAAAATATTTTATCTAACTAGACTTTCTCACTCTTTTTTTCTCAAAGGCATTAAGTCATTAACCTCTCAACGCTAAGCACTTATTCGATTGTTTCTTCACCATTTTCCTCTAAACCCCCAGTACCTCATGCTATTGCCGCCCTTCATCTGTCACTAGCAAACATCGGGCAATAGCAAGGTGGAACACCAGAACTGCCATTCCTCTCCGAGTTTAAGCATAGCTTCTGCCTTCTAATTTTCGAACTTATGTTCCTCCTCTAAAGAAATCAGATTTCAGTCGATTACTGAATTTGTCTGGCTTGTGTGAAGCTGTAGTTGTTATGTTTGGATAGATAGTGTATTACACTATTTTTTACTTTTATGGTGTCTTAATTTACTTCAAATCTAACCTAGGATTGTTTTATCAAATTCTTTATTACTTGATAATGTAATTGGTACTGTTAGGAACTATAGCAGTAGATTAATAAATTGGAGTTATGTTTCAAGTCATATTAGGTCATTCAGGTGACCAATCAACCTGAAAATTTCATGTTCGGGTCAGATATCTTGACCCACTATGGGTGGTGGGTCAAGTTCCAGGTCAACAGGCTTCCTCTTACAGATGGGTCTCAACTCAACCCAACAACCCATTACTAACTTGATTGCCACCCCTAGTCTCGACTTGGCACAACGAGCTAAATTAATAATTTTAATAAAATAATAAGATAATAAAATTTTAAAAAACCTTATAAACCCTTTAGTCTCATTCATATCATAATTAGTAATTTAGTAAAATTACATATCTATTTTCCTAAATATGAGTCTATTGTTGTTTTTTTTTCTTAAAATTTAAATCTTCCTAAATCTTGTCCCAAAATTTTTTTTACTACTTTTAAAAGTTCGAATTCTCATATTGCAATAAGAAATTATAAAGAGTAATTGATGCTTTGAGTGCGTCCTTTCGCGTATCAAGTTCTAAACTTAAGACCTCTGAACTTGTATTATTTTCAACTAGATAATCCAATAAGTAATTTACATCCATTTTATTACGATAGCTAAATCATTGATTATTATCATAAGTTCATCAATATCTTCTTAATCATATTTCTTTCAAAGAACTTTAGTTGATTAAATAAGTGTTTCTCTGAATTAAATTCACTCGATAAATATTAATTTATCAATTAATTAATACCTCTTTAAATTAAATAAAATTTGTATGGTCCGAAGGTTATTAATTTATAAAAATTTTGATGTATTACATACGTGGCAAGTTCGAGAGTTACATCTTTTACCAACAGTTGATTGTGTTATGATATAGTTGATTATCTATTGATAGTTACATATTTCACCGACAACTGATTGTGTTATGATATAATTAATTAACTATAGTTAACTTCTTAATCTAATCCTATTCTTATTCCTCGATTTTGGATAAGTTCATTCTTATAAAAATGAAAGTCACGTGGTTTATTAAGATTTGAGAAATTTTAGAGTAATAATTTGAACATACGTTTTTGCTAAGATTTTCAAAATCATAGTATTTATAACTTTCCAAATCACAGCATCTATGGTGCTGCTATTATCCTTTTATTAGTTAGTTTTGTTCAAGTTATAATTTACCCTTATTCATTACTGTTTTAGTTATCTTATTAGGGAAAGCCCCCACACTCACTATTGAATATGTATTGTCGTTAAAAACCACAGCACAGACAACTGCTTGCATTTGCTTTAACTACTCGCAGGAGTCCAGTAATATGAGCAGGCCGAAGTCATGGTATATACTCCTTATTTTTAATGTCTTTGCAATTAGAGCATTTCTTGCTTGGAAATGGAATTCCTTTACTTCGGTTAGCAGGTTTTTCATATTAAATTTTACAAGTGCAGCAATAAAGACAATTTGAAGCACAAAATAGCCTAGCCTATCCATGATGTGGGTTGATCTTGACCGCAAATTCATACTTAGGGAAAAAAAAATCTCTTATGCCACCCTATATTCTTGATTTAGGAAATTGGGTTTTCTCTTCAAACCTTTCCTCACGCGATAATATGGTTGTATAAGTTATATTATGGTTTTAGGATGATTGTAAAACAATGTAGAACCCTTGTTGCTTTGATGCATGCATACACACCTATTGCTTGGCAAATTTCTAGAAATAATGTCAAAAAAGCAAAACGTCACAAAACTTTGCCAGTGGGGGAGGGGGGAAATGTGCACCATTTTTCATGTAGGATCGCTGCATTTGAGCTATGCGGAGACCCTGACATTTCATTTGCTTTATCATTTTTTTCGATTCAATTTAAAAACTTTTGCATTCCAATCTCTAGGGCCTGAAATGCATAAAAGAATTTTTTTTAAAAAAAAGAAATAGACTGTTGCGCATTTGATGTATGCGGATACCTTTTTTTTAATATCTGCCTAGTACATATTTGTTGTTATGTTAGATAAATTATTCTTTTTTTGAAAAACATTGTGTTCTGGACTTAGTGGCTAAATGAAATGGAATAAATTTTCTTTTGTATCTTAATTGTGCAAATTTATTCTTTTGATTAAAATTAAAATTGCCTACTATATAAGAATTAAAAGTTTTGGGTAATTTTCTTTTGTGCATTAATTGTGCAAATTTATCCTTGGTTGGGATCGAGCAGTTAGACCGATGCCATTTATTAGCCAGTTTTAAAGCAACTGCATAATTCTAATTATTTAAAATTATAAAAAAATAAAGTACATATGGTCTTTTTTTTTTTTTTTTACAGTCATGTTAGTTAATCAATTTTCTTTTAAATCCATTATCCTTGATAGAGATCATAAAGTTAGCCCCATGCCTTTGTTAGCCAATTTTAAAGTAATTATTTAATCTTAAAGATTATTCATTCATACATACTGTATCTTCTTTTTATTCATTCATCTTTTTGACAAGAAGATGGGTGTGGTGAAGAGGCTGGGGGAAGGAGAGTAACAGGAAGAGTGCAGTCACATCATGAGAGAGGCAATGGCGAGTGGAATGAGAAGGAATGTTGTGATTGTATTTTTTGGTGTATTCTTTTAGATGTTTCTTTGTTTCTCGTTGTCTTTTATTGGATTTTTTGGTTTATTTTAGATATCTTTGAACCCTTTTATTGAAAAAGATATTAATAAATATCTTCTAACAGCACCTTCAAAATTAATTCTTTATTTGGCTGTAGGTAATTTAATAGTATAACAAATTCTTAGGGTATAATATGCTATAAGAGATAAATTTTCTAAATAAAATAAATGATAGAAAATTGGGAGGATATATGAAATGTAAAAACATTTTTTAGACAATTTCATAGTTTTCTCAAGTTGTTCATTTATATCATTGCTTACCTTCCATGAATAAAGACTTTTTTCTTTTACTTTTATGTAAAATGACATATTTTGATGTAAATTCATACTAATAACAGAGATGTAATTTCATGCATTAACAGTTAATCATGATAATTTCATTCGTTGATTTAATGCTGAAGAGTCAGTGAATCATATTTTATTTTTGTTGCAATTAATGTTAGTTTCAAGAAAATTCAGAATATCAATTTAGATTTACCAGTAAAGATTGAGAATAAACAAATGTTATATAGTTCAAGGAATCTCATAAATTTTTCTTTCCTCCTTGTGGCTAAAAGAAAGTTTTTTTGGTATGAAAGAAATATGCTCTGCAAGTATGTGTCCCTTAGGTGTAGGTATGTGTCCCTTAGATGAAAGAAATATGCTATGCATGTATGTGTCCCTTAGATATGCTCTGAGAGGGTTATATGTAGGTTTTTTTAAAATTATATGAAAGTTATGTGGTAAATCACCAAACTAAGAGGGGTAATAGGTAATTTATGCTAATTTTTTCAAGGGTTAAGTACAAAAACTCTCCTTAAGGAATATGATATGAACCCTGTTGATGAAGAAATTCGTGAACACTCTAACCCCGGATCGATGATGATTTAACACAAGTTTGAATGGCGGAAAAATCCTGTTGGACCTCTCTAATTCCTGTGATTGTGAATCTTCTTGACCCACAACTTAACTAACTAGTGAATTCTAGGACGGTAGTAGGCACCGTAATCAAGGATGATGAACTTAATTGATAAGTCGTATGAACACGTAGTTAATTCTAGGTGTTCAAGAAAGGCTCGTAAAACCAAGAGAGCAACTCTCAAGAAATGATGTTATGAAATTATGTCGTATTCTGTTCTTGATGGGCGAATGAACGATGTTTTATGTTTCTTTACACCAAAATGCCTAACGCAACTAGGACCAGCAAAGACACAACTAATTGGACCTTTTGGTTGGCCTATAATCCCTAACTAATGGGCGGATCCAAGCTCAAGAGTTGGTCCGATTATTTAACGACTAAACAGAATTCAAATAACTAAACTAACGACTAACTTAGCAAGACCATAAACTGGAACATTCGACCCTTCAATCTCCTTCTTCAACCTCGACTTGAAGTAGATTAATGAAACTTAAATCTCCGTCTTGAATTCGACTCGGCACTCCAATTGAGTTTTGAACATCTCGAACCATGGCTTGTAATGACTTGTTGAGTCTCTTGGCTCAAGCTCGTGTCATTGGATCCACCGGAACTATCACGGACCCGACTTGAGAGTTAGGATCAACTTGGACAGCCTTCGATACTCCATCAGTATATCTATTTTTACACTTTGCCCCCTAATGTTACTTTTTCCTCACTTTGTTCCTTAAACCATTATTGTCTTTAACATTATGTATTGGCAATGTGAAAAGGATATTTATATTCTTATAGTTAAATGAAGTAATTTTCGTAACTCATTTTGTGCTTTATCCCCTAACATCATGTTTTTCCAATTTGTTTGTTTATTACTAAAATCGTTAGTCAACTCTAATATTTTATAACACTCAAAACAAATAATGTCTAAAAAATCAATATCCCTAACATAGTAATGAAACAATAATATATTTATAAATATGGTCCTAATCAAATTTCATCCCATAATCATACCTTTTTTTTTAATTTAGAGAATTATCTTGCTAATTTCACATAATAATGGGAAATATCAAAAATTGCTATTGCAAAATTTATATGTGAAATTATTATTAAAAGTCTAAAAATGCTTGAATATTGTTAGTTTATCTTTATAAATGGGCAAATGTTGTGCATTTCTTTTAATAGCTAGATATTTTCTTCATATGGGAGTATATTTTTCTTGCTGGCAATATTTAAAAAAAAAAAGAGAAACATGGTTGATCTGGGTTTCAAAATTTTTGGGATCATTTTTTTAATATGGCATGATTAGATGCTATTAAAAGTTGTTTGGTTCGCTAAATTTTTCTAAAATTTTTTATGAGCACGCTTCTCAGTCATCTTTTTATTTCACAAACATCAAATCACAAAAGTATTACAGTATTATTTTAAAAATTTTCAAAATAATCTTCAATCCAAACAAATCCAATCTACATATCTTTAATAATACTTTTATAGTTTATTTTTTCACTAATAAATTTTATTTTTCCCTTATAATGTATAATGAGTGGAATATTTTGCTCTATCTAAAACAATGTAATTATGAAGATAAAATATAACAAGGCCTATACCCATAAATATACATTAACTTTCATTATTATGTTAGGGATACTGATATTTTTAAATATTATTTGTCTTGAATGATTTTAAGAATAAATAGACAAATTAAAAGAAAAATGATATTAGATAGTAAATTGTAAAACATGCTATACCTTAAGGAGATTTATTGGAGTTAATCCCTAGGGGTATGATTGTCCTTTTGACATATCCATTATACAATGTTAAACTTGACTAACAGTTTAAGTGATAAAGTGAGAAAAAAATCATATTAGGAGGTAAAGTGCAATACTAGTTAAATCTTAAAAGGAGTTTTTGTGATTAACCCTTCTTTAAATGAGGAAGCTTTGATTGAGGTTAAACTACAAACCTAATTCTAAAGGTTTTCAGACCGAGAAAGAAGTAAACCTACAAAATTGCTTCGAAAAACGAAAGGGAGAAAACAACACTAACAAAAGTTTTATTTCCAAAAGATAATACAACTTGTTGGGCTCGAAAAAATTTGATCAACATCTGGAGGATGTCTAGTTTGGCAGTACGTGCATGCGCACGATGTTTTTGAATTGTTTGCACATCAGGGCTTCTTTAATTAAACTTGTTTAATTCTGCCTAATTGAGTAAATTAACATAAATTTAGGATATTGTGAGTTTTGCATTAACTTATTACAAAAGTCACATTTACACCAAAGTCATACACATTTACCTTGAATTTAGACCTAGTACATAACCGGATAGAATTGCCTACACTATAACTCCCTGTAGTTTCAACTAAATTGAAATTGGACGGAAAGCATCTAATCTAACGGTTATATGTGAAATGTCAATGTTTCCCTTATATAAATGAACTCCCTATGGTTTGTTGAATATTCAATTTAACTCCCTCTGGTTTGAAAAATTATACTACGAGTCCCTATGATTTCGACTAAATTAAAAATTGAATGGAAAGCATCTCACGTATAGTAGGGGTAATATTGACATTTCACACACAACCGTTAGATTTGATGTTTTATGTCCAATTTTTAATTTAATCAAAATCATAGGGAGTTATAGTGTAGGTTTTCAAACCAGAGGGAGTTAAATTGAATATTTGTCAAACCACAGGGAGTTTTTTTGGTATTTTACCCTAAAATAAATGATTGGTGCTTCCTAATTAAGCTCTAAAAACAGGTCTAACCTACAATTAGAACTCACTTAATTGGTGCTTCCCTATAAAAACACGTGTAACCTGCAAGTGATATTAAAGTCTTGTTTGATAACCCAATTCAGTACTTAAATTTAATGGATTTAGATATTAACATATTCGAACTGTTTGATAACCAAAAATTGAATATTTGAATTAATTAAGTGGCATTGAATTTCTTAGGTAAAATTTGCTCCCAAAAATAAGTGATAAGCTATTCACTTATCACTGAATGTGATATGCACTCAAATATAGTAGATTTAATATTTAATAATTCAATAATTTAATGAATTCAGATTTCAAATTTCAAATTTCAGACTTCAGTTTTCAAACTTCAATTTTATCAAACGCACCCTAAGAGACGACCATCAATCACTTGATGTAGCAATTACTTTTCCTCTTAATAAACCTACAAATAGGCAGCCAAGATTCTACACACCTGAAGCTTCTACACACTTCTTGTTTGTGAATTTGGTAGGCCTGCGGAATCCAAGCCCCCCGTTTACGAATGTATGGGGGCAAGGTCCTTTGTTGAAATTTTGAAATGATCGAATGTTGATCTGCACTTTTATGAGGGATCTGATGATGAAGGCGACATTGCCAATGAAAGAAGATTACCACAAGGCATTAGATGAGGGTTTCGGGTGGTTCAACACCATTATATCACTATCAATAAATGGAAGCCAAAATTCAAAGCAGCTAGAGAAACTGTTACGTCGACTTTAGTATAGTTAAGACTTCTTGATCTCCCGATAGAATATTATAATGAAGAGTTCCTTTTGAAGGTGGGGAATGAATTGAGAAAGGCACTTAAAGTTGACCAATAGATTCTTAGTGCTACAAGGGGAAAATATGCCTGAATTTGTGTTTAAGTGAACCTCAATAAGCCACTCCTACCCTACATATGGATCAATGAGGAATTGTAGGTGGTAGAATATGAAGGTTTGCATTTAATTTGCTTCGAATTTGGTAAGTATGGCCATGGAGTGGACAATTGCACTAGTAGAAATTCAAAGGATAAACCAGTAGGGCAGACTGAGAAGGAGATGATCAGTGAGAACCCAGAAGTGGATAAGAAGGGAGAAGTAGAAGCCCAACCTTTTGGGCCTTAGATGTTAGCCAATTCAAAGAACAAGAGGTCGGCTCATATAACAAATAGGAATGCCCAGATAGGTAGGAAACATAATGGAGAGGTGGACCAAGTTGAAGGTCCCAGGAGAAACAAAGAAGTAGAAACACCCAAGAGGCACGTGAAGATGGATATGTCAATGACCCACCTATAGTGGCTGTCGGGCTAAGAAATGGACCCAGAATCAATGGGAAAGGAGATTCAAGAAATAAAGAAGGCCACATGAGAAAAGAAAATCTGAACTCAGGTTCCAGGTTTGCGGCTCCGGAAAGTCTTGAAGAAGGAGATCCTGAATTAGCAGTAAGGGACTCTAGAGTGTAGCCCCAAGGAAAGGTTGCAAACATCCCAGTTCCATCTCATGAGTTAGTATTCAAAAGCGCTTGGAAAGGGAATGGGGCCAAGCTAAAAAGGTCTACTAGAACAAAACTAGTGCAGATTGCACTCAACCAAAAAAAAGGAGGCAGGTGTTTTTGTAAAGCCAGCTCCTGAGGAACTAAGAGTATTGTCAAGAAAAAAGGTTAGAGTGAGAATGGCCATACTAGAAAGGAGGTGGAATATGTAGGAAACCTGATCCCTGTAGGAGTGCTACATGATATTTTGACCCTTGATGAACAAGGGAAGCAATATAAAGGGAAAGACCTCAATACACAGGACCAATGGCGAGGCATATGGGAAATGTCCTCTTGCCCCTAACAAAAATCCCCAACAATCAATAGAGTCAAGGGAATCACAACAAGATATGGCCAGGATGTTACAAAAAGAAGATGAGGTTTGAAGCTCATCCAAGAACTTTAGCCTAGATCTAGGGAGAGATTTAAAGGAGTTATCGATAGTACTTGACATTGTAGATCAAAAGGTGGTTGAGCCTGTATCTTTTGGGGTGTAGCCCTATTTTCTTTTTAATATGAAGATTATGAGGTAGAACTTGTGGCGACCCTACTTCCCCCTAAGGCGAACCAAAGGGTTGGCGGGCCGTCTGCCCAGCTCTCACCTGGACTCACGCAAGCACACTAACCCAAATCCTTCCGAAGATTAACCTAAGCTATTACAATAGCAATTCTTCCAAAATAAATCGATTTCTAACACCACATTAACTTCAAAGATAACAGCATCCGAAGTTAGCCAATCGGCGGCTCCTAAACACCTCACGCGTTACATTCAAGAGGAAAAGTCTTACAGTTTCCAAAACATATAATTTCATACAGACCGAATATATACACATACAAGCCAAATATCAGAATTAGGGTTTACACTTCTCCAGTTTCAAGTGGCAATCCAAAATAAAAGATACAATGCTTACTTGGAATTCATTACAAACCGCAATTTAAATTCAAGCTGTTCAATTACATTCATAGAAAATATAAGCAGCTCAAATTCTTTCAAACTTCACAACCTGTAAGGAAAACAAATGAACGTGGGGTGAGCTAAAGCTCAGTGGTGCCCCAAAACATGCAATCACATAAGCCAATTAACACGTATTGATTCGACTGATGTAAACAAATAGGAAAGCGATAATATTCGAGTATACCTTAGACTGGTCGAGGGATCCACCCAACGACATTACGTCCAACACTTATAGACTGGTCGAGGGATTCACCCAACGACTTTACGTCCAACACTTATTTTTATAGACTGGTCGAGGGATTCACCCAACGACTTTACGTCCAACACTTGATTGTTATAGACTGGTCGAGGAATTCACCCAACGACTTTACGTCCAACACTTGATTGTTATAGACTGGTCGAGGAATTCATCCAACGACTTTACATCCAACACTTGATTGTTATAGACTGGTCGAGGGATTCATCCAACGGCTTTACGTCCAACACTTGATTGTTATAGACTGGTCGAGGGATTCACCCAACGACTTTACGTCCAACACTTGATTACCAGGACAGGATAAGAGGCCCTCCCACCCTTAAGGTGTGGTACATTCCCCTGCCTTGTAATTTAGCACCTAGCAAGCGAAAGCAAGATATTCACGAAAAACACTTCAAGCAAGTCACCACTCGAAAGGCTAGTGTGATAAAGTACACACTGCTCACTTCGATGGATCAGCAGCCATTTTTGGCAATTATCACATAACGAGTCGATAAAGCACTTTAACCAAATAGTCATAAAACAGGTAGGGACACTCACCAAGAGTGAAGTCACCAGTCAAGCTGGGAATCGAAGTCCACGTTCTCGCTACACCCTAGAAATCCAAGTTTTAAAACTATAAGTTTTACTCAACAAACCCTTGTTTTATATATAAAAGGTTATCTTGTATAAAACTAATTTAATTTATCGAAACAAATCAATAGTTCCCTTGGAATTAAGGCTAGTAAAGAAATAAAATATTTCGTATGATTTCTTTAAAGGTATTTCCCTTCTAGAGGGCAAACTAGAACCAAATTAATTCAAACAAGTTTTCTTGCCGAACAAGTTCCCTTTGTATTTTATTTGAAATTATTCAAATATAATGTTTTTAACAAATTTCCTTTAAAACAATTGGTCAAGGATAATTTTGTGAAAAAAAATTAAAGTTTGGAAGTTAATGCAATTATTTATTAAAGGTGAAACACTAGTTTAAATAAAGAAAAGAATTAACTAATCGCCAAGGTTTTAACAGTCTCGATATCTAGATTTTAATATTAATGTACTATACTCAATGTATATAACTTGATATTAAAGCAAAATATTCCCACAAAGCTTGATTTAAAAGTATTCGCATTCAAGGGACCAAAACGGACTTCACGATTCCAATTCATTTGCACATTATATTCCAAGTTGCCAATATAGTAAAAACACAATTCAAACATCAGTTTCACTAGGGCTTCATCAATCATTAGCCCTAGGTCTCAACAGATTCAATTCTAATCAAAATCAACCAAAGGAAGTCCAAAGTATTTAAACAATTCCAAATCACAAATCGTGGACCTTCCAAATGCATTTTGGCCAAACCACTTAAACAATTCCACCAAGAATTTAACCCTTGCAAAAATTACTCAAATGGCCAAGAGCTTCATCAATCATTAGCTCTTGACAACAATCAATCACTTTCAACCACAATTCAACCAGAAATTCAACTCAAAACAAAGAGGAAAGTCACGGCTAACTTAACTCTTAAATAACTCTAGAAATTCAAATTACCACAATAGCCTTTCACTAGGCTCAATGTCATTCACACACAAGACAATTTTAGCATGTAGGCTTCACTTGAAATTCAGAAATTCAAATCACAAATAGGCCAAATATTCGCTCCAAGTCAAAATTCATTTCCCTGAAGAAACAGGATATTCAAGCAAGACAGCCTACTTTGAGGAGTCACGGACAGCAGTACACATGGAGGAAAAATATGAAATTTTTACAGAACAAAGGCCCATGATTCTAGTTTCAAATGCCACTGACGGCACCTCAATCGGATTTTTCTACACCAAGATATAAGCATTTTGCTGAGACTGGTCAGTGAACTCCGAAAATCTGGAAACTCATTTTTCAATTGTGAAAAACTCCTTTTTCTCTTTTGAACCATAAAACTTTAATTCAAACCATCCATATCTCTAAGTATGACATTCATACCAGCATCTACCAAGGCAAATAACGCTTAATTCCAGTAAATGGTTCAGCCAAGAAATCATATATATACTAATCTGTCATCAGCTAAGTATGACGGTCATCAATTGGCAATTCAACGTACGATTACTTCCTTAATTTCTCCTTTGTTAACACTAACTTGACATGCAAAGGATGGTTATTAAGCTACAGAGTATCTTTAGCAGTGATATATAAAGTTTACGGCCAAGGAAGTCGAAGGGCAAAGCTGGTCCAGGTTCTAATCCTCTCCCTCAGCCATGTTTTCAACTCTAACAGCAACCAGTTTTAAAACACAACTTTTCTCCAATAATCCCCTCAGATTGAATACAAGTCTTTCATGCAGGATGAAATCAAGACATTATACAATATTTTACAGCTTAGTACAGAATTTTAGAACTAAAATTCACAATAGGAAGCTGGTAGTTCTTCATTTATTGTTCTCGGATGAAGCTGAGAAATTTCCAGCAACCTCTTATCAAAATTTGTATATCCAAAATTCCAGCACTTGGTTGGTCATTAATCTGGATTTTTCCTTGGCTAAATCTTTGTATTTTGTACTCAAAACTAACATGCAAGCCATAGCCAGGTTAATCACCTAGTGATTAGTCGGATAATCACCAATACATGCTCAGATTATCAAATTTAAGCAGATTACAACTGCATTTCAGATTTCTGGTTCACAAAAATTCCATTTCACTAAATCAGAATTTTCCCAAAACAACTCTATCGGCTAAGCTGGAAAATTGGTTTAACAATCCAGTAACATCCAATAAAATTTTCCAGCCATACAACCGAATTCCTAGCCATAAAGATCACATGCAAGACCAAATAACAAACTATCTATCAGATTGGATCCAAAATCAAGTTCAAATGTCATAAAAAATCACCATTTAACCAGAAATTCATCCCAATTCTCTCGGTTGACATGCATGCAACCAGATTTTGGTATTCCTTCAATTTCCTGCTTAATCCAAGTTAATTAGCTTCATGCAAAACACAATCATCTAGCTATTAATTAACTAAACACACAACTAAGCTCGGATCATCACAAAGTAACAAGTTAAAGCTGAAATTTCCAGCTCAAGCTCTCGGCAAATTCCAATTCCTTCACAACCAGATTTCTTGTAACTTAATTTGTCATCCAACCGCACAAACCCCACATGCATGTGACGTGCGCGGGGTATACATATAATATTAAGCTCATCCCAATCAAGTTTTACATTTATAAATTCCTAAATACCCCACACGCGATTTATCGCAAGTATACGAATCGTGAGCGAGTATAGGGTATTAAGGGTCGATCCCACAGGGAAGAATGCAATTACCGATGTTTTCAAACTTCTTTATTATTTAGACTACCACAAATATAAAATGTATGAAAATAACACTAGAAAACTCCTAGAGATATGGAATTCCTTACTACTCTTGCAAATGAGATTACCGGTTAAGTGAATGCTATTATCTTGACTAGTTATGGCGTAATTTCCTAATGTATGTGAAACCAACTTTCGTAGTGAATCAACTATACTTGTAATTAAGCCATACCTACTCTCGTGGTTATGAAATTAACTACAAGTTCATTTCTTCTATGAAATTACATGAAACAAGTCACTTAAGCCACATAGGTGCACCTCTACTTTCGTGAGTGTACTCCCTAGGCTTATCACTTCTTTGAACTAGTGTTAAATTCCAATTTTCATTGCAAACTTAACACCTTATGATTATCATAATTAATGGCCAGTTAATCATGATTAGATAACCAAAAGTGATAAATAATGTACTCAAAATAATATCATCAAATAGCCAAGTAAACCTCACAAACAAAATATAGCAAGTTCAACCATAACTCTAGGCATAAACTTTAACTAAACATAATAAAAACACAAAGCCAACTTGTATTATAATTAAACATGAAATCCAATACAAGAGAGAAAGTAGTAGAAGAGATATCACCCTTGTCACATGAGATCAACCTCTTCATCTTTGCCCCTCCAATATTCATCCAAATCTAACTACAAATACAAGATGGATAAACTACTCTACCTATACTATACTAATGAACCAAGGAAACTCTAGTGAAAACTACATTTCTGGTGAGTTTCTCTAGCCTTCTCCCTAGTTATTTTTTGAATCCTGTAAGTCCATGGCTATATATAGATGAATGGAATCAGGAAATGAGGCTTGAAACATCCCTTTTACAACTGCTAATTGGTTGTCATACGTTCATCCATAGCTGTAAATTGTTGAAGGAGAAAACAGGTTGTACCAGCAGCTATTTCTGACCAGAATCTGGCTACTTCAACTGCTATTTTCTCTATGATGACGGCTAAATTAGCTCTTGTGAAAAACATAGAAGTTGTAGCCCATTGAAATAGCTGTCCAATGCCTCAAGAATCATCCAATTTAGAGCTGTCTAGACCGAGATATGATAAAAATACCACTGACTGGTCAATTCCGCGTTTTCAGCTCTCAGCAGCAGACTTTTACTTCTGTATTTTGACATTTTGACCAGGAAAACAGCTGAATTGGACTTTTGATGTCTTCATACCAAATGTAGATCTGTCTCTTAGCTTTAAAATGATATAAAGATCATCTGAATCCAATGTATGTAGCCCAAGATATAGCCAAAATACCAACAGATGCCAAAGCTGACTTTTGTTTGATTCTTTTGTTCTCAAGTTGCATTTCTCAGCTGAGTTGAATTTCGGTATTTCAACTTTTGGACAATGAAAACGGCTGAATTAGATTCTGATGTCTTCATACCAAATTTAGATCTATCTCTTAGCTTCAAAATGCTATAAAGATCACCTCAATCCAATCTGTGTAGCTCCAGATATAATTAAAATACCAAAACGTGTCAGAGTTGTCAAAGCTGACTTTTCTTGATTCAAATTGCATTTTTCCTTTTACACTTCATATTTTATTTTCACCACTTTAATCCATCTTCAACCATCCAAATATCTTCTCAATGCACTTCATTTGATGATTGAATCATTAAACCTACAAAATATGAAGTTTTTACCATAAAAATCAATAGAAATGCAATTTTCACACTTTAACCACAAAATGCATATTTTCACTAGAATCTTAGTTAATTATTTATAAAACTAAATAAAACACACCAAAACTAATTAATAAAGCACACTAAAAATACGTAAAATATACTCTTATCAAATACCCCCACACTTGAACCATTGCTTGTCCTCAAGCAATAAGAAATACAAACCGACAATGATCCAAAATTTGAAAATAAGCATATGTAGCATTTCAACTTCATTTTCTCAAAACAAAGTAAATAACCATTATGCAATTATTCAATTAAGTTCAAGTACTCATAATATCAAGTAAAGGAGAGCCAATTATACCGTCATTATAACAAATTCAAATCAATTTTTCATCCTTACCCAATCTTACAAGTAAGTAACTCATATGGTCAATAATATGCTTCCTAAACCCATGATCATCTTCTTATTTAACTTAAAGAGGGATTTATTTATATAATATAGCTAAATATTACTTAAGTTGTGAAAGTATCTTTTTACGCGAGGATCAACATTTTTAGATGAAGATCACCGGTTACTCAACACTTCACATACTCAAGTTGCTTTGCATACTCTTAATTCAAGTACCGTTTTACGCGAAAGTCGACATTTGTAGATGAAGACCCCCGGTTACTAAGTACAAGAATCATTGGAGTAGAACAATTTTTATTTATTTTCTTTTCTCTTTTGTTTTTTTTTTTCTCTTTTTCTTCATTTTTTTCATTTTTCATCATTTTTTTTTAATAGCAAAGATAATAACATTCCCTGAAAGCATAATCATGAGAAGAGTATTGCAATTATTGACCATATTTATCACTTAACTTATAAAATCCAATAAAGAGAAGAAATTTCATCAAATATGCAAAAAAAATATAGGCATAATTTTCTCCACTTTAAAAGATATATTTTCCTACAAATGCAAAAATTATAATCACATAATAGTCATTTCCAAGTTAAATGAGAAAAGAAGTGCTTAAACCACATATATTTATCTCAAATGTAGAAGGAATTTGAACTACTAATGGTATGGAACTTTGTTACCCCTTTGGATGAAATTTAAAATTTAAAATTTTTGGGGCAAATTTGCAATTTTGGACAAGATGTTAGAAAAATTTTGAATTTTAACACAAGTCCAATATTTGCAACTAATAAGTCAATCACATACAATATATATAATCTCAATTCTCCCCCCACACTTAACATGCACATTGTCCTCAATGTGTAAAAAGGAAAATCAAGATAAAGAAGGTAATACTCCCCTATGATGTGATTGAATATGAAGCTTCAAGGTATATTGTTGTGCGTCTGTCTTTATCGCTTCATGAGTTCCATTTGGTAACCATTAGTGATATAAACCTAAAAATGGAAAATGAGAAACAAAAGTGATAACAAAGGCTTAAGAAAACAAAATGGAAATCCGTAACTTCAAGCCCTTGTTTTCGTGATGTACCTATAAAAAATACACAATAAGCAACTCAAGGTACAAGAAAATATGTGAGGAAAAGAAGAAAAAGAGAATCAAGGAACTTGCATTTTTCTTTTAAAAAAAAAATTGTGCTCAGAAAACGTGGCTCAATAAAACGCGCCTTTAACTCGCGTTTTAGAAGTCGCGTTTTATGCACAAATCTTGCAGGAACAAAAACGCGACTGTGTTGTAAAACGCGACTTTGAGTCGCGTATTTCAAGTCGCGTTTTTGTATTATGATCCAGGCTTGAAAACGCGATTTATCTTATAAACGCGACTTTGTGTCGCGTTTTACAGCGCGTTTTCTTCAGTCCCGTTGTAGAATTTGAAACGCGTTTTGATAAAACGCGACTCAGAAGCGCGTTTTCATGCTTGGTACGTTTTCTTCTGCAATTTTTTTTGCAAAAAATGAACTTTTGAAAAATTACCATTGGTACCCCAATCACTCAAAATGCATCATAGATCATTTGTTTGCAAAAATACTCAATGCATGCACATGTAAAATGATCAAAATATGCATTTTAACCCCTTCTAACAAATCAGAAACAACAATTACTCAAATCGAGGGGTTGAATTCCTTGATCAAACTTCGCCTTTTTCACCTCATTTGGTCACTTTTGCTTTCATTTCCAATACCTATAAATGAAAAATAACAAAATAACTCAAACACATACCAAAATAACATAAATAGCCAAAACATTGGGTTGCCTCCCAATAAGCGCTTTTATTTATAGTCGTTGGCTCGACTATTGAACCTCATTTTTCAAGGAGGTTTAGTTAACGAGTAATCCACCATTTTAGGTCGTGGTGGATCATTAAATGGTGACTTTATAGCAAAAGTCACATGATCTAATGATAGGAGAAATGGAATTGACTTACCTATCCCAAGTGTTTCATAAATATTACCTTGAATATGCACCACTTGAGAACTTACCAACGGGAATGCCATGAGAGTATCTTGGGCAGCAATACCCTTAGAACCTACACTTTCAATGCACTCCTCAAGAGGGGTGAAAAATGAGTCATTAAAACTCACCTCTTGAGGCTCAAAGTTAGTTCCAAAGATATTATCATGTGAAATGGATATTTGCTCATTAAAACACAATTGAAATTCATCATTTTCATCCAAATGCAATCCATTTTCACATACAACATTCCTACCATTCATGCTAGGATCATTTTGCAAATTTTTAGAGGAAATAACTTCACACAATGCATTCAATTTCTCTTGTATTCTACTAAAGTGAGAAGTCAGTTCATCTATTCTTTCTTCAACCCTATCAAAACGGTTGGAAGTTGCATTAGCTAATTTTTCTAAAGCTAACTCCCAAGATGGCTTAGAATCATTAGCTACCATTTCAATTGCCAACTCCCAAGATGGTTTTGATTCATATTGGACACATTCAGGTTGGTAATCGTAAAAATATGAGGAATTATTATAAGTACATTGATTATCCCAACCATACACAGGAGAATTGTTCCAATTAGCACTATATTGATCAAAACAAGGATTGTAATGCTCTAATTCATCATAATAATCCACATTTTGTACTTGTATACATGTATTAGTAGCATGATAATCTCCACACAAGTCACAAATCACATGATAAGAATTAAAAACATTTGCATTCCTCATTTGTTCAATTTCCTGCACAATTTTGCCCATTTGAACTTGTAGCATCATAACATCAAATTTAGCCTTTAAGCACCTTATACCATCTTCAAAAGACATACCTTCAGTAATTTCTTAGTTACCTCTGTTGAAGGAGCTTTGCACTAGGTAACCATCCATTGCCAATCTTTCATTTCTCAAGCTTTGTCCTCCCAGTTCATCTACCCTCCTTGTGACAGCCCCACCTCCCCCTAAGGCGAACCAGAGGGTTCGGCGGGCCGCCTGCCCAACTCTCGCCGGGACTCAGTCTTTCACTACAATCCTCAAATGAATTACAAGAAGAAACCTCAAATATTACAGTATAAATCTCCAATGTACAGCAAATTCTCCACTAATTACATGTCATAAGCGAAGCGGAAACAATTCCCAACTATACATAAAATGATTCCAAATCCAAACTGTACAACATAAAGGCCATCCAATCACGCGCACAAGTACTACAAGCCTTCCTTCGCTTTGAGCCCTGTGGAGGGGAATAAAATATTTTTGGGGTGAGCTAGAAGCTTAGCGAGTAACCAGAAAATCAGTAATCAAATCGGTTTAACAATATTTCTTTTCAATGATGTCATAAATCAAATGATAAGTTCAGAAACAATTACAACATTTACAAAACCTTAAATATGGAGTATCAATAATTCAAGAAACATGTACAATGGAAAGCGATAGTAACATTCATGAAAAGATACGTTCGTTCTCCTGTCATTTCCTCTTTTTTTTTCATTTGAAATTGCATCATTTTCCACCAACCTCCACCAACCTACAAAGGTAATACTCGAGTATACCAAACGTTCACCCAGGTCCCTAATCGCCCGACCGAGTCCGTTTCTGGCTCGAGACGACCGGTAACAAGGGGCAATGGCCAGTTCAGCCCAAAAGGCTTACATTCATGCGCAAGTAGCATTTAATCATTTATCATGAAAATTTCACATTGATTTAGGTAGAGTGCGATAAAATACACACTCGCCTAGAAAGCTCATTTTGGAAATCATTCAAAGCACGTAACACATTATCAATCAATAATACAAGTCATGAAGTCAAGGAAATATATAAAACAAGGAACACTTTCATATAAGCACGCATGATATGCAAGAAAACAGTTCAAAAGTAGCTTTGGAAACAATTCAAAAGTAAATAATGTAAGAAACATTTCACAAGTACTTTGGAAATAGTTTAGGGTCACTCACCACCACGGCTCCGAAACCATCCATCATGTATCATTGCCTTGCTCAAATCCAAGTCTTAAATCACAAACTCAATGCAAATAAATTCCTTCAAAAGTTCGGACAGCACTTCCCCTGAATTTGCTTACTTTTCCAGCCGTCACGGCTTCATTATTTCCTCATTCCAACCCAAAGGTACACACAACAACAAGTTCATCCAATAGCCATTCAGCAAGCTCCAAGAAGTACGAAGACAAGTCAAGCTAGGGAAAAGTCCGGAAATGAAAGTTAAGCTCAAAACCAGAAAAACAGTTTTGACGTCCTTTTGCGGTAATGGTACCAAAGGTACTACGAGTATCGGATGGAGGTCCAAGACCCACAGTTTCGAAGCTAAGAACCAGGGCTACAACAATGTAGAAGGTCACTCAGTCCAAATCCCAGCACAACTAAGTCAAATATGCCAAATAACAAACCAGAACCGTAATTGTAGGTTTACAAATTACACTATGCTGTAATCAGTACAACTCAGTCTAAAAAGGTCCAAATGCAGAAATTCCAAAGGCATATGGTAGCTAGGACATCAAGCTACATTTCATCAGAAGACCTCAACACCCAAATCCAAAAAAATTCCAGTCAAAACAATCCATTTCAGACACAGTTCTAACATCCTGATGAACCCAGAACAGCAATAGTAATTTCGGCTTATCTCATTCTACACTACTCCAATTGACCTGAAATTTTGTAGGCACCTCTAAAATGTCATTCCCTACAACTTTAATGTTTTAAGCCAAGGCCAATTCGGCCTCTATCTAGGATCAAAAATTTCGGACAGAATGAAGAACCAAGAACCCTAATTTTCCAGAATTTCTTCCAAAACAGAAATTGATTGCAATTGTCCACTTTTTCCACCTTCTAGATGCCTTATATACCATTTCCAATCATCATATATAGCCACAAAATCATGTTCATATTAAAACAGAAAAATCCCCAAAAATAATAAAAGTTCATCAATTCAACCACAACTCAAAATATAATCCATCAAACCATCTCTTTAGCCATCACAAGTCACTAATTCACCATTATTGGAAACAAACAATGAATCTTTACACAGCATACCTTGATACCTCACAAAAAATAGTAGCTTAGTGGTTCCTTCTCCAAAATAACTCCACCAAGACCTTGGAATCTCCTTAGTAACCAACTTTTATGGAGTGATTTGCAATTCCATCGGTTAAAACTCAAGATTGAAGTAAGAAATTGGAGTGAAAGATGAATCCAATGTATGTAGCCCAAGATATAGCCAAAATACCAACAGATGCCAAAGCTGACTTTTGTTTGATTCTTTTGTTCTCAAGTTGCATTTCTCAGCTGAGTTGAATTTCGGTATTTCAACTTTTGGACAATGAAAACGGCTGAAATAGATTCTGATGTCTTCATACCAAATTTAGATCTATCTCTTAGCTTCAAAATGGTATAAAGATCACCTCAATCCAATCTGTGTAGCTCCAGATATAATTAAAATACCAAAACGTGTCAGAGTTGTCAAAGCTGACTTTTCTTGATTCAAATTGCATTTTTCCTTTTACACTTCATATTTTATTTTCACCACTTTAATCCATCTTCAACCATCCAAATATCTTCTCAATGTACTTCATTTGATGATTGAATCATTAAACCTACAAAATATGAAGTGATTCTCCACTTTAATCCACAAAAATTTCTGCTATGATTCTCCAAATCTGAATTTGTTAAGGGAGTCAAAAATAATGGCTTTTGACTTGGAACCTTGGCTATATCTCTTCCTTATGTCTTCTGAAGCATGTGCAGCCTACGTTTTCTCTCCAACTCTAGCTGGAAAGTAGTGTGAAGATGAGAAAAATGGCTGAGGAAATTACAGAAATTCGGCTGCCATACACGTTTTTACTTTTGACCTCACTTTAACTGCATGTTTCTCCATGATGAAGGCCGAACTGGCTTTTGTGCAAAACACAAAAGTTGTAGCCCTTTGAATTAGAGTTCCAATGTTTCAAGAATCATCTAATTTGGAGATCGGTGGACGGAGATATGGTCAAACTACCATAGACTGGTCAATTCTGGGCTTCAGCTTTCGACCATCCAAATAAGTTTCTGTGTTTCGACCTTTTGACCAAGAAAACGGCTGCATTGAACTTTGATGTCTTCATACTAAATGTAGATATATCTCTTAGCTTCAAAATGGTACCAAGATCACCTTGATCCGATCATTGTAGCTCCAGATATAATTAAAATACCAAAACGTGTCAGAGTTGTCAAAGCTGACTTTTCTTGATTCAAATTGCATTTTTCCTTTTACACTTCATATTTTATTTTCACCACTTTAATCCATCTTCAACCATCCAAATATCTTTTCAATGCACTTCATTTGATGATTGAATCATTAAACCTAAAAAATATGAAGTTTTTACCATAAAAATCAATAGAAATGCAATTTTCACACTTTAACCACAAAATGCATATTTTCACTAGAATCTTAGTTAATTATTTATAAAACTAAATAAAACACACCAAAACTAATTAATAAAGCACACTAAAAATATGTAAAATATACTCTTATCAGCATGCTTACAAGCAGCTTCATCAACCCATAATCAACTAGTTTAAATCCAGAAATTACCTCAAATGGAGCTTACTCACGCAACCAGAAAGCTGAAACGCGAGGATGGTTGGTCTGAGTTCAGTGGTTGCAGCGGTAATGGTTGTAACTGAATTGATCACGGCTGGTTGAGGTGAAGAATGAAATGGCAGTTCTCGGTGGTGATGGTGGAAGCAATGAAGCTCGCATGGTTATCTCTTGCTCTCACCCTCTCTCGGTCAGAACAGGAAAGTTGCAGCTTGCGGTTTCTTTTTTTTTTTTTTTTCTACTCACGGATGTAGGATGCAGCTCTCTTTCTCCCGGTCGATATTAACGAGGTGGAGAGGAAATGTTGTAGTGGTCTGTGGTTTGAAGTGATATAGTAGAGAGGAAATGGTGCACGGTTAGAAGAGGTTGAGTATTGGAGTGGAGATGAAAATGAAGTGCGACAAAAATGGAAATGTTGCTTCTTTTATGGTTGGCCGAGGGTGTGTCTGGTTTTGCATGAAAGTTTTTGAGATAGTGAAGGGTATTTTAGCCTTTTCACGTTTCTTCCAACTTTCTACTCAAGTCCTCAATTCTAATTGAATCCCAAAGCTTACCCCAAATATAATTTAAATGCCTAATAAAATGCTAATCTCGCAAAGGTTCAATTATCGAAATTTTAACGTCCTAAGTGTAATTATAAAGGGTTTTGACCTAGAATCGATTCCATCTTAATTCTAAGGTTTCCGATGGCACTTAACATTATTAACACTTAAAATTAGCTGACGACATTCAAGGAATTAATATTAAGGTAATAAATAATCTATATCAAGAAATATTAATTTATCTTGACAAAACCAAGTACTTTAATATTTTGGCACAATTATATTATTTATCACATAAAAATTGTTTTTACGCACTTATTTAAAGACAAGTAGAAATAATGCTAGAATTTATTAAAGAGTCAAAGTGCAAGTGAAATATGCATGAATATATATATATATATATATATTTTTTCGGGGTTCTCACAGAACTGCTGTGGAATGGCTAATGATGATTTCAAAAGACATTTGTAGGATTATTTAAGGGTTTATGACTTGGATGTTCGGATACTCATGGAGACTAGATCCCAAAGTGATAACACAAAATCTTGGTTGCCTAAACCCAAATTCACTAAGTAGAGGCTTTCTCACACTAAGTAGAAGTGTTCTCTCTTGGGTTAAGAGCCCCTCACCATTTTGGTAGGAAGTCAGCAAACTTTAAAACTTTTCAAACTTCCACACTCCTGTTTTTTCTTAACATGAACTTCCAATCCATAGCCGACTTTGATCTTGTCTGAATTAAGGGTAAAGGAAGCAGCATCACTAAACGCTAATCAATGCATGAAGGCAAGAAGCTCAACAGTCACAAGCCCAAAACCCATGATAAGCTAATGCCAGGTATAACTAGATTCTGTGTTCTATCTTTCCTTTGGCCTTTTTAAAGGTATAAGTGTGCAGAGTACCATCCCTCATATTTTTCCTTTTCGTTTCTAGTCAGTAGCTACTATTAGTGTATCTTTTGACCTTTTGGTCATTGGCTTTCCTATTTCTGTCTCCAGTACTGTCAAAATTGTTTCTCCTGAGTGCGGAGTGGCTTTACCACCCAGAAATGTCTAATCATATCTATGGAGGGAGATTTTTCGGAGCTCTTACAGAAATTTTCCCTGGAGGGGAATGAGCTTTTCGGAGCCACGTTGGAGGTTAAGGACCTTTGTAATGGAGTGAGAGCTTGTGAAGGCAGCCTTATAGGACGAGTTATAGGAGAAAAAGTTATTAACTTTACACGGATAAAAAACTTTGTGGCTATGGCCTGGGGATATCCCAGGAATCTGAATGTTATGGAACTGGGACCTAATGTGTTCCAGTTTGACATCCCAAACCCGGATGACAAGGAAAGAATTGTAGAGGGTAGACCTTGGGTGATAGATAACTAAGTTTTAGTTCTGAATAGATGGGTAGAAGGAATAGAAGATGACTACAAAGCCTTTGTGTTTACACCACTTTGGGTGCAACTCTAGAATTTGCAGTTCACTGGCTTTCTAAAGAGGTTGGAAAAAAGATATGGGTAGTCTTCAAGAAAATTAGAGAGGTTTTAGTCCCACAGTCCGGAGGGAAAGAGGGTAGGCATCTGAAAATTTTAGCTCTTGTTGATTTATCTAAACCTCTTCTCAGAGGTACTGTGGTCAAGATTGCAGGAGCTGCAAAGTGGATAATTTTCAGATACGAAAGGTGCCCTGACTTCTGCTATAACTGTGGGATAGTTGGGCACAGTGAAAGGTCCTGCAAAGAAAAGAGAGTTTTAGGGGGTAGCATTGTAGAAAACCAGTATGGTCCCTGGTTAAGAGCTGGCAATAATAGGAGTTCTCCTCAGAAAAAATCAGTTAGACCTGCTGAGCTCAGTGATAAAAGATTTTGGACCTTTCAGAAAGGAGAGTTGGTGGAGCAGGAGAGAAATAGGTCTCATCTTAATAAGAGTCTGATGGAATCCCTTAAGTCTAATTACACGGGAAGTAACAGTAATCAGGACCTGAATCGGGGTATGGAGGATACTAGAACAGGGACGGTAGAAGGAACATCAACAGATGGCAAGGCAACAAAGGAGGATACCCAAGGCAGGGAGGAGGAACACATGCACCATGATAAGGGGCAACCTGAACTCCCTTTAATAACCTAGGTTGAGGAAGGAATTCAGATCCCAACTGTCGTGGAAGAGATGGAGGAGGATGGAGTGATAGAGGTACAAAACCAGCATCAAGAAATTGGGGCCAATGAGGAAAATGCAGTGGTGTTAGTGATCCACCAGGAATCACAAAGTACTGAAAAGGTGTTAGAGGCAATAGTTAAGCATATCAAGAGAACGTTTAGAAGATTAAAGCCCCCAACCAGAACTAGAAGACCTTTAAAGGAATTAAGTGGTAATGGAGTTAGTCAGTTGAATATAGGGAAGAGAAAGGTTCTGATCAGGGATGAAGAGATGGAGAAAGCAAATCAGGAAATAGCTCAGTGGAAAAAAACCAAACCTATGGAGGAATTATATTCTGCTGATATGAGGGGATGGGTGGAGGGATCCTTCCTTAAAGGGACCCCCAAAGGTAGATGAGAGTCCTGGTGTGGAACTGTCAAGGGGTGGGGAGTCCCTTGACAGTTCCCCATCTGAGGGAGGTGAACAACCTCTCCTCTCCAAACCTGATTTTCTTAAGTGAGACTAAGAACAGGAAGCCAGTTATAGATAGAGTAGCTAGAGGTCTAAGATTGGACAATAATGTGGCTGTTGAAGCTATGAATAGAGCAGGTGGCATGACTTTTTTTTGGACTAAGGAAACACAAATTCTGGAGGTGCTCACTACTGCCTTCACGATAGAAGCTAAGATAAAAGATAATGACTCTTAGGCTGTATGGTGGTTTATTGGAGTATATGCTAGTTGTGACCAAAGGATTACAAAGGAACAATGGAGGGTGTTGAGTGATAGAAAAAGACTGTGGGGCCCTAGATACATGATAATGGGGAACTTCAATGATATTCTGTCAAATGAAGAAAAATGGGGAGAAGTAGTAAGGGAGGAGATGAGCTTTAGGGACTTTAGAGACTTCATAGATCAGAATAGCTTAGTTGACATTAGGTTTGAGGGACAACCTTGGACGTGGAGTAATCACTGGGATAATGAAGGAGAGGTCAGACAAAGATTAGATAGATGTCTTTGCAGTATAGAATGGTTCCAAGAGTTTGAGAGGGCAAGATGTTAGCACATTGATACCTTTGCTTCTGATCACTCGATGCTTATGTTAAACACAACCCCGGGGAAAGAAAGAAAAAAAGAAGAGGTTTTATTTTGACAAGAGATGGCTTCAAAGAGAGGGGATACAGCAAGTGGTAGAGAAAGCTTGGAATAAGGAGGAACAAGGATAAAAAATGTTCAAAGTCACAAAGAATATTAGAAATTGCAGAATTGAACTCTTGAAATGGAGGAATAATTTCCAGGCTAACTCTAGGAGTATAATCACTGAGCTTAAGAATGATCTTGAGAGAATTAGGACCTCAGGTTTTGGTAACAAGAGAAGTGAGCTTACTGATATTAAAAACCAGTTGAGTATCGCATATAAGGAGGAAGAGAAATTCTGGAGCCAAAAAGCTAGAATTAGCTGGCTGAGGGAGGGTGACAAGAATACCAAGTATTTTCACACTTATGTGAAGGGAAGAAGAGTGAGTAATAGGTTAAGAAATTTGAAAAGAGGAAACAGCTCTTGGACAGCTAATGATGATGAGGTGGTGACAGAGATTACAGATTTCTTTAAGGAGTTGTTCAAAAGTGGAGGGAGTAGTGATATGTCAGAAACTCTAGATGGTATCCCACACTCCATAACTCAGGAGATGAATGACAAGCTGACCAAGGCAGTAAAGGAGGATGAAATTTAGGATGCATTATTTTCTATGAATCTTGAAAAAGCTCCAGGATAAGATGGAATGACTCCACTGTTTTTTCAGAAGTTTTGGAGCTTCATTAAGAGTGATGTCACCTCAGCAATCCAAGCTTTCTTTAACTCAGGGTTCATGCTTAAATCTGTTAACCATACTGTCATTTCTCTTATTGCCAAAATCTTGCACCCAACTTGTTTGAAAAACTACAGGCCTATTAGTCTTTGCAGTGTGCTTTACAAAATCATCTCTAAAATTCTGGCAAACCGTCTGAAGTCTGTCCTGAACAAATGCATAAGCAAAACTCAATCTACTTTTATCCCAGATAGACAGATTTTAGACAATGTGATTGTAGCTCATGAGTACATGCATTACCTCAAAAAGAGACAAGGGAAAGACGGATACATGGCAATTAAGCTAGATATGGCAAAAGCTTATGATAGAGTGGAGTGGCACTTTTTGAAGGCTATGATGGAACAAATGAGCTTTTGCTTTAAATGGATCAATTGAGTCACTAGTTGCTTAAAGATAGTAAACTACTCTGTCAATTGCAATGGGGAAATAAAAGGATTTGTGTCACCAGAAAGGGGAATTCGACAGGGAGACCTGTGACGCCCCACTTCTCCCTAAGGCGAACCAAAGGGTATCCGCGGAACACCTGCCCAACTCTCGCCAGGACTCTAGACAATTCGATTCAATCTTAATACAATACCAGCCATCACGACAAGATAAAGTAAGAAAGTGCAGAAACTTTCAAGGTTAACAATATATAACAATTAATACAAGCCTATCCAAGAGAAGTCGCTTCCATAACCGACTGCCCAAGTCTTACACCACCAGTTCAAAATACAGCGATTATCCAATTCTTACATCGGATTTTCCAAAATACACATCAAATCCCAAAATATACAACAACCAAAATATCTAGCCAATTACATTCGAAACCCTAAAACAAAAGTACATCCCATGGTTTCTTCGAGTCTTACTTCAAGTCCAAACTTGTTAAGGAAAACAAATCTACGGGGTGAGCAAAATGCTCGTGAGGCCAAGAACACACATGTAGGCACGTTGTTCAAGTAACAATTTTAATTTAACAAGTAGAGCAATAATATTGCAATAAATAACAATTCGAGCGAGAAAAGTAAACAGGAACAATTCAAGGATATGGTAGCTCTCAGGAGCTAATTTCCACTTGCTTTACAAATTTCATTCGTATACCTTCCCGTGATGACTCTCCGTTAACAGGGTCGATATTTTCAATCCGTAGAACTCCACTTACTTCTCATGTCCGTCCACCTTACAAACCCCCACCGGACCCGAACGATGATAAAGGCACTATTGCACGAGTAGGCCAAGCAAGATCTCTTCAATAGATCAAGCTTATCATGTTATTCTCATGGCTCACCGAGGTTCCCGACCAAACCCATGCCGGCTCGAGTCCCAAGGTCGGCATACGAGTTTGGGCGTCCCCCATGTACATTTGAGAGTCGAGGAGATTCATTCCAACGACGTATGCAGCCATAGCATACAATTTCATTTCATTCAAGCATTTAATCATTTCATTCCATTCAATCAAGTCATTAATAATTCATTCATTTCATGTCAATCATGAGTCATTCATTTCAAATAAGAACGAGTGCGGTAAAGTACACACTCGCCTCCATTTATAAAATCTCCAATCAATTATAGCAATTAAGCATGTATGAAGTATTCATACACTTGACACTTACCGAGTGATTCAAGTAGCAAGTACAAGCGATTGATTAGGCGTTTCCCGTGAGATCCTCTTGGAGGTCCTCTTAAGTTCCTGAGTAATTAATAATGAACTATCACTTATAAACCCTAATTATCAAGGAAGATTGCACACTTGTACAATCTAAGAAAATTTCACGAAAATGAGTCTTAATTACTCAAAAATCGAGGCTCAAAAGTGGGGTTTTATAACACAAGTGAAATCTGATTTTCATCTTTGAAATCAAGTGTAAAACGATCAAGTGATATCGAAGGAAAAAGATGAGTTTGAAAACTCTATTTCATTTAAGTTAGGAATTTTCAGATTTGCTACACCTACTTTGAAGAATCGTATCTCATTCTCTACAAGTCCAAAATTTGAAAACTTGGTACCGTTAGAAACTACTTCCAAAGTACTAAAAGTTTCTAGAAGACACCTTTCAATGATTCCAAATGGAAGATATTCGAAATTTGGCCCAAAGTTGCTGTTTTGGAAAGTCAGGACAGATTTGGGTTGATTTCCGACAAAGTTTGGAAATTCGGCAAAATTCACATAATGCGAACTAGCCTCTAAAATTAGTAATTCAATTAGAGTTTTCAACACAATAAATGGAACAAAAATTGGAGTTTCGAGCACCAAGATATGGCGGCTCAAAGTTACTGAAAAAGTGAGACCGTTAGGCCAAATTCCAGATTTAGTTCATGAACGTTGGGACTTTGGTTGATTATCGAAACGGACTCAGAATGGCACCAAATTTGGCAGTATTACACTACCGTATGAGAGATATTCCAGTGTAAAATTGCATAGGAAAATACATACGAAAAGTCAGTTAACAAAATTGTTAAAGTCCCACAAGTTTTCAAGGCAAATCTGCCTTGTATGTAAATTTCTCTTTTCTAAACGTTTGGCCAAAGGAAACATCTCAAATCTGGTTCATTTAGGTAGAAAATGTCTAAGAAGCATCTAAGATGTGTTTGGTAGGTGATTAACACCTAGAATTTCGAAACAACAAGTCCCAATCAAGGTTAAGGCATCAACTAGCCAAAAGAGGGTTTTCAATCCCTGAATCAGTTTCGAACTTCGGCCACAACTCACTCAATTCAACTTGGAATTGAGCTGTGATTGGTGGAATTGAAAACTAGATTCATAAATCTACAATTTCTCAGAAGAAATCATTCTCAAAATCTGTCCACAACTAGCTCACATTAGAGCATCAATTCGCTGCTCAAAACAGAGCTTCCAGTGAATTAGCGAAACATGATAGTCACGTTCAAATGATTGGTTTGGATTACTCAGGTGGAATTAGGATGTGCATTTTATACCGTTGGAAAACTGGGAATGTTTAGTTTCCAGTGCCGCAATGCACTCGATTTTGACGTCGGAGTAAAAAACACTTTCGAAAAACACTGCCAGTGCAATACGGGAAAAATTCCAGTTTTGAATGAACTTTCGAAATCACCACTTTGGCCAACCAAATCATGTAATTTTTTGTGGAACCTTCCACACAACCCATACAACATATACGCATCATAAACAAATCAATAGAACTTCAAAAAATTGCTCTAAAGGTCACGACATTCACAGGGGCAGAAACGGAAAAATTCTCCCCTTCACTTCCTTTGAGCTTTCATCCATAATATCACTCATTTCTACTAATTTAAGCACTAATCCAACATTATTAACATCAAAACTCACAAAATCAGTCCATCAAGCCAAAGTGGGAGTTCATATAGCCCACACACCAAATTTCCACGCGCTAAAAGAAAATCGTGAGATAAAGCTCTTTTCCTAACTTGAGGTGGTCTTCAAGTGGTTAGCAAAGTGTAGTATGATTTTGAGATGAAATGGAGAAAGATTGGTGCAAAGATTTAGAGTAAAAATGGTGAAGCTTTTCTTCCTCCTTCCTTGCTGTTTTGGCTGGCCACCAAGAGAGAGAAAAGAGAGTGTAGAGAGTGTTGTAGCTTCTTAAGGAAGCTTGAGAATTTGTGGCCAAGATTTGTCCCAAAAGTCAATAGGGAATAGTGCGCGTTCGTGCGCGTTTCGCCCCCGATTCCTCTCGGGTTTGTTGCACTAGTGCACTAAACCTCTAATGCACTTACATTCATACTATTATTATTCACTCTTAATGGTCTAAAAATAAAGGTCTAAAGTCCCTCAATTAATCGCGCGCGTAAAAACGTGTACTTCAGATTTGTGCGCGATAAAGTTAAATTTTCAAGAAATTCTTATAACGATAGTATAACTATCTAACACTTGAACAATTAAACATAAAAATACCTATTTCAAGACTAATGTACAAGTCTCCAATTTTTCAAGTTTATTGTATCCTCGATTTGATTATTGTCTCCAAACGTGTGTCTACTATTCACTCTAAACGAGCTTTCAAAAATAAATTTTGAATCAAGGCATTTTTAAAATACTTGTAGGTCATAGTTCCATGTAATTAGGTCTAAAAAGGTTAGAATAAAATATTCAGAGTGAACGGGCATTTAAATATTTAAATGGACTAGTAATAGGGGTTTAAAATAAGAAAATTTGTGAGTCCTCGCATGAGTCTAGTATTACTTCTTCAAATCTCCAATAAATTTGCATCAGCGCGTCTTTCGGAAACTATCGACGCGCGAGCGGTAAGCACTTAATTAGAACTTATTCACCTTTAATTTCTCAATTAACTTTTCTTAATCTACTATTGATCATTCTTAATTTCCTCAAGATAATTACACTCTCGAATAGAATATCACCTCGAAACACATGTACTCATTATTTCTCACTTAAACGAACCTTTAAAATTTAAATTTGCTAACGGGACGTTTTAAAAACATAAGGAAGACATTGTTCCATATGAATGGACTTAAAATGGTTGAAATAAATTATTTGGAGAAAACAGGTGAATAAATATTTAAATAAAGCAATAATATTCAATAAAAATAAGAAATTTTTCGGGTCCTCACATCCTCCCCTCCTTAAAAAGAATTTCGCCCTCGAAATTCACACCTAGGATAATATCATTCCCTTCATGGTTAAACCTATCAGATCAATCACTAACTTACGTTTTTTTTTTCAACTTATACTTCACAATTTCTATTCATTCAACTAGCAATCAAACCTTGATTTTTTTCCCCAATAGGCATTTTAACTTTCGAGTCATAGGGCAACTTAATCAGTTTCATGTCTACCTCATATAGGTAATGTCTTCACTTCTTTAATGCAAATATTATAGCCACTAACTCCAAATCATGAGTTGGCTACCTTCTCTCGTGGTATTTTAATTTTTTAGAGGCATATACAATCACCTCATCATGTATTATTAATATGCATTCTAAACCATCCTTTGAAGCATCTGTATAAATCACAAAGTTACCTCCTCCGCTCGATAAGGCTAACACAGGTGCATCGGTTAAACATTTTTCACTTTCAAATTCTTTCTCACATTTAGAATCCCAAATAACTTGCCAAGTCTTGCACTCTTAGAACAATCCTTTGATCGAACCAACGGCAATATTTGGCTACCTCTTAGAACTCCAAATTTCGGTAGGATTTTCTGGTCGTTTCCTCTTAACCAACTTCCACTTTAGCCGAGTCAATAACAATTCCTTCCTTAGATATTATATAATCTAGAAAGGCTATTTCTTCCAATCGAACTCACATCTATTAAATTTAATGAAAGTTGGTGTTCTCTCGGGGTTTGTAAAACTACCATCAGGTATTTTTCATGATCTTTTCAAACATTGGAGTATACCGATGTATCATCAATAAATGCCATTATAGATTAATCCAAATACGGTTTAAAACCCCGATGCATTAAGGTTATAATTGCTACTAGTACATTAGTCAACCCGTAGGGTGTACTGAAAATTCAAAGTGTCCATGTCTCAAATTGAAAGCAGTCTTAACCACATCAGTTTCTAGGATCCTCATCTGGTAACAGCACTACTCTAAATCCAACTTGGATAGTATCATGGTTCCTTACAGTTGATCGAATTCTTATTCATGTAAGACAAAAGGTAGTTGTTCTTAATGGTCACATTGTTCCAGTCTCGATAGCCTATGTATAGCCTCAAACTCCCATCCCAATTTTTAGATCCGGTCCCTTAATAGTTAGCCTCATTAAATCTATTAAATGTTTCCTTGCACTAACCCAATTTTCACAATCTTAATATCTCAATTTGGCAATCAAATATTGGGTCCCAACTTCAACCCTAAGTTCTCGATTTTTTTTTTCACCGAACCCTGGTCATCCCCAAGACCTTGGGGTTGCCTACACTCACAAATACCATCTCGACCACGTCTATTACCGTCCATGTCTTATTAGCAATCTAAAAGTATGGGGCAAAATTTAAATATACATGTAAGTCATAAAATCAATTTTCATATATCATAAAGATCATGATAATTACATCCAGTTGGAAGAGGTTTATCAAATCATTTCAAAAAGAAAGGGAAAATAACAAGATTATAGCAAAACGTGCCCAGTTGCCAATATACAAAATAACAAAAGACTTTCTCTTATGCAAAAGATTAAATTCCCAAAAGTGCCAGTCTAGTTTAGGGTAAAACTACAACCTCTATCTCTCGAATGGAATTAACCACCCCTACTCGTAAAACTTCCAGCGTTTAGACCTCCTTATGGCACTCGATTGCTTGGTGGCGGATCTAGTTGGCCACTGAGTATTTCCTTTTTTTTAGAGGTACCAGGGCAATTCGAAAACTTATGCTCGGTACCACCGCACCTCAGACACTTTCCTTGCTTTATCCAGCACTTGGCCTCAGTGTGGTTAATCTTGCCACAGTATCCACAATTTGCGTGAGAAGTGACGGCTTGACTAGTTTGGGGGTTTCCTTTGTATTTCTTCTCCAGTTCTACGTTCTTATGTAGTGTAAGGATCAAAGACAACCTAAGAGGGGGGATGAATTAGGTGGTTTAAAAACTAGCCAATATATGAGTCACTTTTTCTAAAACTTGCCCTCTTTTTCTAAAGGACCTCACAATGGAACAATTAATGACTAAGCACAAGTGCGACTAAGCACAAGTGCTTGTGTGTGACGACCCCACCTTCCCCTAAGGCGTACCAGAGGGTTCGGCAGACCGCCTGCCCAACTCTCGCCAGGACTCACTCACACGTATCACGTGCATACATCCGTGGACCATAAATAACATCGCAATTCAAGCTTATAATTTACATTAATGCACAATCAAGATACCGAAATTGGTTCAAAGTGTATACAATCCAGATACAAAACATTCTATTCGAGTAATAGCGCGAGTACAAGTCAAAAGTCAAAAGAACTAGACTATGCTAGTCTTTACATGTCTCACGCCTCGCTCGTACCCCTGTAAGGAAAACAAAACTAACGGAGTGAGCCAAAACTCAGTAAAGTTCCAAATATCAAATTGGCCATCAAACAAAGTAATAATAGTGTAATAGTGAAATAGCGAGCAAACAAGTCCAATCAAAGAGACATTACTTCAGGTAATCAAGAATATATGGATCATATTCACATGTAAGGATACAATGGCTCATGTCTCGGCTCCATCCCAGTTTGATCGATTGGTAGTTGACACTCCGTCAACTTTCAAGTAATAACTAGTCCAGAAAGAAAACCCCACTTCACGCCAGTCTCCGTCCACCGATCAACCCCCTTATCCGGGCCCGCACACCACACGAAACACGGGTGGTAATACTCGAGTATACCGATTAGCAGAGGAGATAACACTCCACTCGACATTACTAGTTACCTAGAGTTTGTTATCTAATCGACCAGACCCTTGCCGGCTCGACTCGATTAACTAGCCACAGGGTTTCTGGAATTCCAGTCAAGATATAATTCATACACATGTAAAATAAGTCAATTGAAATTGATGAACAAGTACAAGTCTCATTAGGGTAAGTGCGATAAAGTACACCCTTGCCCTGTCAAATCACTTATATATCATGTAATCACATTTGTCAAAGAGAAATCACAAATATCAAGTTCAATCAGATATTGGGAAGCACTCACCAAAAGTAGTGCCTCTAGTGTTCGCGTCTGGGTGGTACTCCGTGTTTGGAGTCCAAATCTGTGATAAAACTTGATTTAAGAACTTTAAAAATCAACTAAGATTCGAAACTTAGACGTTTCGTTCAATAAGAATCAAGAAATTGAAATTCACTTGGAGAATAGTCGTGAAACGGTTGCTCGCTTTTCAAACTGAAAAATTTTGTAAGATGTATACTTGAAAATAACTTTTGAGTCGAAAGTGCAAGGAAAACGGATTTATAGTGATTATTATCGCTTTTCCTAAGGGTACAAGTTCGGCTAGGTTCTAACGTATAACCCTCGATAACCAAAGTAGCAAAAGTCCTAGATGGTTCAAGTGATATTCATTTATCAACTTTACCCAAGTCGCAAGTGTATTTCTCTAGTCCTCGAGCGTAAATTTGGGCAGCATGCCCTTTGTATTTTCCTATTTCCAGCCATTTATGGCTTCATTATTTTCCTCATTCAAACCCAAAGGTATACACACAACAATCTAATTTCAATAGCCGTTCAATAGGCTCAAGACAATACAAGGACAAAAATCAAGCTAACAACAAGTGCGGAAATGAAGTTTAACAAGAGACAGATTTGATAGAGTTTTGCGTAACGGACACAACCAAAGCTACGCTTATCGGATTGGGGTCTAACTTATACTGTTTCGAAGCTAAGACAAGGGCCTACAACTTTCATGAAGATCACTTAGTCAAATTTCCAGTGTAACCCAGTCAAATTCCCAATTCACAGAACCAACTTCCAACTAATTGGGTAGTTAACCGTACTACATTTAAATGGCCATATCTCAGTCTACCAAAGTCCGTTTAAGGCGTTCTTGGAGGCGTTGAAAACCTAAGACAGAGTAATAAAACATTCATGTTTTGGAAAATGGCTAAATCAGTACGGATCATAGTGAATAGACACGGTCAACTGGATGAACTGTCTAAAACGGATCACTGGATGCATCTTAGGGCAGTGAGGGTATTTTGATCTTTTCACAGGCTACGTTACTCCGATTAGGCTAAAATTTTGTAGCCATCTATAAAATATCATTTTATACAACTTTCATGTTTTATGTTAAGCCTAATTCGGCCTCTAACATCACAAAATGGAACCGGACAGAACTGAGCTACAGTTTTCCAGAAATCTGAAAATTTTTGTTTTCAAAGGAATCTTTCTTCATTTCTTGCCTCAATCACCACCACAACCTCTTATATAAGTTTAGATACAACATATACTATCCATACAGCAAGTATAGGTAGAAAATCATCAAACCCTAACTCATGTAACTCAAGAACATACACTATATCCATCCAAATCATTATAATAGGTATCATCCACCACAAATTTAAGGTGCTATGCCAAATTAAACAAGATCAAGAGTAAGAAATGGTAAATCATCCTTATTACCTTATTAAATTTACTACCAAGAGCAGCCCTATCTTTTCCTCCCAAACTTTCACCAACACACCACTAGCTTACCTTATATGGTAAGAAAGTGGTGATCAAGTGGTATGTTCAATCGGTAGTGCACGGTACACGTCGGTTCGCACCGTTTTTCCTTAAATCACACGTACTAGGATTTTTACTTCCTATCCACTAACTTTTTATCATTGCTTCTAATCACATATTATTTCTCACCTAAAAGTCACTCTTAAGCACCAAATTTGATCCTTACTCCATACCGGATAATTACACTACGGATACACGAAAAATCCTATTTCACTTCGAATTGAAATCGGAAGGAAAATCCTAATTTCCTATGATCATTGGCACTTTTCTAGGGTGATTGAGTAGTAGGATAGTGTAGAATAATAATTGCCAAATAATTTTCAAATAAAAGGGAATTTTCAAGAAATATATAAGGAATTTACAAGTCCTCACACTCTCTCCCTCTTAAAAGAATTTCGACCTCGAAATTTATACCTTTTGTCGTAAACAGGTCGGGATATTTCTCTTGCATGTCCTTTTCTAGCTCCCAGGTTGCTTCTTCCACTTCATGATGCTTCCATAGAACCTTTACTAATGGAATCTGCTTGTTTCTCAGGTCTTTCACCTTCCGATCCAATATTTGAATGGGTCGTTCATCATAGGTTAAAGACTCGTCAAGTTCAATATCTTCTGGTGGCAAAATGTGAGTCGGATCTGGATGGTATTTCTTAAGTAAAGAAACATGAAAAACGTCATGGATCCGAGACAAACTAGCTGGTAACTCAAGTCGATAAGCCACCTTTCCTATTCGTTAGAGTATATTGAAAGGTCCTATGTACCGTGGTTGCAACTTTTTTCCTTTTCCTGGTCTAATCTTTCCTTTCAACGGGGTAATTCGAAGGAACACCTTATCTCCTATCTCGAACTCCAAATCCTTCCTCTGATGATCGGCATAACTTTTCTGTCGGCTTTGTGCTGTTTGAAGTCTTTGGCGGATCACCTTTACCCGTTCGTAGGCTTCCTCAACCCATGGTATTGTAGCCGGATCTATAATCTTTCTCTTTCCTACTTCATCCCAATGGATTGGGGATCGACATCGTCGTCCATACAAGGCTTCATATGGGGCCATTTGAATAGAGGAATGATAACTATTGTTATATGCAAATTCAACTAAGGTTAAGTATCGGCTCCAACTTCCTCCAAAGTCCACAATACAGGCTCTCAGCATATCCTCAAGAGTTTGAATGGTTCTCTCAGATTGTCCATCAGTTTGTGGGTAATATGCTGTACTATAATTCAACTTAGTTCTTAGAGCCTCTTGCAATTTCTGTCAAAATTCGGATACAAACCTAGGGTCTCTATCGGATACAATGCTTACTGGTACCCCGTGTAGTCTTACCACTTCATCCATATAAAGTTTGGCAAGTTTCTCCAAAGAATATTTCATATTTACTGGCAGGAAATGTGCGGTTTTAGTTAATCGATCCACTATTACCCAAATCGCATCACGTCCCTTTTGTGTTCGTGGCAACCCTGATACAAAATCCATCGTTATGTGCTCCCATTTCCATTCAGGGATCTCTAAAGGCTGTAACAGACCTGACGGTTTTTGATGCTCAGCTTTCACTTGTTGGCACGTAAGACACCATTGTACAAACTGGGCAATTTCCGCCTTCATATTCTCCCACCAATACAGACTTTTGAGATCTTGGTACATCTTATTATTCCCTAGGTGCACCGTATACCTAGAGCGGTGTGATTCCTCCAAAATCTCCCTCTTTAACTCCTCCTTCCTAGGTACAACGACACGATTTCGGAACTTTAAGATTCCATCAGGACCTAGGTTAAAGTTAGGCAACTCCCTTTTCTTCACCTTTTCCACCCACTTTTGTACCATTGGGTCCTTCACTTGGCCCTCTTTGATCCGATCCAACAGTGTCGACTTCACCTCAATATTTCCAAAAATCACCTTCTTCGGTTCCAGACGAGGTTTCCACTCACCTACATCTTCCAACAAGCTCCACTCTCTCGCCATGGAACTTGCTAGTTGAGCCTTTCGGCTTACAGCATCTGCTACAACGTTGGCCTTTCCGGGATGATAGTTAATCGTGTAATCATAATTTTCTAAGAACTCCACCCACCGACGTTGTCTTAGATTTAGCTCATTCTGAGAAAACAGATACTTAAGACTCTTGTGATCCGTATATACCTCGAAAGTTACACAGTATAGATAATGTCGCTATTTTTTCAAGGCAAACACAACAGCTGCAAGATCCAAGTCATGGGTTGGATAGTTTTGCTCATGAGGTTTTAACTTCCGAGATGCATAGGCAATCACATTCCTATTTTGCATCAACACGCACCCTAGCCCCTCTTTTGAAGCATCGGTATAAACCGTGTAACTATCGTTCCCATTGGGCAAAGCTAAAACTGGAGCCATAGTCAATTGCTTCTTAAGTTCTTGGAAACTACTCTCACACTTAACATCCCAGATGTACTTTCCTTGTTTCTTTGTCAAGTTAGTTAAGGGTCCCGTAATTCTCGAGAAATTCTTTATAAATCGGCGGTAGTACCCTGCTAAACCTAGAAAACTTCACACCTTTGTGGGATTCTCTGGTAAATCCATTTGGCTACAGCTTCCGCTTTCACCGGGTCTACAGCAAGCCCATCTTTTGAAATTATATGACCTAGGAACGCCACTTTTTCCAGCCAAAATTCACACTTGCTGAACTTAGCGAACAATTGGTGCTCTCTTAGGGTTTGCAACACTATTCGCAAGTGTTGTTCATGCTCCTCCCTTGACTTCGAATATACTAGAATATCATCAATAAACACCACTACAAACCTATCCAAGTAAGGTTTAAACACTCGATGCATTAAATCCATGAACGCTGCTGGGGCATTGGTTAAGCCAAAAGGCATTACCGCAGACTCAAAATGCCCATATCGAGTGTTAAACGCTATTTTTGGCACATCCTCCTTTCTGATTCTCAACTGATAGTACCCTTGTCGCAGATCCAATTTAGAAAACACCACCGCCCCTTGTAACTGATCAAACAATTCATCGATGTGGGGTAAAGGATATTTATTCTTAACAGTTACTGCATTCAGCTCTCGATAATCAATGCATAACCTTAAACTTCCGTCTTTCTTTTTAACAAATAGCACTGGAGCTCCCCATGGTGACTCGCTCTCATGTATGAACCCCCGTTCTAGCAAGTCCTGCAATTGTACCTTTAACTCCTTAAGCTCAGCAGGTGCCATTCGATAAGGGGTTTTAGATATGAGAGTAGTTTCGGGTACTAGATCAACCTTAAATTTAATCTCCCTTTCAGGTGGCAATGACCCCAACTCCTCCGGAAATACGTCCGGATATTCTCGGATTATCGGCATGTCCTCCAACTTAATCTTCTCTCCCGGAGTGTTAATTAGAAAAACTAGATAACCGTGCGCCCCACGACTAAGCAATTTCCTAGCCCTTATTCCCGAAATGAGCGCAAATGAGGCTAACATACCCCTCACGTCTAACTTCAATGTTGCCTCACCTTGTATGCAAAACTCTACCACTTTCATCCTACAATCTACTCGAGCATGGTAATGAACTAGCCAATCCATACCTAGAATGACATCGTACCCCTTAATGGCTAGACTAATGAGGTCGACTACTAATTTTCATTCGCCAACCCAAATATCACAATTTCTGTACACCTCATTTGCAAGTAAAATTTGATTACCCGTAGGTGTTCTTACTTCTAAGTCATAAGGTAGACTTTCAACTTTCATGTCAATTCCAAGCATAAATGTAGGGTTAACAAAAGAATGAGTGGCACCGGGGTCTACCAAAATTTTGGTTAACCGGTGAAAAACAGGAATCGTACCTTCCACTACCTCCGTCGGTTCAGGTACGGATTGTTGGTCCAGCGAATACACTCTGGCTAGTACCCTCGACCTGGTCCCTCGGACATTGGTCGGTTTTGAATTTGACCCGGCAGTCGACTGAGTATCACTGATCAACGGGCAGTTAACTATCT